>NC_061512.1:179986705-180132905 GCF_022539505.1 Lolium rigidum | reverse complement strand
TGGTCTTCCACCGTTATTTCCTGCTCGGGGCGGATTGGGTGGGTTTTGACTTTTTCAGATCTAAGGCGGAATCTTCGCTAGGAAGTTCCTGCGTCTCAGATCGGATCTTCGCGGCTGCGTCCTGCTCAGCGGCGGTCGCGTCAACGCTACCTGCAGGTGGGTTTCCGTCGGAATCGACGGTTTCCCCGATGAAGATGTGTATGCCGCCAACTGGGACGATGGAGAGCTTGACGGGGTCGGTTTTAGCCGGAATCCAACACTCATCCGGAGGGACGATCGGCAGATTTCCGGCGTAAAGGACACGCCCCACAGCGATGGTGTCATCGTAGCTTCCCATGGCGGAACCCTCCCGGTTCCGGCCTCCAGCACGCCCGCAGGCCCCACGGTGGGCGCCAACCTGTCGTTGCCTGATCGACGGTACCTCGGAGGAGGGATCCTCACGAGGGGAGAAGAAGTAGGGGCCATAGGGCGGAGTGCACACGGGACGGTGGTACGCGAGTTACCCAGCTTTGGAACACCCGCACGATGACAGGGCCTACTGCTGCTTGTCTGGAATTATCTGGGCGCTTTCGCGTTGTTACAATGAGTTGTGGTTGTGCCTCTAGGGCTCCCAGGATCCGGCTTATATAGGCGCACGGATCTAGGGTTTACATGGAGAGTCCTAGCCGGAATACAAGTTGCCTAAGTACGGTACAATGTCTTGCCGTGTACGTCAAGGATCCGCCTTCCTCCAAGTACGTGCTCGGATCCGGATACTTCATGGGCCGTCACGGATCCGGCCTCCTTCGTAGGTCGGTAGAGATCCGGCTTCCTGTTCTCGGGCTGGACCTCATCCTTCGGGATCTACGAGCAAGCTGGGCCGCCCGATGGGCCACATGCCTCACCACCATCTATGGGCCACCCGGGCTTGCCGGATCTAGGCCATGCCGTTGATATACCCATAAAGTATACCCACAACACTTGTCATATGATGATCAACTTCAAAGTAAGAACCTCAAGGTTATTGGTATTTGACCAAGAAACCTAGAAGTTATTGATGTTGAAGTGTTTTTCTGAATAATGAGGAAAGCTAAAAGAGAAACTGCAAAAGATATTCTGGCAGAAAGAAAGAAAAGACTAGAAAGTCTAGCTCAGGTGTATATAAATGATATACATGTTATGGATGTATTCCTAGTTTAGTCACGCAACGAAATTCTTGGGTATTAGTACTATATTGGTTTGTATGAAGTGTCATACAAAACAACACAATACAAGAATACAATGGCCTAAGTGACTGACAAGGAATATGATAGGAATACACGTCTGGAACAAAATAAAGTGTTATTATGTTCGTCGTTGGCATTCTATCTAGCCCTTGGAATTTATAATAAAGAACTTAATAATTGTTATTTTGCTCCGGTCAAATGAAAACAATGAGTTGTTCAAATTATGACATTACTCCATATACGATGGATAAGTTATTATAAATCTTAATGGTGAAACACACATACATAACACTGACGCTAAAATGCCATAAGGCAAATGATTTGAATTCCACTTATTTATGGAACCGCCATTTAGGTCATGTTAGAAAGGAACGCATGAAGGAACTCCATGCAAATGGATTTTTGGAGTCATTTGATTTTTGAATCATTTGGCGCTTGCAAATCTTTTCTAAAGAGAATGATTAAAATACCGTTCATAGGCCAAAAGTTGAACGGGCAACTAACTTAGTGGAAAAATACATGATGATGTATGTGGTTCACTTGGGCATAGTTGTGTGCGGGAGATTCTTCTACTTCATGAAAACTTTCAACAATGAATTGAGTATATATATGTGGATATATTCAATAAGGAAGAAGTTTGAAACATTTGAATGGATTCAAATAAATTTCAGTATGAAGTGGAAATCATCGTAATAGAAATCAAATATCTATGATTGGATCATGGTGGAAATATTTGAATTACGAGTTTTAGCGAACATCTAAGAGAGTTATGAAATTGTTCTACAACTTACGCTTCTTGGAGTATCAAAGTGATGATGAAGTATCCAAGAGATATATCCAAACTTTGTTGGATCAATGATGAGATAAAATATTGATGCCATTATATTTTTGTGGATTATGCTTTAGTGACTACCGCTTTTACACTGAATAGAGCATCATAATGATCCGTTGAAATGACACCATACAAGTTATGGCATGGGTATAAACCCTAATAGTCAACCAAAATCGGATGAATGTCTTTGTTGGTTATCCCAGAGATTTAATTGGGAATTCTTCCCACGAGACAAAGACAAAAGTTTTTGTCAATGTTTCTTATTTCCGAGAAATTGTTTCGAGTGAAATATTTGAGTGGGAGGACAATATAATTTGATAAGGTTTATGAACCTGAGCATAATGATCAGAGTAGCGCAGCATCGGAATTGTTTTCGGAAGCGGCCACGACGATCATGGCTCTCATGACTACAAAGTGTTTTAGCCATGGAGATCGAAGTACATATTGAACCTTTGTAGGTATGGTTTACTTTGTGATCAAATAAATGATTTGTGGACAAAGGATTGATTTTGAACAATGATAAACCAACTACAAAACAGAGAAGTTATGATGGGCCCTGACTCCATTAAAATGGCCATGCGCCATGAAATCCAAGATAGATGAATACTTTATGAAAGAAAATGGATCTATGAAATTGATAGACTTGGATGAAATATCCTTGAAGAAAGCTTGACTTATCGAAAAATTGTTTACGACAAAGTTCAAAGAGTTGAATACGATAAGATTAGATCTTCCGGATAGACAATGCTTATAGTCTATGTGGATTATTCTAGTAATCACTACATATTTCTTTTATGAGATATGCTAGTAGGATGGCAAAATACAAGATACAACCAAGAGTTTTGCTGGTCCGTGGAATACTAGATAGGTATACAAGCTTCAATTGGATGAAGTAAGTATCACGGAGTTGGAATCTTCACCAGATGAAATAGTCAAAGAGTTTTTGATTTCTTCAGAGACGATGAAGAGGCTTGCATTTGCAAGAAATTAAGTGGGAGCGCTAAGACACATTTATAATACTTTATGTAGGTGACATATAGTTGGTTATAAATGATGTAATTATATACTTGATTAAAAAGGTTTCATTGAGAATTAACTTCAATGAAAGGATATGGATCGAAACAAATTTAGTGTCAAAATCTATGAAGATAGATTGAAACACATAAATAAGTTTAAGTCAAAGTACATATGATGGATATTGAAGTAGTTCAATATAGAAATATTAAGAAAATGTTCTTGTCATGTGAAGGTTTAACAAGACTTGAGTGTATCTGACACTCAATGAGTAAAAACACATGAGTGATTATAGATCACGAATAATATGTACACAATCAGATATCATGTGCTATAAAGTGTTATGAGCATATACCAGAATGATTCATATGATGATCATTGGACGACGAGTAAGAATATCCTTGAGTACTTTAGAAGAACTAAGGATATATATATATATATTTGTATGAAGAAATGACAAACAAATCGCTGCAAGGTGTTACACCGATATTGGTTTTGTCACATATAAAATATAATTTCAATCTCAAATTAGACTAAGTGTTGTTTAAAAGGTAGCACAATGAGCTAGAAGTTGTCTATGCTAGATTTAGAAGAGTTCTAAATATTGTGACGGATTCTACAAAAGAAGGCAGAGTATGCCATTATTTTGACAATGACAAAGGATGTTAAGTCAAGAGGTTCTTTGAGAATTTGGTGTAGTTCCGACAGAGTCAGAACTTTGAAGCTATATTGTGTGTGACAATATTAGTGACATATTTCAGACAGCGGAATTAAGGTTCCACCAGAAGATCAAATATATTTAATGCCAACTCATTTGGAAATGAGTGATGCGTTGAGACGCAAATGAATTACAAAATACATACGTTTCTGAGCGTGTCAGATCCGATGACTAAAAACCTCTCCCGTGAGCAATACATGATAAAGCACCAGAAGGCCAAGGTGTTATATCTTTACAAATGTAAACTAGATTATTGACTCTAGTGCAAGTGGGAGATCGAAGGAGATATGCCCTAGAGGCAATAATAAAATGGTTATTATTTATATCTTTATGTTTATGATAAATTTTTATATATCATGCTATAATTGTATTAACCGAAACATTAGTACATGTGTGATATGTAGACAACAAGAAGTCCCTAGTATGCCTCTTAAACTAGCTTGTTGATTAATGGATGATTAGTTTCATAATCATGAACATTGGATGTTATTAATAACAAGGTTATATCATTATATGAATGATGTAATGGACACACCCAATTAAGCGTAGCATAAGATCTCGTCATTAAGTTATTTGCTATAAGCTTTCGATACATAGTTACCTAGTCCTTATGACCATGAGATCATGTAAATCACTTATACCGGAAAGGTACTTTGATTACATCAAACGCCACTGCGTAAATGGGTGGTTATAAAAGTGGGATTAAGTATCCGGAAAGTATGAGTTGAGGCATATGGATCGGATTTGTCCATCCCGATAACGGATAGATATACTCTGGGCCCTCTCGGTGGAATGTCGTCTAATGTCTTGCAAGCATATGAATAAGTTCATAAGAGACCACATACCACGGTACGAGTAAAGAGTACTTGTCAGGAGACGAGGATGAACAAGGTATAGGTGATACCGAAGATCAAACCTCGGACAAGTAAAATATCGCGTGACAAAGGAAATTGGTATCATATGTGAATGGTTCATTCGATCACTAAAGTCATCGTTGAATATGTGGGAGCCATTATGGATCTCCAGATCCCGCTATTGGTTATTGGTCGGAGTGAGTACTCAACCATGTCCGCATAGTTCACGAACCGTAGGGTGACACACTTAAAGTTGGATGTTGAAATGGTAGAACTTGAATATGGAATGGAGTTCGAATATTTGTTCGGAGTCCCGGATGAGATCCCGGACATCACGAGGAGTTCAGGAATGGTCCGGAGAATAAGATTCATATATAGGAAGTCATATTCCAAGTTTGGAAATGATCCGGTGCATTTATGGCAGGTTCTAGAAGGTTTTAGAAAAGTCCGGAAGAAATCACCATGGAAAGTAGAGTCCCGGAGGGACTCCACCTTGCATGGCCAGCCAACCCTAAAGGGGAGGAGTCCAAGGTGGACTCCCCTAGGGTGGCCGGCCAACCCCCCTCATGGAAGGGGGAATCCCACCCCAAGTGGGATTCCCACCTTGGGTAGGTTTCCCTACATATGGGAGGTTTCATTGTTGGGGTCTTATTCGAAGACTTGGATACCAACACTTGGGGATTTCCACCTATATAATGAGGAGGAGAGGGAGGGGCTGCCCACTCTTGGCCGCACCACCTAGGGCTGCCCTTGGCCGGCACCCTAGCCTCCCCCTCTCTCCCCAAACCCTAGCGGTATCTCTCCTCCACCACATCCCGCACGCTTAAGCGAAGCTCCATCGGATTTCTCCACCACCACCGACACCACGCCGTCGTGCTGTCGGATTCAAGAGGAGTTACTACTTCCGATGCCCGCTGGAACGGGGAGGTGGACGTCGTCTTCATCAACAACCGAACGTGTGACCGAGTACGGAGGTGCTGCCCGTTCGTGGCGCCGGAACCGATCGTGATCAAGATCTTCTACGCGCTTTTGCAAGCGGCAAGTGAACGTCTACCGCAGCAACAAGAGCCTCATCTTGTAGGCTTTGGAATCTCTTCAAGGGTGAGACTCGATACCCCCTCGTTGCTACCGTCTTCTAGATTGCATCTTGGCTTGGATTGCGTGTTCGCGGTAGGAAATTTTTTTGTTTTCTATGCAACGTTATCTACATCTACGACATGGACCTCGCCTTGTATTTTCTTCGACTTCGGAGATGATTATGCTTGGAGTCTCTACGCAAGTCTTCGACTTCCCTAGACACTCGGGGGCTACTAACATGGGTATACCCTTCGGGTACCCATTATTGGTATACCTGGATCGGCTCGGCCCAATATGGAGAAGGTCCAACAAGGCAACCCGAATAAGTAGTCGACTAGGACTCTTGTAAAACCCTAGGCTGGTTGCATATATAAAGCTAGCCAGGGCACCCGAAATAAGGGGGACAATAGATAGACAACATAGCTCCGCCTACGGCGGCACCTCGTAAACACATCTATGATCATATACCTGGATTGCTAGCGGCACGTAGGGATCCTCCACCGATGGGACCCGAAGCTGGGTACGTCGTGTGCCTAATCTCGCTCCCGGAATCTCCATTGTCGCTCTCTCCCGAAACCCAAGTCTACAATACGTAGGCATTGCCGAGGTGTTCCATCGTCGCCGAGCGATTTGAGCGAGCAAAGAGACTGGGCGGAAAGAACTTTGGAAAAATTGGGTGAGTGAGGACTCGAGCAATTGATGTCCACATAAAGAGATAAGGAGAGAGACGAGAGGAATCTCCGTGTGTGGACAGAGATAAAGGAGATATGAAAAAAAAAGTGAAGAGAGACATTGAGTAAAGAGATCTGTACCGTTGAATCGTACAAGAATCCAAGGGCACGGAGGCAAGATCTGTGGGAGTTTCATTTCAGCCAATCAGGAACTAGAGGCTTTGCCGAGTGTCTAGAAAAAGTACACGGCAAAGATCTTTGCTGTGTGTATACACTCGGCAAAGCTGTTGCACCGTCACGGCGCCGTCTGCTTCGATCGGGGTAGACACGTGTTACTTTGTTTGCTGAGGGCATATTATTTGCCGTGTGTTATTTAGATCTTTACCGAGTGGTTTCCCTTTGCCGTGTGTTTTTTAAAATTTTGCTGAGTTGGTTTTCTTTGCCGTGCTCTTTTTGGCCGACACACGGCAAAACTGCTCTTTGCCGTGTTCCGCATAAATATACGCTCAGCAAAGAATCGTGTACACGGCAATGACAAATTTTCCCGTAGTGAGTCATTCTATAAATTCCTAAAAAGGGAAAAAGAGAACTTCATTCCCACACTAGGAAGGGAAAAGAAGAAGCTTGCCATCTTGGAAATTAGCTGCACTTAGCTCACCCCTTCCGGCTTGGTGGAGCGTGAGCAAAAATCACGAAATCAATTGTATTTATGACTAAGCTATGTCTATATATCGCCATACCTAGACAAAGTTGAGAAGCTTTTTTTTGGTACGTAGGGATTACAAAATTCTGAATTTGTTCATTGCATTATTTTTTTATCACGTTATATATTTTTCATTACATTATGTTAACCACATCGTAGTATACCCATAGCCAAACCCAACGAGCCAGAAAAAAGTCGCGTACATGCTGATAAAAAAACATGTCAGAAATTTAAATTCTACTACCGTAGGATGGCGCGGCAGAGTACGCCTGGGTCTATCTAGTTGCTTTGAAGCAAATACATTTGGACTGTGCTATCTAGGACAATGCCCTAGATTAGCATTCCATGGGCACATAATTAATCTGGCAATCGAATGAATTTAATGTGGCAACACAATCATACAACCTACTACCACCACATGCATGCAGCCCACTGCTACATAAGATTCCATTTGTTTTCAAACTTTAAAATGTTTTATATCATGAGGTGTAACTCGAAATTTAGATTTGTTTTCAAGATTATCTTCTTGCGATGCGATTTTAAAACTAGATTCCATGTTGATATGTTTTGACAATATTTTTTGCAATCCTAGTCACCTTGGTTACCAGGTTAATATGGCAACTATAGTAAATTAACCTAGCAACCGATGTCTCAAAAAATATCGTCAAAACATATTAAGACGTGATCTTGTTTTAAAGCCCTCATGGATACACACTCAGCGGTGAAAACAATTTATCAATTGGATTAACGGTTTAAGAGAAAAATCATTTTGAATTCGTGAAATTGGAAAAGATTATGTGCATGCATGTGTGCATTGGTTTCTCCTCGCTATATGGAGTTGGCTGATGCCTTGTTGTTGCATGGAATTGCTTCCTAGGGACCGACTACATTTTGTGTGTCTGGGCTCTACTGAAGAACAACTTTTTGCGTGTTGATTATAACATACTTTGAGGGCGAAGCTGCAAAATTGCAGGACTTACGGGAAACCAAAAAGGCTGTCGTTTTATTGTTCGTGCCAAGCTGGGCTCTGAATCGGTATTTTATATTCGACCTTTTGAAACCGGCCCGAGAATACCCAGGCGTAGTTGACGAGGGTGAACTCCAGGCCTTGTTCGCGGCTTGGGCTTTGCTGGCGAGGACCAAACAAAGAGGTCGGTTTTGTTCCGTCCCAGATTACCCCCACCCACACAATACTATCCACCGCCGCCGCTGCAATCCCCCTCCCCGACCTCCCCCATCCCCTTCCCATCTGCCTCGCGGAAGTTCGGTCGTCGGCATGCGTGGCAAGCGTGGTCCACGCATCGGCGCTGGTTGTCCATATGGCGTTACGGATGATAGCGAGGAGCAGGACATACGCGTCCTTCTTGATCACATCCATGGGTTCTACGAGGCGGCGCTCCATCTGCTGCCGGTAGAGACTCTCCCCTCGCTGGCCCCGCGTCTTCTTGAGGCCGGCATGTGCTTAGGCTTCCTCGACCCAGTCTCCAACATCATCGCCAACACCATTGCCTACTCCCCCCCTTCACCGAGGCCAAGACCCGACGACGACGACGACGACGACGACGCGAACTCGATCCTCTCCAAGGTCATCGCCGACCCTTGCAACAATCTCAACCATGACATGTTTATACCCCCAGAGGAGATCGTTTGTATGAACATCGCGCGGAGGTCGTTGCGAGGTCTCATCAGCTTCCTCACCTTCCACTTCCGCTTCTTGGCCTACACGGAAGCCATTCGCTACCTGCGTCTGGCCGGTGCTGATCTCCTCGCCGCCGTGCGGCTCATCAAGCAAGATCGTGACAGTGACAGCATCCCCGTTTTCAACTTCACCTCCCCCTTTTCCAAGATGGCGCTCTACTGTGCCGCAGTGTCCGCGGCGCACCCAAAGTCGTCTGTCCTGGTGAGAGCGTCGCTGTCGCTTGCTTCTCGGATGGTAAAGGTCACCCACTTATTGTCTAGAGACAACTGCCTCACCAATGCATCAATCAAACGCCTCACCGGGTGGCTCAGCAAAGATCCTAAGATTGTAAGAAGGAAACTGATGTGTCTTGCGCTGGATCTTGCTTCTTCGCGTCAGCAGATTACAGATAGACAAGAGAGAAAGAGAAAGAGGGACGAGCCGATGATGCCCGGGGACACAGGACCTGTGCAGAAGAACTCGCACAGGAACCCGCCCATGCATTCCGCATTCGGATACACACAGTCTCTGAAACTCTTGCTTCTCGGCAAGATCCATGCTCTCTACCTAGAGGCACTCGCCCTGATGCCTGGGGATGCCTTGCGAAAGACTCAGCACAACAACCTCATCAAGGGCGGCTACTGCTACGGCCCCATGGATCCCGTCTCCAACATCATCCTCAACACTGTCTGGTATGGCGCCATGTTTCCCACAACCAAAGATTTCGAGCTAGCCTTTGATGTGAGCATGATTTGCACCAGACACCTTGCTCGTGTCGAGTGCTGCTCACTCTACGGCCTTGTTGCCTTCCTCCGCAAACGTTTCGTCACTCTCACGGAAAATCATGCTATGTGGTACCTTCTTATGAACAATGCCGACCTTCGGGAAGCAATGGAGAAGGTTCAGGAAGCTGGTCATGTTATGTCTGGCTCTTACTTCGATGGCCTTAAGGAAGCGGCGGTTCAGTCATGTCACCCTGACTGTGATGCACTCCTGGAATTCATAGGCTTGCATTCCGCTGACATGCCATATAAACAGGCTTCTACACTTACATATTGCAGGCTTGAGCACCTCGTGAGTACTATGCTATCCAAATCTTCACCTGCCAAGTCAGCTGAGTGTGTTGAGCAATCGACCAATGCAGCCTTGAGCTCAGAGATCTTAAATGAAAACCAGAGAATGTTTATTGTGGCGGCTAAAGAAAAATTTAAGGCTGACCAGGGATTCTTTGTCAAGAAAGTCAATGCTGCGCTGCAAGAATTTTCTCAGGAAAAAGGGGTCAGTGTATTTTTTTTTTCTTTTCTTGCTCGAAGTTGCTACCATGCACTTATTTAGTTCCATTTGCTACAAAATCTTTCTTGCTATATATAGGTGGACTATGAACTCCATATTATTTGCGGTGTGAATCCTGAGGTTACTAAACGATCAAGTCTTAGTCTGTTCAAGAGGAACTTCAAATATGAATATTTCCATATCAACTTTTTGGCAACTGTCAAGGTATCAAATGAAGCTGGCACAACTCCAGAACTGTTCTTCGCTGAATGCAGCAATAGTGATAAAGATATGGAGAAAAGAGCATCCTTGTGCTTCCCTGTTAAAGATTCCTCGGTGGATGATGGTATGCTCTCAACTCTCAGTTCACATGTACATACTAGGTGTCCAATGGTACTTTGTTGTGTGGTTGTTTGGTTAGCAATCTGAATTGCTTTGACTGCATATCTGAAGCTGTGTTCCCTCTTCTGTGAATACTGACATGCATATCTATACTGTTGAGAACAGAGGGGATGATGCGGTAGTAGTATCGTTTTCCTTTTGTTATTGTTCTTGTTTAGGTTAGTGAATACCGTTTTGCATACAGTCACAAATTTAGGCCTACAAACACACTTAGTTTTCCATACAGGCTTGCAAATATATATATATAAGTAGGTGATGAAATAGCGCGCTATAACAAAATAGCGTGGGTCTAAAAATACGCTATTAGCATGCTATAGCGTGCTATTAACGCGAATAGCGCGCTATAGCGCCGAAATAGCATAGCGTCGGCTCTCCAGATATGCTATAGCGTGCTATTAGCGTTGGAATAGCGCGCTATTTTTTTCCATGATATGGACGCATGTACTATGCATCTGCTTTAATTTGCAAAGTGTCGTGTTGGTACTTTTTGAGTAGTACTATGTACTATTGCTAGTATATGCTGTATGTATTCACGCTGTTTTGCATGCACATATCCAGTACTTCCATGTGTATTCATTTACTCTTGCAAATAATTTATGTGCAAAAGTGTGCATTCCCTATGTATACATGGCACTGCACTCCCGCTGAGCTGAATACTTTTTTTTTGAGGAAGGATCCGATGCATAAATCAGGAAACTCAGTACAAATTACATCTAGGTCCCAAAGAAACAAAAAAATTCAGAAGAACCCAGAAATTTGCACGGAGCACCGCGAGTCAGCTGAAGAGATCACAATCAGATCCAGATCTTGCCCCAAGCACCTAGGCGACGGCGGCGCCGCCGCGAAGAAGTCGCCGCCACAACTCGTAGATGGCCGCAGGAGCTGTCCGCCGCTGAAGGATGGATCCGAGCCTCGCTGAACGTGCACGGCCACAGCAGCCGCTCCCCGCCGCCACCCTTCTTCCAGCTGACGCCGCACCGCCTAGGTCCACCACCACGAGCCCCGCACCACCTCCGGACGCAGCTCCCCTGCCACCATGGCCGGCCGGAGCTGAAACGTCGACGAAGGAACACCAGCACCCCCACCAACAAAACGGAACACGAAACTCCACCACCTCCTCCCCTCGTCACCACGGCCGGCCGGAGGAGGAAAAGCGGAGAGTCGCCCCCGACGTAGAACCTTCACAACCTCCCCGGCAACGAAGACGAAGCCGGAACGGGAAAGGAGGGGACCAAAACCCGCACTCTGATGCCATCGCCACCGTCTTCGATGTCGTCAGGAGGCACACACACCTAGATAACACACCTATCTACACGCACGGACGGCTGCTGAAGCTCCCCCCACCTCACGGTGCCGGAACAGCGACCGGAGGCGGAAGGGAGCGGCGGAAACGCCGGCGAGAACTCGAACCTTCGAGTCGCCCCCGAGTCGCCTGCCCGCTGAGCTGAATACTAGGTGTGTTGAGATTCTCAAATTCAGATAACTAAGGACTTGAAGTGGCAAATCCAAAACCCTACAAGCATATTGCAGAATAGATGAGTAGAGCAGCTGTTCTTAGGGTTTTTAGTAACATATGGCCTGAGGATTCCTGTACGAGCAATGTGTGCCATTAGATTTTGATCTAATGATTCAGGTAGATTGGGAATCGGGTAGCACCAGGTGTAGGTGTAGCAGTAGCACATGATGTGTTCTCCTGGTAGTGTCAGGGGGTGAATTATGTGTTTCTTCAGTTTATTTCGCTGTGTCATTTAAGTTGTTGCTTATTCTAATACCTAATGGCAAATCATGATCACCACTAGTTTGTTTATTCCTGCATCTACAACACAAAGTGCGTTAGTTTACATCTGAAAACCTCTAGTTCTTTCTATTTTCGGGCTGTGATATCTAATTTACTCTTATTATTTCTTGGAAGCTCGCTGTTTTTGCTGTGAGATGAACGGGATAAAGATAGTGCATCCAAACCTTGAACTTTATCATGGGCTTCATGATTTCAAAAAGATTGCTTCTGGGGAACATGGCGTCGTGAATGAACACATCATTAGTTCCTATGACTTGCATGCTGACGAGATGTGTACAATCAAAGAGGACTGGATCTTCTTTGATCCTAATATGGATGAAGTGATTGCTCTGAAGAATCCTTGTAAAGATTGGGCTAGAAAGATCCGGGAATGGGGCAGAATCTGTTGATGTTATCATTATATAAAGCTATTATGCTACTCCTGTTAAATTCTGTATTCTCTAGTATGGTTTGTTGTTACTTGAGCTACTCTTCAAGAACTCTAGATGGTTAACAGTATGTTTAATTCTGATGGTTTGCTATCATTCGAGGTACTCTCAGTCACATGACTTGAGTAGCTGAGTATATGTTTCCTACTCTCTTTTGTTGTCTGCAACATTGTGTAAATGTAATTCGACCTCCATCAGGCGTATATCTACGGGATTAGAGATGTATTATGTTTCTGATACCTCTACCAATGTATATACAGATCTTATTCGAGGATGGTTTGTTATCTTATTCGTATCGAGGCAACAGACTACTATATACTACCTCCATCTCAAGGCTTAAGGTTTTTCTTTTGGAAATGTCAAACTATGTCAAGTTTGATTAAGTTTATACCAAAAATTGTTAACATGCAAAATACACAATCAATATCATTAGAGCATCTCTAATAGACTCGCACGCAAGTCTGGAGCGCTAAAAAATTTATACAGTGCGAGTTTTGCACTTTTCAGGCGTGGGAACGACTGAAGCTTTTCGTACCCCAAAAAATATAACACGCAGAAACAATGCTTTCTCAGACGCGCTAAAATACAGCGCCACAAGCAAGATTTGGCACAATATGTCACTGAAACAAGATCAGACACAAGACTGAAAATAGATTTGAAAAGTACATACACATTGCAACATACTACGATAAATAAAATCCGAGTTTTGCACTTTTCATGCATGGGCACGATTGAAGCTTTTCGTACGCTAAAAAACATAACACGTAGAAACAACGCTTTTTCAGAGGCGCTAAAATACAGCGCCACAAGCAAGATTTGGCACAATATGTCACTGAAACAAGATCAGACACAAGACTGAAAATAGATTTGAAAAGTACATTAACATTGCAACATACTACGATAAATAAAATCTACTCTAAAACCTTGTCATAAAAAGTCCAATCCTGATGACGACCATGGTCCGGTCAACACCAAATCCGCCCAACGATCATCGTCGTTGTCAGCGGTTCGCGGGCAGGCGTAATGTGCCTTGATGAACCTCTTGCGTGCGGGAATGGCCTCCTTCCTCGCCATGCGCTTCACCTTCTTCCGCGCGAAGAAGGCCTGCTCATCGATGACGTCCTACGGGAAGGCGGCGCGCCACGCCTCCATGGCTGCCTCCGCAAGGGTGAGGCGGCGCTGAAGATGGCGGCAGCGGCGACGCGCTCCGCGGTGATGACGTTGTCCAGGCTGGCCACGAACTCGGCTTCCTCTAGCGACACGCAGTCGTGGAAGTTTATTTGGCTGCGCGGGAGCCCGAGCCACAAGGTCACGGCGTTGTAGGCGTGTGCCACCTCGTTCGCCGTGTCAAAGGTGCCGAGGGTGAAGCGAGCGCCGGTGGCGCAGATCTCCGTGTAGAAGGTGCCCGCCCGCCGCCCGCGGACGCCGACGTACCCGGAGGAGTTCCGTCGGGTAGGCATGGCGAGTGCGCGGTCTCGGCGGTGGCGCGGCGCGTGATAGAGGAGAGGGTGCGTGGCCGATGAGAGGGTGTGGGCGCGTGGCGGGAGGAGAAAGTTTAGCGGTTGGAAGGACACGTCGCGCCTTGTATTGTAGCGCGTGTGGTAGCAAATGCGCCAACTATCCCACGTTTAGCGCGCGCTTTTTCGTCCTCGCATCTGTTGGAGTGCGTGTTTTCGTGGCGGTTTTTGCCGCGTGGGCGCGATTTAGCGCTTTTGTTGGCGATGCTCTTAGATAGACAATGAAGCATATTTTCATACAATATCTACAATATATCATACTTGTTGATAGTATTTTCTAAAAATTTGATCAAATTTCAGTTGTTTTACTTTAAAGAAAAATAACGTTAAGCCATGGGATGGAGGTAGTATATGCCAGAACAGATTCGGTAGCCAAATGCGTACTTATCCAAACCTCCCTTAAATCTGGGCATAATTTGGTCTGACCAAACCTCACACCAAGCCACACACTCGTGTTCTATGCAAAAGTTAGGGGCCTTGTTGTTTTTTTAATTTTCTTTTAGATCATGTATGTAATGTTCAACCAATGCCGACGAATGAGGGCCTGGGCCTTATCGGTTCAAAAAAAGAACCATCCAAACCGCAATAAAAAAACTTTGTGGTGATCTTTCCGTGCCTATTTCTTGTTCCAATCAACCACACCAAGCATGTTAGTAGTGATCTCTTGGTGCGAAATTGCGCAGGAGAACCTGCGGATGCCCCCACCCCATATCTCACCTTCCGTTTTGCACCCAGAGCCGTCCATTAGTTGTATGCTTAGCGCAGTTATTGGGTGTATAACTACGCTGAAATCGTATTCTCAACCGTATATGTCTATCCCATAATATGGGGGGCCCACGACGTGACGTCATTTCAGCATTTATTCCTGCCATGTGCTGCTAATCCCACCTTTCTCATCTCCTTCTCGTCCCCCTACCAACTGCAAATCCCCTCTCATGTTCATCCGCACCAGATCTTCTGCTTTAATCTCCCTTATTCTTCACCCCTGCCTCCTGCCCCGACTCCATGGAGGCCCATATCCATGTTCCGCCGACGGCCGGGAACCACTTGGGGTGCGGCGTCATCTTCTTCCCCTCCGGCAGCCACGGCCGCCAGCTCCTCCATCTCGACTCCACCACCGGGAAGTGGTGTACGAGCAAAGTTGTGGCTATACCAGGCCTGTGGCCACTCCAGAGTTTCCTTGAAGGAATCGACGCAAAATAATTTTTGTTCTATGGTGCTTTGTTGGTCGGAGTGTAACAGTAGCTTTTTTCTCTAATCTCTCTCTCATGTCTTTCGGATATTTCATAGTCCAAATCATGTATAAGATCTGGCTTCGTTTCTGGTCAAATGAATTGGTCTGAAAGGTTTGATTTGTTGAGATTGCACATGGGAAATTTTCTTTTGTTGCCTCAAGTCTCCGATCTGTTTCTGTTACTTCCTATGGAACTTCGATTCTGTTATTTCCTGTTTTTGTCGATCTGAACATATGATTCAGGCTACCTGATGCAAAAGGAAATATGACATGAAAAGGGATCTGATCGGTCACCGTATCTTACTTTTTTTACTTAATGTTGCAAAAATTTCTTCTTCATATAGTTTTTTTTTTGCTGAATTAATCGGTCTATTCTTGTTCAACTAAATATTTTTTCACGGGAATCTCAACAATAAATGATATAATGCCAAATTTATAGATGGCTTGTTCTGAATAATTCTACTTGTTGATCTGTATGTGTTAATTGTGCTAGAAATTCTATATCATATACGACATCAGAAATTATTTTCTGGATCATATAAGAGCCTAAAAAATTAATGGTAAAATTTGCCAAGAAATCTCTAAACCAATTTTCCTGTTCTAATTGATTTATTGAATGACTCATCGGTGCATGTCACTATTAATTGCCCAAGCCGTGGCGGGCTGTACCAATGACGCCAGCAATGGCCTGTTAAATGCGTATATGTTTTAGAGGTCCGTATTGTCATTTACATCTACATTTCCTCATAAATGACCTTACCTTGTGCACAGATCAAGAAGCTAATAATGGACGTGCGGATTTCAGGGGGCGGCGTAGATGAGAGCCAAAAGTGCGGGTCATCTCTTGGTGCCTATTTCTATATCTTCCTCTGTCCGCAGTACTGACAAACATAGAAATATGACACCCATCGAGTGCTCCCAGTGCATTGCCAAACCACTTCCATTTGTAATCATCGGGAGGGTTGACACTAGGATCGGGAAGCTTGATAAAGTCACCACTTAGAGATAGGATGGCTGATAACACAATAGAGAAGTTCCTGCTGATAGTCTCTAAAGAGCGCTGGTATGTGCCACCCAAGATTCTCATTTTAATTCCATGTCCAACAGCTTGTAGGAACATAGCAAGATTTTCTTCTACTGTCACAAGTGTGCTATCTTTCAAACCACATTTCTCACGCAACATAGCACAAAGATCATGGAAGTTTCTTTTAGTTAAACGTAGCGTATCATAGCAAGCTGTCTTGAACCCGTCATATGTTTTTTTCAATATATACTTCCTATATGCAACCTTCTCCTCATCATCATTGAAGTATCCTAGGTCCCTCGGCGCCCTTTGCGTACTAAGATAAGCTAGAGCAAGACATGACATCTCGAAATATTTCTTTGTCAACAATATCCTTTTTCTTTTCCTTCTCTTGTTCTCTTCGGTAATGTAAGAAACCATCTCTAGTTGAGACATGATAAATAGCTACAATGCACACATCAAAACACTCATGTCTACATGACAATCAACTACAAACATTTATACATGATGCACATATGTAAGATATTCACATGTACCCTAGGCCAACATCAAACAATGAGTCAAAATTAGAAATTTTATACCTCCAATTGGCCTCAGCTGCTAGTACTTCTCCAAGAAATCTGCAATTAAAACAAATCACAATATTAGCCCAAAATTGCAGCTGTATGGCTGCTGCATAGCAAGGAATAAATGGAGTTGAGCAAGGCCATGGAGGGAGCCACCCAAAACCGGTGCTATTCACCCTCCGACGGCCACCGTTTAGACTACAACCGCCGTCGGCGCCCACCTGTCGCCGGCTCTCTTCCATGGCAATTTCTAGGGTTAGGACCGGGAGAGGAGAGGGGCGGCCAGGGGGTAGGGCCAAGGCGCGCGCCAGAGCGGCCATGGGATAGGGCGAGGAGAGGGAGGCGCGTCCAGGGAGAAGAGGAGGGGGCTGATGTCTACGGGAGCTTCTATTCTTGTAGACAGTGTTGGGCCTCCAAGAGCAGAGGTTTGTAGAACAGCAGCAAGTTTCCGTTAAGTGGATTACCCAAGGTTTATCGATCTCAGAGAGGAAGAGGTCAAAGATATCCCTCTCATGCAACCCTGCAACCACAAAGCAAGAAGTCTCTTGTGTCCCCAACACACCTAATAGGTGCACTAGTTCGGCGAAGAGATAGTGAAATACAGGTGGTATGAATAAGTAGTAGCAACAGACACCGGAAAAGTGCTTTGCCCGGGACGATAAACAAGCAGTAGTAACGCAGCGAGTAGTAACGCAGCGAGTAGTAACGCAGTAAAACGAGTAAACAAACAGCGATAGCGATATCTAGGAACAAGGCCTAGGGATTAGACTTTCACTAGTGGACACTCTCAACATTGATCACATAACAGAATAGATAAATGCATACTCTACACTTTTGATGGATGATGAACACATTGCGTAGGATTACACGAACCCTCAATGCCGGAGTTAACAAGCTCCACAATAATGCTCATATTTTAGTAACCTTTAGTGTAAGATAGATCAAAAGACTAAACCAAGTACTAACATAGCATGCACACTCGTCACCTTCATGCATATGTAGGAGGAATAGATCACATCAATATTATCATAGCAATAGTTAACTTCGCAATCTACAAGAGATCATGATCATAGCATAAACCAAGTACTAACACGGTGCACACACATGTCACCTTTGCACACGTGCGGGAGGAAAATAAAACTACTTTAATAACATTGCTAGAGTAGCACATAGATAAATTGTGATACAAACACATTGCAATCATAAAGAGATATAAATAAGCACCTCACTATGCCATTCAACAGGTGAATAAGTATTCCGTGAAATATAGCCTAAGAGACCCACACGGTGCACACACTCGTCACCTTTACACACGTGGGACAAGGAGTCTCCGGAGATCACATAAGTAAAACCCACTTGACTAGCATAATGACATCTAGATTACAAGCATCATCATATGAATCTCAATCATGTAAGGCAGCTCATGAGATTAGTGTATTGAAGCACATAGGAGAGAGATGAACCACACAGCTACCGGTACAGCCCCGAGCCTCGATGGAGAACTACTCCCCCCTCATGGGAGCAGCAGCGGTGATGAAGATGGTGGTGGAGATGGAAGCGGTGTCGATGGAGAAGCCTTCCGGGGGCACTTCCCCGCTCCGGCAGGTGCCGGAACAGGACTCCTGTCCCCGGATCTTGGCTTCGCGATGGCGGCGGCTCTGGAAGGTTTTCCCTATCGTGGTTCTTCGCATCAGGGTTTTCTCGATGGAGGCTTTATATAGGCGAAGAGGCGGCGCAGGAGGGTCGAAGGGGTGGCCACACCATATGGCGGCGCGGCCGGGGCCCGGGCCGCGCCGGCCTATGTTCCGGGGGCCCGGTGCCCCCCCTCCGGTCCTTCCCGGGTGTTCGGATGCTTCCGGTGAAAATAGGAACCCGGGTCTTGATTTCGTCCGATTCCGAGAATATTTCGTTACTAGGATTTCGAAACCAAAAACGACAGAACAAGAATCGGCACTTCGGCATCTTGTTAATAGGTTAGTTCCAGAAAATGCACGAATATGACATAAAGTGTGCATAAAACATGTAGGTATCATCAATAATATGGCATAGAACATAAGAAATTATCGATACGTCGGAGACGTATCAAGCATCCCCAAGCTTAGTTCCGCTCGTCCCGAGCGGGTAAAACGATAACAAAGATAATTTCTGAAGTGATATGCCATCATAACCTTGATCATACTATTTGTAAACATATGTAGTGGATGCAGCGATCAAAACAATAGTAATGACATGAGTAAACAAGTAAATCATAAAGCAAAGACTTTTCATGAATAGTACTTCAAGACAAGCATCAATAAGTCTTGCATAAGAGTTAACTCATAAAGCAATAAATCAAAGTAAAGGTATTGAAGCAACACAAAGGAAGATTAAGTTTCAGCGGTTGCTTTCAACTTGTAACATGCATATCTCATGGATAATTGTCAACATAGAGTAATATAACAAGTGCAATATGCAAGTATGTAGGAATCAATGCACGAGTTCACACAAGTGTTTGCTTCTTGAGGTGGAGAGAGATAGGTGAACTGACTCAACATAAAAGTAAAAAAGAATGGTCCTTCAAAGAGGAAAGCATCGATTGCTATATTTGTGCTAGAGCTTTTATTTTGAAAACATGAAACAATTTTGTCAACGGTAGTAATAAAGCATATGAGTTATGTAAATTATATCTTACAAGTTGCAAGCCTCATGCATAGTATACTAATAGTGCCCGCACCTTGTCCTAATTAGCTTGGACTACCGGATCTTTTCAATGCACATGTTTTAACCAAGTGTCACAATGGGGTACCTCCATGTCGCCTGTACAAAGGTCTAAGGAGAAAGCTCGCATTTTGGATTTCTCGCTTTTGATTATTCTCAACTTAGACATCCATATCGGGACAACATGGACAACAGATAATGGACTCCTCTTTAATGCATAAGCATGTGGCAACAATTATTAATCTCATATGAGATTGAGGATATATGTCCAAAACTGAAACTTCCACCATGATTCATGGCTTTAGTTAGCGGCCCAATGTTCTTCTCTAACAATATGCATGCTCCAACCATTAAGGTGGTAGATCTCTCTTACTTCGGACAAGACGGACATGCATAGCAACTCACATGATATTCAACAAAGGGTAATTGATGGCGTCCCCGAAACATGGTTATCGCACAACAAGCAACTTAATAAGAGATAAAGTGCATAAGTACATATTCAATACCACAATAGTTTTTAAGCTATTTGTCCCATGAGCTATATATTGCAAAGGTGAATGATGGAATTTTAAAGGTAGCACTCAAGCAATTTACTTTGGAATGGCGGATAAATACCATGTAGTAGGTAGGTATGGTGGACACAAATGGCATAGTGGTTGGCTCAAGGATTTTGGATGCATGAGAAGTATTCCCTCTCGATACAAGGTTTAGGCTAGCAAGGTTATTTGAAACAAACACAAGGATGAACGGTACAGAAAAACTCACATAAAAGACATATTGAAAACATTATAAGACTCTACACTGTCTTCCTTGTTGTTCAAAACTCAATACTAGATATTATCTAGACTCTAGAGAAACCAAATATGCAAACCAAATTAGCAAGCTCTAAGTATTTCTTCATTAATGGGTGCAAAGTATATGATGCAAGAGCTTAAACATGAGCACAACAACTGCCAAGTATCAAATTATCCAAGACATTTTAGAGTTACTACATGTAGCATTTTCCAATTCCAACCATATAACAATTTAACGAAGAAGAAACTTCGCCATGAACACTAAAAGATAAAGCGAAGAACACATGTGTTCATATGAACCAGCGGAGCGTGTCTCTCTCCCACACAAGCATTTATTCAAACAAAAACAAAAACAAAAGCACACGGACGCTCCAAGTAAAGTACATAAGATGTGGCCGAATAAAAATATAGTTTCAAGAGAAGGAACCCGATAATTTGTCGATGAAGAAGGGGATGCCTTGGGCATCCCCAAGCTTAGACGCTTGAGTCTTCTTAGAATATGCAGGGGTGAACCACCGGGGCATCCCCAAGCTTAGAGCTTTCACTCTCCTTGATCATAGTATATCATCCTCCTCTCTTGACCCTTGAAAACTTCCTCCACACCAAACTCGAAACAAACTCATTAGAGGGTTAGTGCATAATCAAAAACTCACATGTTCAGAGGTGACACAATCATTCTTAACACTTCTGGACATTGCTCAAAGCTACTGGAAGGTAATGGAACAAAGAAATCCACCCAACACAGCGAAAGAAGCAATGCGAAATAAAAGGCAGAATCTGTCAAAACAGAACAGTCCGTAAAGACGAATTTTAAAAGGGCACCAGACTTGCTCAAATGAAAATGCCCAAATTGAATGAAAGTTGCGTACATATCTGAGGATCACTCACGTAAATTGGCATAATTTTATGAGTTACCTACAGAGAATTAGACCCAGATTCGTGACAGCAAAGAAATGCTGGAACTGCGCAGATAATCCAAATCTAGTACTTACTTTACTATCAAAGACTTTACTTGGCACAACAAAACTCAAAACTAAGATAAGGAGAGGTTGCTACAGTAGTAAAAAACTTCCAAGACACAAATATAAAACAAAGTACTGTAGCAAAATAACACATGGGTTATCTCCCAAGAAGTTCTTTCTTTTTAGCCATTAAGATGGGCTCAGCAGTTTTAATGATGCACTCGCAAGAAATAATAGTTGAAGCAAAAGAGAGCATCAAAAGGAAAATTCAAAACACATTTAATTCTAACATGCTTCCTATGCATATGAACCTTGTAAATAAACAAGTTCATGAAGAGCAAAGTGACAAGCATAGGAAGATAAAACACGAGTAACTTCAAGATTCTCGACATAAAGAGGGGAAACTTAATATTATTAAGATGCATATAACCATATTTCCCTCTCTCATAATAACTTTCAGTAGCATCATTGATGAAATCCACAATATACCCATCACTTAAAACATTCTTATCATGGTTCATATGCATAGAAGTATCATTAAATTTGGCATAAGAAAAGTTATTCTCATTAATAGTAATTGGAGCAAGATTATTATCAAGAATTTGAACATGGTAAACAAGTTGCATATTAAGAGAATTGTTTTTGGTAATCCAATCATGACTATGACAAGTTTCATAAGGATAGTTATAACCTATATCATAGCATTCTTTATAATAATCATCAAAGATCGGAGGCACAGTGTCATCATAAGAAATAGAATAGTTATCTTTCACAGTTGGTTTATATGTGGCCATACCATCATTGTTATTAGAAGGAGATGTATCAAACACATAATGGTCAGTAGCAAAAGGATTTTCAAACACCTCTTCCCCAAGCTTAGAGCTTTCTATATCATTATGGGAGGAAGCATGGATAGCACTGACACTATGGCAATTATTATCATCATTTTCGAATTAGTTTCCCGTGAGATTTGTAATATCAAAAGTAGTGTGCTCATTCAAATCATGCTCGCTAATGTATGTAAAGGGCATAGGAAGATCATCGTATTCAGATTCATTATCACAATAATCATTAGGAGCAACATACTTACGGTTACCTAGCGTTATCTCATTCACGCGGGGATACGCCGTTACCTCTTTCTTTTTATTCTCCTTCTTCTTCTTCTTCTTCTTCTTCGTTCCCTTCTTCTTCTTCTTCTTCTTCTCTTCCTTCTCCTCGTTCCCTTCTTTAGGAGGAAGAGGCTCGAAGGGTGGCTTGTCCGCATAACCTGATTTACTTTCAGAAACAATAGAAGAAACTTGGGAGGATCCCTCCTTTTCATCAATTAGTTGAAAACACACAGCAGTCCTATCATATTTTGGCAAGGTGTCATCTTCTAAAATATTTTGTATGTAAGTATTTGTATGGCTATTATCAATGCAATAAGAAAAACACCCATGCAGGACATCATCAATATCAAGATCACTCATATGTAACAAAGAGATTTTTCTTGACGAGTTCTTCACACCCCAAAAATAAAGTAAGTTCATCATGCTGATTAGGAGTAATTTCATCATCACAATACAAATTTACAAGCACTCATTGGGTTCAAATTATCATTGGAGGGGCATTGAAAATTAAAGTGACCCACTTCATGGCAAACTTCACAAATAAAAGGATAGAGGGCACAAACTTTTTTACCAAGATCATCTAGAGCCCTAAACCACTTTCTAGTTTTTTCATTAGCATGATGGATACAATATTCATCTTTGATTTGATTAATTCCACAAGGTCTATGTATTCCACAAAAATTAACATGCTTATAGGAAATAGCATTCTTAGGAGTTTGAGCATGCTTATTGCAATAATTAACAACAATTTCATTCTTCATGCAAGCTTCTTTAAAAGGTTCATGATACTTATCAAAATTCTTTTTAGGCAATTCAAAATGAGAAGCAAAGGCTTTATAAAGATTTGCAGCAACTTGAGAGTCAAGACCATAAGTAGCACTCATATTTCGAAATTTATCGGTATCCATAAAAACTTCAATGCATTCATAATCATAATTTATACCTGACTCTTTACCTTTGTCGTTCTCCCATCCTTCAGCGTTCTCCTCAATCCGATCAAGAAGATCCCACCTAGCTTCAACCTCCTTGCTTGTGAAAGATTCCTCTGAACAGGCACCCAGATAGTCCTTGTGTTGTCCTGAAAGCCTCGCATAAAAATTGTTAACAATAACATTACGCGGGAGCTCATGAATGGGACATTTGAGCATTAGTGACTTCAATTTCCCCCATGCTTGTGAAATACTCTCTCCATCACGAGGATAAAAGTTATAAATGTAATTCCTATCAATATGCACTTCATGAGGAGGATAAAATTTAGAATAAAAGAGAGGTACAATTTCCTCCCAACCAAGAGAATGACTATTCTTCAACAATTTATACCAATGCGCTGCTTTACCAGACAGCGAAAAAGAGAATAGCTTCTTCCTCACTTCATCCATAGAGATACCTGCACACTTGAATAACCCGCATAATTCATGCAAAAACAGTAAATGATCTCCAGGATGGACAGTTCCATCCCCTTCATAGCGGTTATCAATAACACGTTCAATAATTTTCATAGGTATTTTATACGGAATATTTTCAGCAGGTGGATTTAAAATATCAGAAGCATTATTAGAGTTATCGCATATGGGATATAAAGCATTATCAGAGCAAAATATTTCTTCCAAAGCTGAGGAGCAAAAAAGATTATTTTTATATAAACTAGCTTCCCCAAGCTTAGACTTCTCCATAGCATTAGCATTAATTGCATTCATACTAATAACATTGCTACTATCATGTAGATAAGGTTCCACAGGTTTTTTAATTTTCGCATCAAACAATTCATATCTTAACTCAGGAAATAGATTAAAAAGCTCATTGTTGTTTTCCATTATGCCAAACTAGTGTAAACAAGAAACAAAAAGATGCAATTGCAGGATCTAAAGGAAATAGCTTCGAGCACAAACACAATGGCGCCAGAAAAGTACTGTTACCTGGAACCGGAGTATGAGTGCCTTTTTACCTTTCCTCCCGGCAACGGCGCCAGAAAAGTGCTTGATGTCTACGGGAGCTTCTATTCTTGTACACAGTGTTGGGCCTCCAAGAGCAGAGGTTTGTAGAACAGCAGCAAGTTTCCCTTAAGTGGATTACCCAAGGTTTATCGATCTCAGGGAGGAAGAGGTCAAAGATATCCCTCTCATGCAACCATGTAACCACAAAGCAAGAAGTCTCTTGTGTCCCCAACACACCTAATAGGTGCACCAGTTCGGCGAAGAGATAGTGAAATACAGGTGGTATGAATAAGTAGTAGCAACAGCACCAGAAAAGTGCTTTGCCCAGGACGATAAACAAGCAGTAGTAACGCAGCAAGTAGTAACGCAGCGAGTAGTAACGCAGCGAGTAGTAACGCAAGTAAACAAGAAACAAACAGCGATAGCGATATCTAGGAACAAGGCCTAGGGATTAGACTTTCACTAGTGGACACTCTCAACATTGATCACATAACAGAATAGATAAATGCATACTCTACACTTTTGTTGGATGATGAACACATTGCGTAGGATTACACGAACCCTCAATGCCGGAATTAACAAGCTCCACAATAATGCTCATATTTTAGTAACCTTTAGTGTAAGATAGATCAAAAGACTAAACCAAGTACTAACATAGCATGCACACTCGTCACCTTCATGCATATGTAGGAGGAATAGATCACATCAATATTATCATAGCAATAGTTAACTTCGCAATCTACAAGAGATCATGATCATAGCATAAACCAAGTACTAACACGGTGCACACACTGTCACCTTTCCACACGTGCAGAAGGAATAAAACTACTTTAATAACATTGCTAGAGTAGCACATAGATAAATTGTGATACAAACACATTGCAATCATAAAGAGATATAAATAAGCACCTCACTATGTCATTCAACAGTGAATAGGTATTCTGTGAAATATAGCCTAAGAGACCCACACGGTGCACACACTATCACCTTTACACACGTGGGACAAGGAGTCTCCGGAGATCACATAAGTAAAACCCACTTGACTAGCATAATGACATCTAGATTACAAGCATCATCATATGAATCTCAATCATGTAAGGCAGCTCATGAGATTATTGTATTGAAGCACATAGGAGAGAGATGAACCACATAGCTACCGGTACAGCCCCGAGCCTCGATGGAGAACTACTCCCCCTCATGGGAGCAAGCAGCGGTGATGAAGATGGCGGTGGAGATGGAAGCGGTGTCGATGGAGAAGCCTTCCGGGGGCACTTCCCCGCTCCGGCAGGGTGCCGGAACAGAGACTCCTGTCCCCCAGATCTTGGCTTTGCGATGGCGGCGGCTCTGGAAGGTTTTCCCTATCGTGGTTCTTCGCATCAGGGTTTTCTCGACGGAGGCTTTATATAGGCGAAGAGGCGGCGCAGGAGGGTCGAAGGGGTGGCCACACCATATGGCGGCGCGGCCGGGGCCCGGGCCGCGCCGGCCTATGGTCCGGGGGCCCGGTGCCCCCTCCGGTCCTTCCCGGGTGTTCTGGATGCTTCCGGTGAAAATAGGAACCCGGGTCTTGATTTCGTCCGATTCCGAGAATATTTCGTTACTAGGATTTCGAAACCAAAAACAGCAGAAAACAAGAATCGGCACTTCGGCATCTTGTTAATAGGTTAGTTCCAGAAAATGCACGAATATGACATAAAGTGTGCATAAAACATGTAGGTATCATCAATAATATGGCATAGAACATAAGAAATTATCGATACGTCGGAGACGTATCAGGGGCGTACCTGGGCACCGCCGCCGCCGACCGTCGCGTGCGTCGGGCGCATCTGGAGTCGGTCGCCAGGGAGCGTCGCTCGCCAGGGGAGTCTCGGGACGAAGGGGTACCACGGGGAGAGTCGCTCGCGGGACAGTTTCAACACGATTCCGAGGTCCAACCCTCATAAAGTCTCGCGCGTGGTTTGCACGGAGCGAAGCGGTACCTCGGAATTTCACCGCATTTCTAGACTCTAATTCCCAGGCCACTCCAAACGGCGGAAATTGACCTCTAACTCCAGATTCCTTGATTCCAAGGCCAATTCTTTACATCCAAACACAACATTAGCTAGTTTGAGCTGGTTTGGGACGCATCGAATGCATCACACACATGCACACATCGCCGCTAGGGCACCGCGGAGGCTGAGGGTGCCGGCGCCGAGGCTACGGCGCACATGGAAGACCCTAGTGCTGAGGGGTCGCTGTAGGCCACATGATACACAGAGAGCCACCAGCGAAGGCCTGGCGGGGATGGCGAGGGCGAATTTGACCTCACCATCTTCTCGGCGTCCGCTCAATTGTTGGAAGCAATTTCAGAGAGTCGGATGGCGGGGTGGCTCGGGGAGCGGCCGTGAGAGAGCAACAGATGGCCTAGAAAAAGAGGTGGCTTGTCTACGGACTACAGTGGCGTGAGTGAGCATGCGACGGTGAAGATTCGGCGGCGGTAGTAGGAAAAAAGGTGAAATCTAGGAAAATTGGTGTGGAAGACGACCGAGCGTCTGGACACATAAAGGGATGTGCTACGCGACAGCGCCGCACTAAAGTCAATCCGTGCGGCGGCAATGCAACTTCCAAAATAATCCCACGCTTTTCCCTCTTGCTGCACCACCGCGGCAACTGTGCACCATGTGTGACATGACGACCCCACATACCCATGTGAGACGACGTACTCCTGCATGGCTCGACAATCCAGCAGACAAAATAAATCCAGTGACTTTTTCTGGATCAACTAATCAAGAAATCACAGTATAACTTGAAACCACAGTAGTATACGATACACTTGGACTGATTGCCAGATTAATTACATTTATACTGCCAGATTAGTTTTACTTAGCTACGAGATTAGTACGACTAATTGCCATGTTATAGTTTATCTAGCTGCCAGATTAGAACCGACGGATTGCCAGGTTAATTTTATCTAGCTGCCAGAATGACAGTATAGCACCGATTGTCCGATTGATTGCCGGGTTAATTTTACATGGCTGCTAGATTACTATCGACTGTTGCCAGATTAAATTTTACGTAACTACCAGATTAACTCGTAGTGGTTGATGGATTTAGCTATCCTAATTGCAGAATCTCTTCTTCTCGAGACACACATGCAGAGATGTAGTACCGGAAAGAGGAAACGTAGGCCAGAACCACGCTGGCCATGGAGTCCTCATGGCGCGTACGCCACGATCGTGCCCATCAGCGGCGGTCTCCCTCGATGAGTGCCCAGCTGTGGCGGCCTCCCTCGGGTGTGTCTGGTGGTGGCGGCTTCCCTCGGGTGTGTCCGGTGGTGGCGGCCTCCCTTGCGAAGTGCCCAGCGGCAGCGTCTTCCCTCGGCGCTTTCTCGGTGGCGCCGGCCGCCCTCGACACCAGCCTGGCAGCGGCCTCCCTTGAGGAGCGCCGACGGCGGCGACCTCCACGGCGCATTCCCGGTGGCGCTGGCCGCCCTCGACATCAGCCGGGCGGCGGCCTCCCTTGAGGAGTGCCCGACGGCGGCGACCTCCCCGGCGCGTTCCCGGTGGCGCCGGACGCCCTTGACACCAGCCCGACGGCGGCCTTCCCAAGCGTGTTCCCGGCGGCACCGGCCTCCCTCGACGCGAGACCAACGGTGGCGGCCTCCCCGGCGTGTTCCTGACGAAGGCGGCCTCCCTCGACGCCAGACCGACGGCGGCGGCCGCCACCTAGAGATGATCCCATGATAATAATTGTGTTAACTGGTTGTTGCAAATCAACAGCGCTTGTTGCTGGGGACGCCTTCATTTTCCTCTGGTATATTTTTTTTTTGCAAGGGTATTGTTGTTTCTTCTCTTCCTAATTCCTAACATACTCCGTACAGTACTAATATCTCCCGATCCCTTGCTAAATGTTTTCTGCTCCTGTTATCACCAGAATTTGACCAGATTAAAGGTGGGCCGCGATTAAGATGGGCTTGAAGAATATACACGGAAGAAATACATGAATCGTCCTTGTATACAAAGTTTGGGCTAGTTTGCCCGTGTATCTGTAAATATAGTAGGATACGTGTCGGTTAGTTAGAATTTGGCTCGTGCACGGTTGGGATTATTGCCACGTTAGAAAGTCTACGGACTATAAATATGTATATAGGGTTATTGAGAAAGACAACAATCACGTTCATCACAAACCAATCTAGGCGCATCGCCAACTCCCTTGTTTCGAGGGTTTCTTCCGGGTAAGCATCATGCTGCCTAGATCGCATCTTGCGATCTAGGCAGTACACGTTTATTTGATGTTCATGCGTTGCTCGTGCTGAACCCTTGTTGATGGCGAGCAACGTAGTTATCATAGATGTGTTAGGGTTAGCATTGTTTCATCGTATCATATGCTTTCGTCCATGCAACCCTTAGACGTCTAGCCGCCCTTACACCTATCTTAGGTGTAAGGGCGGCACCTCGCTTGATCATTATTTAGTAGATCCGATCCGTTATGATTGCTCCTTGTTCTTCAAGGATTAGTTTAATATCTCGCATAGTTAGGCCTTGCAAACGGGTTGAAGGATCCAGTAGCACGTAGGGTGTAGTTTGTTAGCCCTAGATGAGATGTTCCGGGGATCAACTTCATGTTGGTTTTTAGGCCTCGTCTAGGGTCGGTTTATTATCACCGTGCGTGGCTGCCAGGCTCAATCACGCGTAGGATGTTCCGATTATGTGGTGAAAACCCTAAATCATCGTAGGTCGTTTTAGCTTTATATTGATCAAGCAGGACCACCATGTGATCGTATACCTCATACGAATCATGGGTGGATCGACTCCTTGAGCCGATTCACAGGACAACCTGAGAGTCGATCGAGGCTCGTATTTAATGTTTACGTGTATGCCATGCAGGAAGCTAAGCGAAGCAAATCCATCACCTTCCTGACCAGGTATAGGTCAGGTGGCACGCCCTTGCACCAGCATCGGACGTGCGTGCCGAGGCTTTGCGGGCCGTCGCTCGAGGGACCAAGGCCAGCCGCAGTCCTGGGAGCCTCCCGGCTCTACTGTGTTGCCCGTCGCTGCTCGCCGGTGGGTTTCGACCGCAACACATTCGGCACGCCCGGTGGGACGAGTCTTCGACATCAAGCCGCATCGCCATCTACATCCGAGATGGCGGAAGGTACTCCGGTCACGTACGAAGATCCGACCGAGGAGCTCAAGAAGAAGTATGACGAGGTCAAAGCGATCCTCGAAGCCGACCTCATCGGCTCTTTCCGAGAGAACCCGCTCACACGGCATCGGGTGGAAAGGGTTCTCACCTGAAGGCGCGCTCGATGGAGTGGACCTGTCCGCCCCGTCGGAAGAACGCACCGAGTCTCTGCGTCGAGAGATTAATTTCATGGTAGCTCATTCGCTGCACCGCCATTCCGAGAGCACTGGTGAACACTTTGGATCGTGTCGCCCTTCGGGTGATCCAGGAAATCATGAGGCATCAGTACTCTCCGTCAGGACCAGCTCTAGGGACTCACCAAGGAGAGATACCACTCCAGTCCCGACCACCATTGCCGTTCGCGTTGGCAGCACCAGAAGTGCCGAGTTCACCGGCATACGTTGTCTACAAGATCGGTGGTGACCCTAGTGATTACCAGTTCTTGTATGAGGCGCCTAAGGAGATCCCTCATGGGTACACGTGCACATACGTGCCGGACCGCATGAATCGGGCACTCACGAACCGGACCGCAACAGCAGGGACTTCGGAACGAGCAGGAGGAACTTCGGGAACGGATCTTGAGAAGCGGACGTGGCTAGCTAAGTATGCCACTCCGACGAACCTCCGGAGCTCAACTCCTGCGGTTGGCTCGAGCTTGAGAAGCAAGCGTGGCTGGCTAAGTATGCCACTCCAGCGAATCTTCGAGTTCGACTCCTGCAGCCGGCTCCGCGGATCGGATCGGTACAATCTTGAGAGACCAGTTCGGCATGGTGCCGAAAAGGAGGGCAATCGGCTATTCCAAGCCGTACCCCAACGAGTACGATTTGATCCCACTACCACCCAAATATCGGCTCCCTGAATTCTCCAAGTTTAGTGGATCAGATGGCTCCAGCTCAATCGAGCATGTGAGCCGATATTTGGCACAGCTGGGCACGATCTCGAGCATCGGATGAACTACGTGTGAGGTTCTTCGCACGAGTCCCTCACAGGATCGGCTTTCGGGTGGTACACATCGCTGCCACCAGACTCAATCCGGACTTGGAAGCAGTTGGAAGAGCAGTTCCACATGCAGTATCACTCAGAGGCTTCCGAGGCTGGCATTGCCGATCTAGCGCAAGTACGACAGAAGCACGGAGAAACAGTGTCAGAATACATCCAGCGCTTCAGGACCGTTAGGAACCGATGCTATTCGGCTCGTGTGACTCGAAAAGAAGCAGTCGAGTTGGCGGTGGTGGGTCTCGCATCACCGATCAAGGATGTGGCCTCCCAAGCAGACTACCCTTCACTGGCGCGTATGGTGCAGAAGCTGTCGTTATATGAACAGCGCCACCCAGAGGTGTACTAGGATAAATTCAAGCGTGCGGTGGTCCTGGTTGAGGCAGATGAAGACGAATGCTCTGCGGGAGATCAAGAGGTAGCAGTGGCTGAATGGACTCGGGGGGCAAGCCCCGTGTCTTGCAAATGGGTTAAGCCGCAAGGTCCTCCAAGAGGGTTTGACTTCGACGTGACCAAGGCTGAGCAAATTTTCGACCTCTTACTTAAGGAGAAGCAGCTAAAGGTACCCGAAGGCCACAAAATCCCCACAACGCAGGAGCTGAACGGAAAGCCATACCGCAAGTGGCATAACACGTTCACCCATGCCACCAACGACTGCAGGGTGTGGCGTCGACGGATCCAAATGGCGATAGAACAAGGGCGTCTAATTTTCAGCCAGTACGCCATGAAAGTCGACACACACCCCTTCCCCGTCGTTAACATGGTGGAGTGCACTTACCTTGGGAGGTGCCGGCCAGGTTTCTCGTTCAACATCAACATGGTAGGACCTGTGCACCACCCTGGTAAGGACAGAGACGAGGGCAGCTGCTCTCATAACAAGGACGAAGAGGAAGCCGTTCCACACGATCGGCTCCGGCACGATGGCAAGCGCTACATCACAGAGGGAGAAGTGAAGAATGTGAGATATCAGCGACCTCTCTCGGATCACCTCCTCAACAAATACGTGAGTCAATACGACCAACGCCGACGATACGACAACGATGACGAAAGAGATCGTCCGGCTAGCGAGGACGCCAGGAGACATCGTCGGCATGATCGCGACGAGGAGAAATATGAGCGCCACACCAAGGAAAAGTCAAGAGAGCAAGACGACGTGGATAGGCACTGGGACTGTCCCTTCTTCAGACACTGCTGGTATTTAGGAATGAGCCGATTGCCTACAATCGGCAACTGCCCAGAATGTAGACAGAAGAAGAAGGATGCAGGTGACGTGTCCGTGTTCAAACGTCTAGGGCCTCTCCCTCCTCGGAACAAGCACGCTGAGTCCTCTCGGGTGGAAGATCTCGAGGAGTTAGAAGACGATGATGAAGAGGAAGAAGATAAGTACCACCGGCCAAGGTGGTGCCCTGATGGACTCAGCCGTTCCCAAAAGCGTAGGGTTCGGCGACTACGTGGTTTGGAGGAAGCCGAAAGGTTATACCTGCACACGTTAAGGAAGGCGCGGCCTGATCCGGCCGCGAAAATTCAGCGAACTACGGGACGAAGAAGGTCGGCCACAAAAGAAAAAGTGGCGCCCCAGACAAAGGAAAGCCGATGATGAGACATCGGCTGGCACAAACATGGTGTTCATCCTTCCGACGGAGTTTAGTGCTCCAGGATTAGACGAAGCACCTGTGGCACAACTTGACTGCGGCCCACGGCCGATTATCTTTGAGAAACCACGAGAAAGAAGCTACGGACACTCGAAGGCCCCGTACTTGCGAGGTTATATCAATGGGCAGCCTCGTCAACAAGATGCTTGGTGGACACCGGAGCGGTAGTCAACATTATGCCATACTCCATGCTACGTCGGTTGGGACGCTCTAGCTCGGATCCGATCAAGACCAACGTTACACCGAGCGATTTCAACGGCCAAACATCCGAAGCACAAGGTGTTCGAACGTGGATCCGACCGTAGGAAGAAAAACCATCCCTACGACGTTCTTTATTGTCGATAGCAAGAGCACCTATGCTGTCCTGCTAGGGAGAGATTGGATCCACGCCAAGCTGTTGCATTCCATCCACGATGCACCAATGTTTAATACGAGTGGGACGGAGATGAAGTAGAGGTTGTCCACGCGGATGACTCAGCCGAGATTTCAACGGCTGGCATGAACGTTTGGGAGACGACAGGCCAAGAGCCACTCTCAGGCATCACTTTGGACGACTGCGAGCGCATCGACGTGACGAAGGACGGGGTTAGGCTGGTCTTATCCACCGGCCTGACCGTGTAACAAGAACAAAATCTATGGACGAACGTGGCAAGGCCGATCCTTGTGATCGGCCCCAAAAAATAAAAAGGGATAATCTTGTCTCAAGTACGTCACGTAGTTAGAGTGAAGCAAGACCAAGATGTAAACCTTCATTGAGCGATCCAATCAACATGGAGGCCGATTCCAGCAATCGGCCAAAATTATCCTCACCATACGTTCTGCCTGTGTTCAACGTCGATCTAACGGGCAACGGGTTTACATCGGCTGATGAGCTGGAAGAAGTCAACATTGGTCCTGACGGAGCCGATGTTCAAGTACAGTGCCTTGGCTAACTACAGAGCCGATATCTGCAGTTACCTGACAGATTCGGCTCGGGGGGCACCTAACCAGATGAACATGTGCGATGAACACGCGCGATACATGGACAGTGAAATATTGGGGGCCGATAGAAAAATCGGCCAGTAAAAAAAAATTCATGATATACAGCCGATGCACAGCCATCGACTCTAGTACAAATTACACAGGATCTACCAGCTGCGTGTGCAAGGCGCGGATTTCGGCCAAGTCGGTCTTCAGTTCAGCTTCGAGGCCTTCTGCTTCCTCGAGGGAGTGAACGATGAGAGCTTCCTCAGCTTCAATGAGCTGTTTTTGTTCCCCGAACCTTCTCTTCGAGGACCTCCAACCCTTTGCGCAAGGTCGCCAGTTCAGCAGTGCTGTCAGATGTGTCAGTTTTGGCGTCCAAGGCAGCCTTCTGCTCATTAAGCCGTTGGCATTGGTCTGCAATATCGGTTTTCAACGGAAGAAGAGATGATCGGCTCTGGTGTTTCTGCTGTCGGTTTGGCCAAGTTGGCCACCTTCTCAACTACTCTCATAGAAGTTGCTAGGACCAGCGTGGCGGATGGCATGGGTGTCTCATCGACTTCCCCACTGGAGGTGTCATCAGTTTGCAGAGGAAGAGGTTAGCCGGTAAGAACGACAAGGGGTCAGCATGCAAAATGAGCAGAGGAGAGGATGGAGTTACGTGTGATATCTCCTGGTTTAATGGAGAGGTTTGCGGTTCCTTGCGAGCTCTCTTGATTCATCGGTTCTTTGTTCGTAGGCTGCCCTGCCCTGTTTTGGTGGGAGTTTGGGAAACGGCAGGTTCAGGGGCTGACCTTTTCTTGGAAGCCGACGGTGGCAAGTCTGGATGGCTCTGCATGGTGGCTGTCTCAGAATTGCCCGAGCTCGAGTCCCTTTGGCTGGACTGTGTATCCTCACTAGAGTTTTCAGTGGAGGTGTGTAGAAGAAATAAAAGTATGCTGCAGAAGCCTAGAAGGATGAATGGAATCAGCCAAAGCGCGGGCGAAACTTACGTGCGAGCCTTCTTCCCCTGGAGTAGGGCTTTGGTGTTTCAGAGTCTTCCTGGCAGCTACTTGCCTCACCGCTGTTCTAGGCTCGGGGGGCAGCTGACCTAGTAGACACTCTGTTTTTGAAGCCGATTGAGGTGTCATCGGCTGGCCCTGCATCACAGCCTTCTTCAAAGGTGGTGAGATTTTGCAAAAGAGGACCACCGGAGCTGTTGGGGGGAATCTGTAAGGGGAGCCGTCATCATCTACAGGGTCTGGACCATCCTGTTGCTGCAACGAGATGAAGGGACATCATCGGCAAAACTATCTAACCTGAAGGAGACTGGATTTTCAAAACAGCCGATGAACAGCCATCGGCTTTAGGGTTGAAAGTATTATGGTTAGATATTAAATTACAGTCTGAATTTGAGGAGTGCTTGGATGACTGTCTAAATTGGTATTTGAGTCTGGCTTCATGGGCGTTTGAGGCGAAAAGTCCGATACGTTGCTATCGGTTCTTGGTGCGGCAAATGGAAGACTTGAAATTGGATAAATGAAGAGTCAAATTGGAAGAACAGTTCTTATTGATTCAAAGGAACGGCTTTACAAGAAAGAGCCGATGGCTCTCAAAAGGATCATCCGATGCCTAATGCACTACTACTACTAGTCCTATGCCACTAGTCCTAGTCTAAGGGCCGTTGCTGCCCTCGTCGGTGCTGTTGTGGCTGCCGTCGGCGCTGTTGCCGGCGGGCTCCTCGTCACTGCTGCCGTAACCTTCGGCAGGGGACCTGTACTCCTCCTCGTCATCATCGTCGTCGTCATCATCATCCGACCCGGCGCGGAAGCGCTTCATCGGCGGCTACTCGTCGGAGGAGGTGTCCTCCTCCACTCCCTCATCCTCCTCATCGGAAGAGATGTCTTCTCCCCAGAGAGCATCATCGTCGTCCTCCTCCTCCGAATCCCCATCAACGAGGAAATGAAGGTTGTCCTCCCCATCGGTCAGGGATTCATCATCCTCTGACCAGACGGAGAAGTCCCAGTCCGCCTCGTCCCATCGCTCCGGGGCGCGTATGTCCTCCGGCGTCGGCTCGCGGGAGGAGGAAGACCGGTAGGAAAGACCGGAGGAGGAAGAGGAGGAGGAGTCCATGGTGGAAGAAGGGTTTTTCGAGTACTACAGAGGAACAGAGGATGAGGAGGGGATGAAGAAGCAAACTACTCGATGCGGTTAAATCAAAGGGATATAGTGGAGATTCAATGCCACAGCAGTTTCCGAGGAAGTAGTGCCCCCAAAAAAAAAATTTGCCAGGTCACGCGGAGAAGTTGAGAAGGCAAGTCATCATGATGAAGGGTACTGCGACGGTTCTGCTCTGTCACGACATGACCCGACGAAGAAAAAGCAGAGTGATTTTGGAATTATCATTTCCAAAACCAGGGGGCATGTGTTATCACCAGAATTTGACCGGATCAGAGGTGGGCCGCGATTAAGATGGGCTTGAAGAATATACACGGAAGAAATACATGAATCGTCCTTGTATACAAAGTTTGGGCTAGTTTGCCCGTGTATCTGTAAATAAGTAGGATACGTGTCGGTTAGTTAGAATTTGGCTCGTGCACGGTTGGGATTATTCCCACGTTAGAAAGTCTACGGACTATAAATATGTATCTAGGGTTATTGAGAAAGACAACAATCACGTTCATCACAAACCAATCTAGGCGCATCGCAAACTCCCTTGTTTCGAGGGTTTCTTCCGCGTAAGCATCATGCTGCCTAGATCGCATCTTGCGATCTAGGAAGTACACGTTTATTCGCTGTTCATGCGTTGCTCGTGCTGAAGCCTTGTTGATGGCGAGCAACGTAGTTATCATAGATGTGTTAGGGTTAGCATTGTTTCATCGTATCATATGCTTTCGTCCATGCAACCCTTAGACGTCCAGCCGCCCTTACACCTATCTTAGGTGTAAGGGCGGCACCTCGCTTGATCATTATTTAGTAGATCCGATCCGTTATGATTGCTCCTTGTTCTTCAAGTATTAGTTTAATATCTGCATAGTTAGGCCTTGCAAACGGGTTGAAGGATCCAGTAGCATGTAGGGTGTAGTTTGCTAGCCCTAGATGAGATGTTCCGGGGATCAACTTCATGTTGGTTTTAGGCCTCGTCTAGGGTCGGTTTATTACCACCGTGCGTGGCTGCCAGGCTCAATCACGCGTAGGATGTTCCGATTATGTGGTGAAAACCCTAAATCATCGTAGGTCGTTTTAGCTTTATATTGATCAAGCAGGACCACCATGTGATCGTATACCTCATACGAATCATGGGTGGATCGGCTCCTTGAGCCGATTCACAGGACAACCTGAGAGCCGATCGAGGCTCGTATTTAATGTTTACGTGTATGCCATGCAGGAAGCTAAGCGAAGCAAATCCATCACCTTCCTGACCAGGTATAGGTCAGGTGGCACGCCCTTGCACCAGCATCGGACGTGTGTGCCGAGGCTTTGCGGGCCGTCGCTCGAGGGACCAGGGCCAGCCGCAGTCCTGGGAGCCTCCCGGCTCTACTGTGTTGCCCGTCGCTGCTCGCCGGTGGGTTTCTGACCGCAACAGCTCCATGCTAACAACTATCTAATGCCTTGGTTTTATTTTAGGACGGGCCCTTCAGAGTTCATTATAGTGTACCTTGGGCCAGCATATCATCAAACAGATTCAGGTTGGTGCATATTCTAGATTTTGAATATTTCTATATTTGATAAATACTTTTAGTATACTCCAGTTTTTAACATGATTACTTGAGATAATACACACATCAACACAGCTGCTACTTTAAGCCACAAATGCAGTTTAGACACTATCTGAATTCAGTTTAGGCAACCGAGGGATTCCTGCTCTAGGCGTTTTGTGACAGTGCGGTCCAGTAAACAGTGTCTTTGTGCAGTCATCATGCCCCTTATTAACCCTGATGCAGCATTCGGTTTCTTCACCTTATGTTTAGGCACCAAGTGAATTCCAGATATTAAGTCTTGTGCTTAGTTCAGATAGTTTGCAATTATGCAAACTATGGTGTGTCTTTGTACATGTTCATTTTTTCTTGTTGATACTTGATAGTGGAACGGCTGTGCAGTCTTGTGCATAGTTCAGATAGTTTGCAATTATGTACAGCGCAGTGAAGACAAGATATATCTCAGAGCTCGGGCTAATGGTACAGTTTACATGTTCTAATACACAAATCCTCTGAATTCCAGGCCTACTCGCTGGATTTTAACCTGCTCTGTGCGCCGCTAAGGGGCTGGAGTACCTGCACGAGAAGCTGATCACAGTTGATTTTTGTGATTCAGACTTGTTTGCATTACTGGAACTGAATTGGCTTGATCAATCAAATATAAAGTGCATCTACACAAACATTAACTGTTTCTGCATGTCAAGTCTCCGTTAGTGCTTTATGAATACTTTCAAGAATGTACTCCATGGTTCACTATACTGATTAGTTTTGCTCCTGCAGTACCCGATGGTTACTGAATAGTTTTGACCTTATAAATGGCATGCTGATTAGTATTGGATTTGTGCCTGTTTCCTCTCTCTATCCTGAGTTTGCTTGTTTTATTCACGTCAGCAGATCGTAACAACCTCTAGGACATTTTCTTCTGCCACAGCCTGAACAAACAGACTCGGTAAACTAAATTCTGGATGAAAGATCTTGTCTGTCAGGAACTGTGTTCAGCATAGCTGCCCTTCACGAAGAATTCAGCGTCCATCCGAAGAAGTTCATCCATCATATCTTCTGCTATAGGAGTCACAAGATCATCAATTTTGCCAACGTTCCTTTTCCTTTTCGTCTCTTGGCCAGACACTTGGTAACAATTTGACTCATGTTAAACTTGGGATAGCAGATTTTTATCATCATCATAGCAAATCTGTTGCCGGCAGATAGTTAAGCCCGCACAAATCCATGGATCCGAGGTGCATCCCGAAATTTCTCCATCAAAGCAGGAAGGGTTTCTGGCATCTTATTGCGTGGGAACATGGTGCCGTAAACTAAGGACAATGTCCTTGTACAGAAGTCGAGAAACTCACGGACCTGAGTCGCACGATCTTGAAATCTGACGATTTGGCGGGTACGTTCAGGCGTCACCCAAAAGTTGGAACCATGCTCTTCGGCAAGTCTGAGAAGCACATTGGATCGAGCTTCAACACGTTGATCCTCGGCAGCGGTATCCAAAAAAGAACATGTTTTCAGCGGCGGAATCAGAAAGGAAGGAAAAACATGGAGAATACAGATAATCATGGTCAAGTGAACAAGATATACCCGCCATATCCAAGCTGGAATCAAGCATTAGCTCAAGCATAAAATTCTCTCGTCGAGAAGCTTCGGCAGCCGCAGCAACCGCGCCCTCTTTTACAGCTATAGCATCCTGGGCTTGCTGAAGCGCAATCTTTTCCCTTTCCAACGATTTTCGAGACTGCTCCATCATTACAAGTGTTTGCTTCTTCATAGACTGCAACTGTTGGCGGAGATTTCTCAAATCTTGTGTGGATTCTTTATCCGCGGAATCTCCAATAAAGTCGTCACCGATAGATGTTTTCTTCGAGTAGGAGGAAGCAGGAAAAGTATCGGGAAGACGAGGATTTGCGGAGTAGTTATCAAATATCAACTGGAAAAGAAAATTTCAGTATCAATCATCAAGCAAAATAGATGTCCATTGATTTTCGGAATATTTACACGGCTATTACAAAAGGAGTCCTTAAAAGAACTACTACGGCAGTTGTCGCCAAAGCTACTGTGGCGACAACATCAAAAGAGACAAAGTCAAAAAAGGAAGACAGGGCACTCTACTAAACCTCCGGCTTCGACGAACTAGGAGCAGGAGTTGGCTTGCATCCAAGATAGGCGAGGATCTTCTTTGAGTTTGGCTTCGCAGCCTTAATCAGCTACTGCCACTTCTTGGTCTCCATCTCCTGCGTGTCGCCAACCCTAGTACAGTCGATATTTTGTTGGCTGTCAGCAACCAGGGCAATAGTGCCTTCAACGCCAACCTTCAAACCTTCTTGGCGAAGTTTGAGCCCAAGATCTTCTTGAGAATAGAAGCATTTGGCGAGAGCAAGAAAAGGCGCGGGTTCCTTCTTCTTCGAGAAGAAGTAAGGGTAGAGCTGCGACAGTCCCACCCCAGCTTCAGCAAGGCCTTCGCGTGCTTCGTCTCCATGAATCTCAAGGAGAGAAAGCGCGTCAAGAAGGGGATCATTGTCAGGATCTTCAAGTTCATATTCTTGACACGTTTTTCCTGCTGAGGCAAAATTTTATTGATCAACAAACAAGAAAAGAAAAGCAAGTTCAAGGAAATCAAAATAGTTTGGGCACTTACTGACAAAGCGACGGCTCTGCGACTCCAAGCGCCTGATAATTGCTTCTTCGCGAGCAGATTGTTCGGTTACATCCTCGCTCAAAGAAGTTTCCGCGTCATAAAGCCTTTTTCGAAGGTCTTCGATAGCGGCAGCATCTGCTTCAGCTCTCTTGCGAGCTGTTTCGCTTTGCTCTAACTTAACAGCAAGAGCGTTAGCGCGTCTGTTGGCTTCGGCAAGAGTTTCTGGCAAAAATAAACAACGGTAAAACGTCACGATAAAACAATGAAGGAGTATATACAGCAGAGAGGGCAAGGAAAAATAGTACCTTCAAGTTTATTCGCATGATCACGGTACCCGACAGATTGGGTACCGAGACGGATAAATTATTGCATCAGAGGCTGAAGAAAAATTTAAAGGAAAAAGAAATCAATATAGAAGGTGAAAGTTCGACAGCAATTAAAAAGAAACAAAGGAAAGCTGCAAGTAAAAAAAAATCATCGATACGAAAAGAGAAAGAATGAAAAACTTACGTCATCCAGTGAAGGAGTCGTGAAACTACCAGTTACCAGAAGAGGTTCTGTGGATGGCTCAACCCTAGCTCTCTTTGGCGAAGGGGCTCGGGGGCTCGCAACTGGAGTTGGATGCTCTGTATCTTGTTGAGGAGGCGAAGTTTCATCCCCATCAGGATGAGCTTCAGAAACAACTAAAGTACGAGACGTACTCGTTCAAGCAGTCGCGTCAATAGGTTGAATTTCATCCTCGTCATCACTACAAAAAGGCAATAAGACAATAAACAATATAGTCAAAACAACCAATGGCAAACAATAAACAGCGGCATGAACTTACGAGCTAACAAGAGCATCGGTGTAAGGGTCGAAAGTTGTCCTTTTTTCAGTAGGAACAACTTCTTCGACAGGAGGTGTGCCTGTTTTGGAGGGGCCGGAGTTGACAACTTCATCCCTTTTTCTCTTGTTCTTGGGAGAAACAGCTGGGGGAGGAGAGTGTGCCGATCCGGTAGCCTCGGATTCAACTTCCTTTTCAGAGGATACCGCAGATTTTCGAGAACCCACGGCTTCACTCTCAGGGCGAGAAGTACCCTGGTTGTCGTCGGTGACAATGGCCCGTTCTTCGACCTCTCCACCTTCAGGAAGGGGAGGAAGAGAAACAAGATTTGGATGGTTCTACAAAAATAAGAATGTCGAAAAACAAGTTATGCAAAGGATGTCAACAAAAATACGGAGTCGAAAAAATAGTCCATACAAAAATTACCTTAGGGAGCGCGTTGGTGGCGATATACGGCTTTACGCGACAAGACGGGGGAACATGATCTTTCTTGTTGAGGGAGGAGATTTTTCGGACAAGTTTTTCTAAATCCTTGACCGGCAAATCCACTGACAGGCGATCCACATCTTTGTCACCACCATACTTCCAGAGGGGATTTTTGCGAGCTTGCAGAGGCTGCACTCTAATCCTAAGGAAATACGCCGTGATTTGGATACCTGAAAATTCTTGGCCACGGGTACTTTGAAGCTCGTGGATGCGAGTCATCAGTGCCTCTGTCTCCGCTTTTTCTTCGTCGGTAGCCTCTGCATTCCAGGACCGGCGGCGACAGATTTTTTCGGCACCATCAAAAGGAGGAATGTTGTCTTCAACAGACCCATGGTTTTCCTCGTGGATATACAACCATTTTTTGCGCCACCCTTGAACTGAATCAGGGAATTTGACATCGAAGTACTCGACATCAGGGCGAACGCAGATAACAACGCCGCCTATGTTATAGGCGACATTGGCAGAGCCATTGCGACGACACAGAAAAATGCGCTTCCATAAAGCCCAGTTAGGCTGGACTCCAAGGAAGGATTCGCAAAGGGTGATAAAGATCGAGATGTGAAGGATGGAGTTGGGAGTAAGATGGTGAAGTTGCAATCCGTACACAAAAAGCAACCTCCGAAGAAAATTGTGAATGGGGGCAGAGAGGCCACGGATGAGGTGGTCAACAAAACTAACCCGATACTCCATTGGAGGGGTTGGATAGCTTTCTTCGCTGGGGAAGCGCAGCGCGTCCTGCTTCTTGCTGATCCCCAGTTTCTTCAGCAAGTTAATGTCTTGGGCAGAGATTTTGGATCTCTCCCACTCAGCGCTCCCCAGTTCCGCGGAAGCCATCTTGGATTCAGGAGTGTTGTGCCTGGTGAGTTTGCGCGGTGGCATCAACAATGGCGCAGGAGCATAGTGCGAGCGTGGTGGAGCTCAAAGAACTATGGGGCGCAAGGGACGATTTTGGCAGAGGAGAGCAGAGGAGCGGCGCGAGCGAAAGTGTGGAAGGAGGAAGACGATGACCTTAAATAGAGGTGCGGTGAATCGGCGCATCGTTGGATGGAGAAAATGTGAGATAAATGGTGACGTGGAATAGGGGTAACAAAGTAATTTCAGTATGAAGGCGTTACAGCGCGTACGCCAGGAAAAGCGGAGGACATGTGTCCCCCACTTGCACGACGTGTCAAATTGATGAGATTTCTGGGCCCGCAAGACAGAGAGAGAAAATTACCCGTGTCTTCCCGATACATTGGTCGTGGCTATCATCAGCAATGATGTCACTTTGGTAAAAGAAAATCTCGGCTATGAAGTTTCATAAGAAGAGCGACAGCAGAAGATTATTGGTTATTTTGAGAGCCTTTGATCAAATACAAGTTTTTGACCAAATGCTCGGGGCTACTTTGGAATAAAGAAAAATTCGAGTATGGCAAAATAGAAATGGCGAGAGCCTATGACCAAATGCAAGCATTTGTCCATAGCCTCGGGGGCTACTCCCATCGGGAGCGCTGTTCGCGCACCCGATAGATATAAAAATTCGATAAAGAATGACAATATAGCAACATGAGGCATTAGAGTGTTGAGCCTACAACCAAGCACTAGTCCTTGGCTGTAGCCTCGGGGGCTATTCCCATCGGGAACGCTGTTCGCGTGCCCGATGAAATTATAAAAAAGAGAGAGAAAGAGGAAAAAGAAAGAAAGAAGAAGTGAGTATATTTCGAGTTATACAAATAACTCTACAAATACTCCCATCGGGAAGGCAAAAAAAGTCATCCGTTGATTCAATAAAATGTGCTATTCCAGCAGCCGAAAAAGCACTCGACAATATATTCTCAGAGCGCCAAAGTTACGAATAATCTCTGAATGCCGCAAAATTTGCGAAGGTAAGACCCCAGATCCGTTCTGAGCGGCGTGGCGCCGTCTCTGACGTCGGTTTGCTACTTTTTTTCGTATCAACGGATACGAAGAAAAATCCTAACGGACGCGTTAGGTACCCGATAAAAAATGACTGGGACTCGACAGAATAGTAAGACCTTAAGCGGCACCTGTCGAAGTTTACACCAGTATCCCGAGATCATGTCCAGGGACGTGATCTTGAAGTAGGTTTTTGCGGATTGCCACTAAAGCAATTAACTAGTACCTGATCCGTCAGATGAACTAGCCTCAACTACCATCATCCATGTACAATATATAATTGCATATCAAAGGATATGTGATAAATTCAACAGAGTTATTGAATGATTAAAGCTGGAGATTTGCCTTGATTCTTCGATTCAAGTAAAATCTCGGGGGCTACTGACATAGGCATCCCCAATGGGCCTGCCGAAGATGGTACCCGGGATTTACTGAAGGCCCATAACCCGAAGAGCAAGAAGATTCGGAAGCCCAAGATACTATTAAGGAAAGCTAGAGTTGTAATAGGAAGCATTATTTGTAATCTTGCGGGAGGAGTTAGAAACCCTCCCGGACTCTGTAAACTTGTGTATCACGAATCCCTTGGCTCCGCCTCCTATATAAGTGGGAGTCGAGGGACAAAGAAAGGATCGAATCATTGTCTAACAAACCTTAGTTTTCATATCGTCGAGTACTTTTCGGCTGAAACCTTCGAGATCTACTTGCCCTCTACATCCAACGAAACCCTAGTCTACAACTCGTAGGCATTGACAAGTTAATACCTTGTCACCAGGTTTCTTCAGAAGAGAACTCGATTCTTACTAATCCTTACTCAGAACGGGAGGTGAGAAAAGTTGTCTTTCAAATGGAGCATAATAAGGCGCCTAGCTGAGTTCTATCAGAACTTCTGGGGCCATATTAAGAAGCATTTGATGGATATATTTATCGAGCTTCATGCAAGCCAGTTTGAACTCTTCCGAATCAATTTTGGGGAGATCATCCTGTTACCTAAAGTTAATGATGTGAAACGAATTCAACAGTATAGACCAATATGTCTATTAAATGTATGTTTTAAAATATTCACCGAAGTCGCTAATATTAGACTAAATTCAGTGGCTCATCACGTGGTGCGCCCTACTCAGACTGCTTTCATGCAAGGACGATATATCGTAGATGGATTCGTTACCATGAAACAATCCATGAGTTACACTTCAAAAAGTTGAATGTGGTTATCCCTAAAATCGACTTTGGAAAAGCCTATGATAAATTTGAATGGTTGTTTCTTCAACAAACACTCCGTATGAAACGTTTTTGTGAGGAGTGGCGTGCACTAATTAACAACTTTATTTTTTGAGGAAGTGTCGCCATCAAACTCAATGATGATGTTGGTAGATAGTGTTTAAGGCATTGTTGCGGACATGTTGGCAATTTTAGTTGAGTGCGCTAAAGTTGATGGTCAGATTAAAGGAGTGGTGCCCCATTTGGTTGATGGGGGATTATCAATTCTTCAATACGCCGCTGACACAATTTTTTTATGGATCACGACCTAGAAAAAACAAGAACCTGAAATTGATTTTATTAGCGTTTGAGCAGTTGTGAGGTCTCAAAATAAATTTCCGTACGAGTGAATTGTTTTGTTTTGGCGAAGCCCATGACGAGGCCAACCTTTATGCCGAACTATTCGGATGTGGGCCAGGCAGTTTTCCACTTAGCTATTTGGGCATTCCGATTCATCACAGGAGGCTCACGCTTGCTGAATGAAAACTCGTCGAGGAAAGACTACAGAAACGGCTTAGTAGTTGGAAAGGAAAATTACCGTCTCTAGGTGGAAGATTAGTACTCATGAACATGGTATTGTATATGATTTAATTTTTCAATTTTCCTAAAAATTCTTGCATAGATTGGATAACTTCCGAGCAAGATTCTTTTGACAAGGAGATAGTGAGAAGAAAAAATATCGGTTGACAAAATGGAGTGTCATTTGTCATCCGAAAGATCAAGGTGGACTTGGTGTTCATGATCTTGAGGTTAAGAACATAGCATTGCTAGGTAAATGGCTAGCTCGATTTGTTAACTGAGGATGGTGTATGGAAGAACCTGTTGCGGAGGAAGTATATTGGCTCAAAAGCAATCTCTCATGTCATTTGAAAACCAGCGGATTCGCATTTTTTGGCTGGTATTATGGCAACTAAGAAGTACTTCTTCCCATATGTCTCTTTATCCATTAGAGATGGGTTTGAGATAAGGTTCTAGGAAGATAAATGGTTGGGAGCAACCATTCTTCGAGAACAATATTCTACCTTGTACAGTATTGTGCGTCATAAACACGATACCTTACAGAAGGTGATGGAAACATCACCTCCGTCTATGAAGTTCAGGCGTGATCTTGTTGGTCCTCGATTGAATTCTTGGAATGAGCTAGTACAAAGATTAGCTTCAGTCCAATTGTTACAAGGATTATACGAGTTCTGCTGGGGCCTTACCACAACGGGGTATTCTCGGTTGGGTCCATGTATAAGACGTTATGTGAACCTATTGAGCCGGTAACTAATAATAAATCCATTTGAAAGATGAAGATACCATTAAAAACTAAGATTTTTGAATGGTACCTTCGTCGGGGTGTTATTATTACTAAAGATAACCTTGCAAAATAGAATTGGCATGGTTGTACGAAATGTGTTTTCTGTCACGAAGATGAGACAATAAAACATATTTTCTTCCATGATAGTTCGTAAGGTCTATATGGTCAATCATTCAGATAGGTTCTACCTTACCCCCCCCCCCCAAAAAAGCATCACATATATTTTTTGCAACTAGTTAAACATGGTGGATTCTAGGTTTAAGGTTCTTATCAGAGTGGGAGCGGTTACCGTTATATGGTCGCGTTGCCTATGTTGAAATGACAAGGTTTTTTGACAATAAAAATTCTTCTCTTATGCAGTTCATCTACCGGTGTACGGCATTGCTTCGTTTATGGTCGTCGCTGCAGTGCTTGGAGGACCGGACCTCTTCAAGGAGGTGTCTACACGATTGAAGGAAAGGGCCAAGGATTTTATTACCTATCATGGATGGCTACATAACCGTAGGATTTTGCCTCCTACGGTTTAGTTTGTATTCACCTGGAGATTCCGTTATTACGTAAAAAAAATCGGTGTGTTTGTGGATCTTGAATGGTTGTGTGCATCATAACTATGTAGAGGTTTGGTGTAATGCTTAAATTTTTTTAGTAATCAAACACACTTTATTGAAAAACATAATATTAGCCCTTCTTTTTTGTTGAGAAAATGAAGTATTGTCCCATTTACAACAAAGTGTTGTCGAGATTTCTCCATAGGAATCGATCCGGTCCACCCTGCACGTGACATCATGTGTTGTGGGGCAAGTGTAGAGGCATGTGCGGGGTCGTTTTGGCACGTCAACAATCCGTGCTTCACGACCATAACACGTCTCAAACGGCGAAGTGCATCGCAACTCACTAACAAAGCCAGAGAAGCGAAGACGTGTCATCAGAAGGGAACTCACAAACAACATAATTTTAAAGCAGTCGCGGGCGTGAAAGGACGGAAAGGTGTTTACACAGACCGGCACGGCGGGAGTGGACAAATGGAGGCCGAGGCCCTGAGCTACATGTCGTCGATTTTCATCTTGTTCTTGAAGGTGGTCTCTTTCCAGCCTTTGAAGAAGATGAGACAGCCATCCTTCCACACTCTGCATCAAGTTCTCGCATCATTTATCTGCCATGGTAGGCGCTTCTCCTTGATCTTGAGCTTCTTCACCAGCAGCTGCTTCGTTGCTAACGGCACAGAAAGGATCTGAGGTTGTGCGTGCTAGCAAGCACGTCCGAGATATGAAGAGGACCCGACTTCACACGAACACACACCGCACTTGCCCCGAACGGTCTCGCTCACCATTCTAGAGAGTTTGAATATTTTGTACGTACGAGAATCAGTTGCTGGTGTGCGTCGGGCCAACTGCACGCACATGCGCGCCATACTTCCCTAGTTCACACCACACACATACCGATCCTACACGGACGCAGTGAACCGTCAGCACGCACGACTAGAGCCAGAACCGGAAGCACTCTGCCGACATACACAACGTCTACAAATTAGCACCAGCCGCAAAAGAAAAGAAAAAGATGTTGCAGTTTGTTGTTTTGTCTCCAGACGTGTCTAAAAAATTCCGAAGTGTAAACCCATCTTAGCCTTCCGGCAAGGACGAACTTGAGCTAGGGGACGAATAGTAAAACGGCGATTACTTCAACGGAGAATCAGCAGGGAGAAGCCGGGAAAGCGGCTCCGTCTGTACGTACGTACCTGCTGATAACATACTCTAAACCAGTTACGTACAAAAAGAGCGCTGCGAAACCGAGGAGCGATCGCGATTTGTTTTAGGATTAAACTTGTCCAAATCGCAAGAACGGGGTGCATGCACACTGGCCGTTCTGACGCGCGATCGTGCGTGGGTACATGTAAACAAAACAAAGCCAAGATCCAAGCGCGAGGCCAGGGGCAGCGCATGTGGGCTTGGCCCGTCGATCTCCTGAACGCCACAGCCGCGCACATGGCCATGGCCGTGGATCATGGATGGGCGTGGAAGTCTTCGACCACAGATACCTCAACAAACGGACCAACCGACGCTCATCTCATTCAATTCAAGGCGCCCGCTGTTTTGCTCTGCTTGTTTAACCTACTTGTAACTGCCGGCTGCTGCTGCTCATGTTGGTCCAGGTCCGGCCGAGCTCGCTGCCACTGGTCACGAGTCACGGGCAATGTGTGTCAGCCTGCCTCATGACGCTTCTGTTTGAGGCGAATTCAATCGGCTTGATTTGGCCAAGTTTCTAGGGCCAACAACGGAGACGAAGAACACAGGCCTCAAGAACCAAGCAGCGGTCGTCAGCAGCCCAAACACTATAACAAACACCACCAAACTGTCAAACAAGCCCCAAGGTTGTGCACCAATGAGCCCTGGGCTATGCCACCAAAGCAACCTCAACCGACACCCAGGAAACCCATTCTTGAGCAGCTGCTCTAACTTCTTAACTCAGGCAACTCACATATGTGCACGCACGCGATCTGCTTGGTGTCTCCGGCGGCAACCATGGCCAGTCTGGGATGGTCGCCGGCGTGGGGGCCCGACCTGAATAAAGACGGCGGTCCTGGGTCTCTCTTGGGCGAATATGAAGACCTGCCGGAGGCCTGCCCTTCATGATCGCCGGAGTGTTAAGTTCCGGAAGGCGTCGCCGACGAATGTAAGAGTGCTTCTGTTGCCTGGAGTTTGCTGGATCGGTGATATTCAGTCGTGCGCGCACATGCTTTTATTTCGACCGTTTGGTTTTGGAGGGTGCTGCGCGAAGCTCTGTTCTGTGTTGACACCAAGTGACAGTTGATCCATGGTGAAGTCAGAAGAAGAGAATATCATGAAGGCCGGATTTGGAGGACTAGCTAATGGAGGTTCAAGTCTTTGCGCTATAGAGGGGCTTGCTTGGCGTTCCTAACTTCGCAACAGTGGTATGAAAGTGGGGGCGGCAACACATGTGAAGTTCGGAGTCTTACCTTTCAGGGTGAAAATCCAAGGTCTGGCCTTAACTGGTTGTGCCTAGCAATGTTCTTGTTGAAGGCATTGTTTTGAGTGCGGAGACTATCTTCAGGGGTGAAAACCTAAGATCTTTGATCGGTCGATGACGGCGATGGTGCATTGTTTTCTTCTTGGAGGTGTTGCTTTTGAAGAGTCTAAATTTCAGGTGTTGTCTTGGTGGTGGATGTATTACTGTTGCTAGGACTAGGATACTGTAGCGGCACTTTTATTTTTTAGTTTTCTTTTTCTTTTTTTTAGTTGTGTGCATCCATAAAGTTATTAGGACATTGCGTTGTTGCAGAAGCTGGATGTAATTGGCATCTTCTGATATTATTATTCCCTTTATCGTGCATTGTTGGAGTTTTGATTCCCAGTCCTAGATTTGTATGTATTTTGGGCTTGTGATAACAATCTTTTTCTTTTTTTGTGAAGGGCTTGTGATCATAATCTGATGGGCTAACAATCTAGGCGCGCACACACGGGAGATGATCCCATAAAAGCCCTATGTCGTGGTGCGAGTGTATAATCGAGCGTGTGAAGTGCTCGGAATATAAGCCGTCCTACTGCTCTCCTCAAGAGTTTGTGGATATGGTGGAAAACGGAGTGGAATGGACTATAAGAGCTTTTCATGCTTATGGAATGAGAACTCCTCTATGAGTTGCTTGGATGGTTTAATCTATGAACTTGATCTGAATGAACCTGCTTTGCTACCTCCAAAGGCAAGAGCTGATCAGGCGAAAGGTGGCAGTGTTGTGGTTGCTTGTGGTGTTTTAGCTGACAGAGCCGAAGGCGAGGAATGATGCTCCCTCTGCTCCCCCATCAATAAAGCTCGGGCACGGAGCTCCTTCCTATGGGGATCTGCGAGTTCATCGATCCCTCCTGTTAATCATGGAGACACATGAGGGAAAAGAGGAAGCTCATACTCCACGAGTTGTTGCTCGGCAGTCAGCAGGGAGTTCATGTGTGTGCGGCTGCATGCACTTTGGAAGATGTTATCGATGGAGTTCCTCAGCATAAGCGACGTGACGCCCGAGCTATCTTTGGCGAATGGAACTTCCATGCCGGGAAGCGTTGTTCTTCCATGGATTTTCGTCCTCTCTTCAAGAGGATCTTCTTCGACCTCAGCCTGGAATTCATCGTCACTGACGCCCCAAGTGCCATGTTCCCCGGTGGTGGCGATGGCGCCCGGAGCTGGAGGTATCAGATCAACGGCGGAGAAGGCCAAGGACTGGATAGTATTTTCGTGTTGTATTTTAGGGTGTTTGTTGCAATTTCACAGCCCCATGTTGTAATACCTTTGTTGTTTTAAGGGGCTTTCTATAAACTTGTACCTGACTGCTTGACTAATTCAGTTTCTAGGCCCTTCGGGGTTTCTCCCGTTAAAAACCCACAAAATCGTCCACTTTTCAACAAAGATCATCCATTCTCAAGTCTATAGGTCAGAGGTATACATGGTACTGGTTCCAACAAGCTAAGATGCATCTTAGTCAATTTCTTGTAGAGTGGAGTTTTTGAATGCAGATCTAGAGGTTGTGGTCAACTTCCTCACATTTGGGGAGATAGGATTGCACATGGAACAGCTCTGAATTCATGTCCCAATCTAAGATTAACCTGACCTTCCGAATTCTCAAGACGTTGGTGTGCCTCCCACATCCAGCTTAATGATTGATGGGCTTGCTGTCACGGTTGTAATTACCAGTAATCATTTTGATGGGGCACGCACATCTGAACCCAGAAAGCGGCGACCATGATATTTTTTGCGGCGTCCTTGAGCACAACACGGTGGAACACCACGCGTAGTTCATGGGCAGCCGTAGCGGAACCAAGGTGGTTATGGCATCATGTGACGGAAGACATCACGACGAGGACGTGAGTATGTGACATGAGGAACGGCGAGATGGGCGAGAATGACACCAACAAAGTGGCCATACATGATGTTGGTGTACCAACTATATCGACATGATGCCGGGACCCGAGGTGGAGCCTGGAGAAATAGAGACGCGCTCGACGAATGCTTTGAGCTGTGAAATCTGTGGAGTGTGATTCGAAGAACGGGAAATAGGAGCAAAGTGATCAGTAAATGGATTCTGGTCTGGCGGATACATGACAGGTTTACAGGTAAGTCAGGCAACGAATACCTTTGCGTGAGTTTTATACAAACACTTGCCCTGGAAACAGCTCAGTGGTTAGTACTCAGCGATGATGGCGCGGGGTAGAGTATTCGCTTTGGTTTTGCTTTACTCGTAAGGCCAGAGCTGGATTAATTAGCCTATCTGGTATTGTTCCCAGCTAAGTAAGATGCCTATATGCTTCATATTTTTGAAATCAAGCTGTACATTCATTGCGGATCTAGAGGTTGGGTCAACTTCTTTTCATTTGGGGAGACGAGGGTTCCACATGGACATGGGAAAACCTCTTCTCTAAAATCCTAATCTGGTGCCAATCCATTATCTTATCTTAACGGGTGTTTGGCCGTTGGCTTGATAGGGATTGGAATGACCATCCCTGTTTTTGTGGATGGGATGGGACCATCCCAATTTATGTTTTGTTTGTGGATATGAGGTGGATGGGATGGGATGGAGTGTGTTTTTTTCCTACTAAAACTTAGAGTATCTTCAGCCGCGTCCCCCAAAGCGCCCCCAAACGGCGTCAGATCGAGCGTTTGGGGGACTTGTTTTGTTCGTGCCGCGTTTGAGGGGTGTCGCTCCCCAGTAGCGTTCCCCCAAGCGCCGCCCAAACTTTTTTTATAGGGTTTTCGAAAATATAATCATTTATTAAATATAGCATACAAATAAATATGTTTGCCGAGATTGTTTTCAAATTAAAATACAACAAACAATAAAACAACTAAATAAATGTAATAAATGGGGCTAGATCAAGGTGCCGTGGCATTTGCTGATAATCCTATGATCCTCCACATATGCTCAACGAGATTATTTTGAAGTTGCTCATGAACATTGCTGTCACGGATCTCTGCGTGCATGTCGAGAAAAATCAGCAAAATCTGCAGGCAACTCATGATCAACCTCCGCAAGAGGGCCGTGACACTCATAGGGACCAACATGTCTCCTGACATGATTCTTGTGATCATCCTCGATGATCATGTTATGCATGATCACACAAGCCTGCATCACCTCCCACATTTGGTCGTGAGGCCAGCTTAGAGCAGCGTACCAGACAATTGTAAATTGAGCTTCAAGCACACCAACTGCCCGCTCGACATCCTTCCTGCAAGGCTCCTACCGTGAAGCAAAGTGGCATTCTTCTGACCTGATGGAGCCGAGATTGTTTTGACAAAAGTGGCCCATTTTGGATATATACCATTTGTTAGATAATAGCATTTGGTATATTGGTGGCCATTGATCTCATAGTTGCGTGGTGGTGCATGACCTTTCACTAGTTTGTTGAACACCGGAGACTGCTGCAACACGTTGATATCATTGTGTGATCCCGGCATGCTAAAGAAAGAATGCCAGATCCACATGTCAGCTTCAAGCACCACACTGCAATATCCATGACGCCCTTTGTATATACCTTGTCAGGCAAACGGGCAGTTCTTCCATGACCAGTGCATGCAATCGATGCTTCCAAACATTTCAGGGAATCCTCTGGCAGCATTTTGTGCCATGATCCTTGCAGTCTCTTCTTCAGTTGACCCTCTCAAATAGTATTTGTCAAACTTTCCCACCACAGCTCGGCAAAACTTGCACATGCACTCAATGGCAGTAGACTCACTCATGCGAAGGTAGTCGTCCTGTGTATCAGCAGGTGCTCCCTATGCAAGCATTCTCATGGTGGCGGTGCACTTCTGAATTGACGAGAACCCGGCAACACCTACAACGTCGTGCTTCAGCTTGAAGTAGTTGTCGAACTCTCGAACATCGTGGAGGATATCCATGAACAAACCCTTGCTCATCCTATACCGGCGCCGAAGTCGGCATGTGTTGCCTCATCTGCGAAGTAGTCGTTGTGCAGCATGGTATGCCCCTCCATCCTCTGTCGGGGCTTCGACTTCTTTCTCCCCGGCTTTGATCCTCCACGGCGCGGCCTCTTCCGCTTCTCCGCCTCGGTGTCAATCATGTCCTGGAGTGACGCGATGATCAGCAAATGCTCCCGGATGTCGTCATCGAAGGCTTGCTCGTCCTCCAGCAGTCGGACAAGCATCTCGTCATCGCTATCCATGTCTGAAGCAAAATTAATGGTTAAAAATGTGCCGCGGCAGACGAGGCAACGAACAGCGGCCTATCGCACCTACCTGACAAGTCATCGAACACCTTATGTGCGCGGAGGTGGGGCGGATTTGACGTCGTGTTCTGGGACGTGCTGGCGAAGCAGCGGAGGCGAAAAGGCCAGCGAGAGAGCCAGCCGCGACGACGGTGCTGACTCAGAAGAGATCAGCCATCGAAACGGCCGGCAAATCGAGCGGCGGAGGAGGGGTGGGAGGCGCGGGAGGTGATGTCTACGGGAGCTTCTATTCTTGTAGACAGTGTTGGGCCTCCAAGAGCAGAGGTTTGTAGAACAGCAGCAAGTTTCCCTTAAGTGGATCACCCAAGGTTTATCGAACTCAGGGAGGAAGAGGTCAAAGATATCCCTCTCATGCAACCCTGCAACCACAAAGCAAGAAGTCTCTTGTGTCCCCAACACACCTAATAGGTGCACTAGTTCGGCGAAGAGATAGTGAAATACGGGTGGTATGAATGAATATGAGCAGTAGTAACGGCGCCGTGAAAATAGCTTGCTGGCGTGTATTTGATGGTGGTAATATGGTAGCGGTAGTAACGCAGTAAAACGATGAAACAAGCAAGCGATAGCGATATTTAGGAACAAGGCCTAGGGATTACACTTTCACTAGTGGACACTCTCAACTTTGATCACATAACAGAATAGATAAATGCATACTCTACACTCTTGTTGGATGATGAACACATTGCGTAGGATTACACGAACCCTCAATGCCGGAGTTAACAAGCTCCACAATTCAATGTTCATATTTAAATAACCTTAGAGTGCAAGAAAGATCAACACGACTAAACCAAGTACTAATACAGCATGCACACTCGTCACCTTCACACTATGTAGGAGGAATAGATCACATCAATACTATCATAGCAATAGTTAACTTCACAATCTACAAGAGATCATGATCATAGCATACGCCAAGTACTAACACGGATGCACACACCTGTCACCATTACACCGTGCAGGAGGAATAGAACTACTTTAATAACATCACTAGAGTAGCACACGGATAAATTGTGATACAAAACACATTGCAATCATAAAGAGATATAAATAAGCACTTCACTACGCCATTCATAACGGTGAGTAAGTATTCTGTGAAATATAGCCTAAGAGACCCACACGGTGCACACACTCGTCACCTTTACACACGTGGGACAAGGAGTCTCCGGAGATCACATAAGTAAAACTCACTTGACTAGCATAGTGACATCTAGATTACAAGCATCATCATATGAATCTCAATCATGTAAGGCAGCTCATGAGATTATTGTATTGAAGTACATAGGAGAGAGATGAACCACATAGCTACCGGTACAGCCCCGAGCCTCGATGGAGAACTACTCCCTCCTCATGGGAGCAGCAGCGGTGATGAAGATGGCGGTGGAGATGGCAGCGGTGTCGATGGAGAAGCCTTCCGGGGGCACTTCCCCGCTCCGGCAGGGTGCCGGAATAGAGACTCCTGTCCCCCAGATCTTGGCTTCGCGATGGCGGCGGCTCTGGAAGGTTTCTGTGGGTTTCGTCCTCTGTCCTAGGGTTTTCGCGACGGAGGCTTTAAATAGGCGGAAGGGCAGCCTCGGAGGGGGCCTGGGGCCACCACACCATAGGGTGGCGCGGCCCCCCCTCTGGCCGCGCCAGGGTGTGGTGTGGGGCCCCAGGGCTTCTCTCTGGCGGCTCTCGGGTGTTCTGGATGGTTCCGGGAAAAATAGGAACCTGGGTCTTGATTTCGTCCGATTCCGAGAATATTTCTTTACTAGGATTTCTGGAACCAAAAACAGCAGAAAACGAGAACCGGCACTTCGGCATCTTGTTAATAGGTTAGTTCCGAGAAAATGCACGAATATGACATAAAGTGTGCAGAAAACATGTAGATATCATCAATAATGTGGTATGGAACATAAGAAACTATCGATACGTCGGAGACGTATCAGCATCCCCAAGCTTAGTTACGCTCGTCCCGAGCAGGTAAAACGATAACAAAGATAATTTCGAAGTGACATGCCATCATAACCTTGATCATACTATTTGTAAACATATGTAATGAATGCGAGAGATCAAAACAATGGTAATGACATGAGTAAACAAGTGAATCATAAAGCAAAGACTTTTCATGAATAGTATTTCAAGACAAGCATCAATAAGTCTTGCATAAGAGTTAACTCATAAAGCAATAAATCAAAGTAAAGGTATTGAAGCAACACAAAGGAAGATTAAGTTTCAGCAGTTGCTATCAACTTGTAACATGTATATCTCATGGATAATTGTCAACATAGAGTAATATAACAAATGCAATATGCAAGTATGTAGGAATCAATGCACAGTTCACACAAGTGTTTGCTTCTTGAGATGGAGAGAAATAGGTGAACTGACTCAACATAAAAGTAAAAGAATGGTCCTTCAAAGAGGAAAGCATCGATTGCTATATTTGTGCTAGAGCTTTTATTTTGAAAACATGAAACAATTTTGTCAACGGTAGTAATAAAGAGTTATGAAAGTTATATCTTACAAGTTGCAAGTCTCATGCATAGTATACTAATAGTGCCCGCACCTTGTCTTAATTAGCTTGGACTACCGGATCTTTGCAATGCACATGTTTTAACCAAGTGTCACAATGGGGTACCTCCATGCCGCCTCGTACAAAGGTCTAAGGAGAAAGCTCGCATTTTGGATTTCTCGCTTTTGATTATTCTCAACTTAGACATCCATACCGGGACAACATGGACAACAGATAATGGACTCCTCTTTAATGCATAAGCATGTGGCAACAATTATTATTCTCATATGAGATTGAGGATATGTGTCCAAAACTCGAAACTTCCACCATGATTCATGGCTTTAGTTAGCGGCCCAATGTTCTTCTCTAACAATATGCATGCTCCAACCATTAAGGTGGTAGATCTCTCTTACTTCAGACAAGACGGACATGCATAGCAACTCACATGATATTCAACAAAGAATAGTTGATGGCGTCCCCGAAACATGGTTATCGCACAACAAGCAACTTAATAAGAGATAAAGTGCATAAGTACATATTCAATACCACAATAGTTTTTAAGCTATTTGTCCCATGAGCTATATATTGCAAAGGTGAATGATGGAATTTTAAAGGTAGCACTCAAGCAATTTACTTTGGAATGGCGGATAAATACCATGTAGTAGGTAGGTATGGTGGACACAAATGGCATAGTGGTTGGCTCAAGGATTTTGGATGCATGAGAAGTATTCCCTCTCGATACAAGGTTTAGGCTAGCAAGGTTATTTGAAACAAACACAAGGATGAACGGTGCAGCAAAACTCACATAAAAGACATATTGTAAACATTATAAGACTCTACACCGTCTTCCTTGTTGTTCAAAACTCAATACTAGATATTATCTAGACTCTAGAGAAACCAAATATGCAAACCAAATTAGCAAGCTCTAAGTGTTTCTTCATTAATAGGTGCAAAGTATATGATGCAAGAGCTTAAACATGAGCACAACAATTGCCAAGTATCAAATTATCCAAGACATTTTAGAATTACTACATGTAGCATTTTCCAATTCCAACCATATAACAATTTAACGAAGAAGAAACTTCGCCATGAATACTATGAGTAGAGCCTAAGGACATACTTGTCCATATGCTACAATGGAGCGTGTCTCTCTCCCACAAAGTGAATGCTAGGATCCATTTTATTCAAACAAAACAAAAAACAAAAACAAACCGACGCTCCAAGCAAAGTGCATAAGATGTGGCAGAATAAAAATATAGTTTCAAGAGAAGGAACCTGATAATTTGGCGATGAAGAAGGGGATGCCTTGGGCATCCCCAAGCTTAGACGCTTGAGTCTTCTTAGAATATGCAGGGGTGAACCACCGGGGCATCCCCAAGCTTAGAGCTTTCACTCTCCTTGATCATATTGCATCATACTCCTCTCTTGATCCTTGAAAACTTCCTCCACACCAAACTCAAAACAACTCATTAGAGGGTTAGTGCACAATAAAAATTAACATGTTCAGAGGTGACACAATCATTCTTAACACTTCCGGACATTGCATAAAGCTACTGGACATTAATGGATCAAAGAAATTCATCCAACATAGCAAAAGAGGCAATGCGAAATAAAAGGCAGAATCTGTCAAAACAGAACAGTCCGTAAAGATGGATTTTATTAGGCCACCAGACTTGCTCAAATGAAAATGCTCAAATTGAATGAAAGTTGCGTACATATCTGAGGATCATGCACGTAAATTGGCTTAATTTTCTGAGCTACCTTCGGGGAGGTAGACCCAGATTCGTGACAGACAAAGAAATGCTGGAACTGCGCAGATAATCCAAATCTAGTACTTACTTTACTATCAAAGACTTTACTTGGCACAACAAAACATAAAACTAAGATAAGGAGAGGTTGCTACAGTAGTAAACAACTTCCAAGACACAAATATAAAACAAAGTACTGTAGCAAAATAACACATGGGTTACCTCCCAAGAAGTTCTTTCTTTATAGCCATTAAGATGGGCTCAACAGTTTTAATGATGCTCACATGAAAAATAGAGTATGAGGCAAAAGAGAGCATCAAGAAGCAAATTCAAAACAAATTTAAGCCTAACATGCTTCCTATGCATAGGAATCTTGTAAATAAACAAGTTCATGAAGAGCAAAGTAACAAGCATAGGAAGATAAAACAAGTGTAGCTTCAAAAATTTCAGCACATAGAGAGGCATTTTAGTAACATGAAAATTTCTACAACCATATTTTCCTCTCTCATAATAACTTTCAGTAGCATCATGAGCAAACTCAACAATATAACTATCAAATGAAACATTCTTATCATGAGTCTCATGCATAAAATTATTACTCTCCACATAAGCATAATCAATTTTATTAGTAATAGTGGGAGCAAATTCAACAAAGTAGCTATCATTATTATTCTCATCAAGTGTAGGAGGCATAGTATAATCACAACAAAATTTACTCTCCATAGTAGGTGGCACCAAAAGACCACTATCATTATAATCATCATAAATAGGAGGCAAAGTATCATCAAAGAAAATTTTCTCCTCAATGCTTGGGGGACTAAAAATATCATGCTCATCAAAGCCAGCTTCCCCAAGCTTAGAATTTTCCATATCATTAGCAACAATGGCATTCAAAGTATTCATGCTAATATGTTCCATGGGTTTTTTAATTTTCGCATCAAACCATCCATGTCTTAAATCGGGAAATAGAATAAGAAGCTCATTGTTGTCCATTATGCCAAACTAGTGTAAACAAGAAACAAAAAGATGCAATTGCAGGATCTAAAGGAAATAGCTTCGAGTATTTACAACGGCGAAAATAGCTTAGTAGCCGAGATCCGGAGTGTGAGTACCTTTTACCTTTCCTCCTCGAGCAACGGCGCCGTGAAAAGTACTTGATGTCTACGGGAGCTTCTATTCTTGTAGACAGTGTTGGGCCTCCAAGAGCAGAGGTTTGTAGAACAACAGCAAGTTTCCCTTAAGTGGATCACCCAAGGTTTATCGAACTCAGGGAGGAAGAGGTCAAAGATATCCCTCTCATGCAACCCTGCAACCACAAAGCAAGAAGTCTCTTGTGTCCCCAACACACCTAATAGGTGCACTAGTTCGGCGAAGAGATAGTGAAATACAGGTGGTATGAATGAATATGAGCAAGTAGTAACGGCGCCGTAAAATAGCTTGTCTGGCGTGTAGTTGATGGTGGTAATATGGTAGCAGAGTAACGCGATAGAAACGAGTAAACAAGCAGCGATAGCGATATTTAGGAACAAGGCCTAGGGATTACACTTTCACTAGTGGACACTCTCAACTTTGATCACATAACGGAATAGATAAATGCATACTCTACACTCTTGTTGGATGATGAACACATTGCGTAGGATTACACGAACCCTCAATGCCGGAGTTAACAAGCTCCACAATTCAATGTTCATATTTAAATAACCTTAGAGTGCAAGAAAGATCAACACGACTAAACCAAGTACTAACACAGACATGCACACTTGTCACCTTCACACTATGTAGGAGGAATAGATCACATCAATACTATCATAGCAATAGTTAACTTCACAATCTACAAGAGATCATGATCATAGCATACGCCAAGTACTAACACGAGATGCACACACTGTCACCATTACACCGTGCAGGGAGGAATAGAACTACTTTAATAACATCACTAGAGTAGCACACGGATAAATTGTGATACAAAACACATTGCAATCATAAAGAGATATAAATAAGCACTTCACTACGCCATTCATAACAGGTGAGTAAGTATTCGTGAAATATAGCCTAAGAGACCCACACGGTGCACACACCTGTCACCTTTACACACGTGGGACAAGGAGTCTCCGGAGATCACATAAGTAAAACTCACTTGACTAGCATAGTGACATCTAGATTACAAGCATCATCATATGAATCTCAATCATGTAAGGCAGCTCATGAGATTATTGTATTGAAGTACATAGGAGAGAGATGAACCACATAGCTACCGGTACATGCCCCGAGCCTCGATGGAGAACTACTCCTCCTCATGGGAGCAAGCAGCGGTGATGAAGATGGCGGTGGAGATGGCAGCGGTGTCGATGGAGAAGCCTTCCGGGGGCACTTCCCCGCTCCGGCAGGGTGCCGGAACAGAGACTCCTGTCCCCCAGATCTTGGCTTCGCGATGGCGGCGGCTCGGGAAGGTTTCTGTGGGTTTCTTCCTCTGTCCTAGGGTTTTCGCGACGGAGGCTTTAAATAGGCGGAAGGGCAGCCTCGGAGGGGGCCTGGGGCCACCACACCATAGGGCGGCGCGGCCCCCCTCTGGCCGCGCCAGGGTGTGGTGTGGGGCCCCCAGGGCTTCTCTCTGGCAGCTCTCGGGTGTTCTGGATGGTTCCGGGAAAATAGGAACCTGGGTCTTGATTTCGTCCGATTCCGAGAATATTTCTTTACTAGGATTTCGGAACCAAAAACAGCAGAAAACGAGAACCGGCACTTCGGCATCTTGTTAATAGGTTAGTTCCAGAAAATACACGAATATGACATAAAGTGTGCATAAAACATGTAGATATCATCAATAATGTGGCATGGAACATAAGAAATTATCGATACGTCGGAGACGTATCAGGAGGGAAGGCGCGACGAGAAATAAAAGACGCGAACCAACGATTAAGGAAATAGTCACCGACAGGTGGGATCTCGCCTCGCTTTTCGTTGTGTCCGACGTGCCCGGAGCGTCCCCTGTGTAACAAGGACGGGCTCGGGGCACTGGACACCGTATTGGGTCGCGCCGAACAAAAGGAGGCTTTGGGGCGTGCGGCTGGGAACGATTTTTTGTCCGGCGCGCCCCAAATTCCTTTGGGGGATGCTTTGGGGGATGCGGCTGGAGATGCTCTTATATTACTCAAATCAGGGATTACAATCTTGGTAGCACAAACTTAATAAACCATCTAGGACAGAGCAAAGCCAAAGCCATAAAGCCGTATGAGAAGAAGTTCTATCGTGATTGGCTAAAAAATGAGTACAACTATTCTGACTATGATTCTTATGGTTGATATAAGTCTGACGGACTTTCAGCAGAGACTTGATCTCTTCTACCATTGGTGCATGAACGGATCGATTCACACCCTCCAACTTTAGCATTGTTACCATCTCAAGACAATCAGTTTCAACCAAGATGGGCAAGTTACACCCATTCAACCAAGATGGGCAAGTTACACCCATTCAGGCTAAGCGATAAACCTTCCATGATCGCATGTAATTCTGAGCCCAAAAAATCTCTATATGACTAAAGCTGTCGAGACGCCGAGAAGATAATATTAGCACCATGATCTCGTGCAATCATCCTGCACCTCCTGTAGCATCGAATGACCCTTCAACATTGAGTTTACACCATCCAACTAGTGAGTCAACCAATGCACATGTGGTTTAATAACATTGTCTACTTGCTCATGAAAATGTTTCTCATCCTGGTCAAAGATGTACTTGCCCTTCATGATATCCTTAGTAGCATGACACTTAATATTTATTAGAGACTCCAGATAGCTCATTAAAAAAAACGACAAGATACCTCCAGTGGTGGCGGCGGTTTATCATGGACAACTTCATTGCGGACATGCCAAATATGTCATAGGGTTAGCAAGATATACATATTTCATTTCTTAAAGAGCCCCTTATTAGATTGAGCACCCACTCGATCCATGTATTCACGATTTCCTCTATTAGTGGAAGACGCCACACCTCTGCCATATAAGACCACAGTTGGATCACTAGAGGACATCGAATAAAGGGGTGGAAATTATCCTCAGCCTCCATACCACACATAGGAAGTGAATTTGTAGCAAGACGCCATGCAAAGTGTTGTACTTTTGGTGGTACGTTGATTTTTCATATTAAATCCCAGATTTTCATTGTACCCTCCGGAGTCGAGCTTGTGGATTCAGTGGATGGTATCCAAATTTCTTCCATTGCCAAACGACAAGCGCTCTTCACAGTAAATAATCCATGCTTCTACGTGCCCAAGAAAGTTGATCAACAGACAATCTTGGTGATGGCTTAAGTCTCATAATTTTAGCAATGTTCATCCTATGAAGTATTGGTTCAACAAATCCACAAGCTATGACCCAAATTGATCAATCAGTTCTGAGACAAACCTTAGTCTGCACCTTCCTTTAGTAGACACCAATCTATAAGATACAAGTCTCGGAATCCATGGATCCCTCCATATCCATATACTCTGCCCATTACGTACTCTCCAAACCAAACCTTTATTGAGAAGTTCGAGACCATAAGAAATTGCAGTCCATGATGACGATGCACTACCGCTGAAAACAGTATCTTCCAATCTCCCATTAGGATAGTACTTAGCTTTTAACACCCGCGCACACGAACTATCAGGTTTAGTAAGCAACCGCCATGCTTGTCTTGCCAGAAGTGCTTGGTTGAACATACGAAAATCCCTGAAGCCGAGACCACCTTGGCATTTCAGTTTCTGCAGCTTCTCCCAAGCACGCCAATGAGTCTTTCTTTTCCCGTCGTTAGATTCCCAATAAAAGTCCCGGACCATCTTTGTTAAATCGTCGCAAACTGAGAACGACTATTTGAACACTCCCATATTATATATAGGGAGTGCATGAGCTATTGATTTAATAAAAACTCCTCTTCCAGCTTGTGTGAGATTACGATCTCTCGAGTTGTGATTGAATATTATGTAACTTCCCTCTTGTCATGCGGCCATCAGGTGTTGGCAACCCTAAATACTTCTCCTCAAAGACCAATGATGTAACATCTAAAGCCAATCTCACTTATTTTACAATAATTGGGCATGAGTCACCCAAAAAGTAAAGAACATTTGGAAGGATTTAAAATCTGTCCAGTAGCTGCAGCGTATTCTCCAAGAGCTTGCTTAACACGCAGAGCTTGGTCACGGTTATCTTTGAAGAATAATAATGTATCATCAGGGAATAACATGTGCGATATCCCAGGGGCCCGAAGACAAACTTTGATTGGAGATATTTCACTTGCATCAATTCCTTTATTTAAGATAGCCGATAATACGTTAGCAACAAAAAAAGAATAAGAACGGGGATAAAGGTGAAAGAACATCTCTCGGTTTATGTTTTGAATATTTGATGACAATATATGTGATACTCTAATGTTTGATGATATGGTGCGGAGAATATATATGTATATATATAGTTGTTTTGTGTGGAAAAACAAGACAAAAAGAAGCTGGTTGATATTCTCCAGGCCGGATATTCCGGGCCGGATATTTGCCCCCCAAAATCGGCTAAGAACTTTTGGAGATGTGGCTCAGTAACCCCCTGGATAGGGGCCGGACATTTGCCCGGAAATTCCCGAAGGCCGGATTTTCAGGGGGGTGGGGGATTTTCCGGCCCTCACTTGCACCGGATAATCCGGCCCTCGAAATGTTCCAACGGCTGGATTTTGAGAGGGGGTATTTATACTCTCCTTCTTCCTCCTCCCCAGGCTGCTCAATCATTGCCCAAGTTCATCACCATTAGAGCCACCTCAAGAAACACAAGAATCACAAGATCTCCTCCTCCACCCAACCAAAGCTCTTGATCTTTGGAGATTCGAAGGAGAAGACCCCGATCTACATCTTCACCGAAGTGATTTGCATTTCCCCCTCATATGCTTGAGGGCCCTTTGCTAGTGTTCCTGCATTGCGCCCATGGAAAAAATGTAGATTTCTTATGAAATTTCTTGTTTTCTATTGCAATTTAGGTCCAAGTGATGATCGATTTAGTATAGAAGTTAACCATGGAGGGTTCTTCTTTGGCATGGGAAGGAATATAACTTATCTGGATACAAAAGTGGATTTGTTTGATGAACTCAGCCGGTGGAGTTTCAGTTGTTACCATCTGGACTAAATTCTCAAGGATTTGGGATACAACACTAGTGATACTAGCTTAAGGGTCTACTGGTGCAAGCCTGGGTGTACAGTTGGAGACGGTTTGGTGGCAATCAAGTGGGAGAAATATGTAGATAAGATGAAGACGTGCTCAGTACAAGAGAATAAATTGACTGATTATGTTGATCATCTGAATCTGCTGGAGAAACAGAGATGGATGATGTTGTTCTTGAGCCAGTGGCACTGCCTGCAGTTATAAGTCCATCAAAATCTGAAGAAGCGAAGAATGGATGATGATGAGAAAACCAAAAATGCAGCAAAAGGTGATGAGAAGTTCAGATGATGAGAAGGCAAGAAGAGCTGGAAGATGAAGCAAATTTTGCTGTTGAAAGTTCAGATGATGAGAAGGCATCTGTTCTATCTTGCTGCAGTGGAAATTCATCAGATTTGGACAGTGACTTTGTAGATTCGGATTATGATTTTGATGAAGATGATGATCAGTTCAAGAAGCATGTCGATGAAGATGTGACAGATGCTTTAGTTGCGAAAGCTAGTCAAAAGTTTGTGAGCCAACCTGAGTAGGATGTTGGAGAAGAAGAGCTCGAGCTTCCTGAGGAGATGAATGGAGGACTGACATACAAGTGGAAGACTTCCAGCAAGCTCACAGATACGCACAATCCAACTTTAAAACTAGGAATGGTTTTCTCTGAAGTGAAGGAGTTGAGAGCTGCAATTGCAATGTACTGTGTGAGGAATAGAAGGCAGCTAAAGAAGAATAGGAACAACAATATAAGGGTTGAAGTTGGATGCAGGCCCAAATGTAATTGGAAATTGATTGCGAGTAAACAGACCAGAAAATATGGGTCTTTTGTTGTGACCAAATTGTTTGACAAACACGACTATGAGAGGGTATGGGAGGTGAAGGAGTTGACTGCTCCCATGATTGCAAGAGAATACTTGGATGAGATTAGAATGCCAGTCAACGTGCCACATCATCAACGTTAGCGGCCGAGCGACGGGAGTGACCTGTTTGCTCATAAATTGGTCCAAAGTGACCAGCGGCTGTATTATATCTCTAAACACAATAACATAGTTTTGAATAGAATCACCACATATAGACAAATCATCTAATGAGCTTATGGTATCATCTATTTCTTTTAAATCATCATGGTCCTCCCACAAATTAGACAAACTTATTTCACATAGAGGATTATCATCATTATTATAAGAAGGGGTGTTTTGTGTGTTACCATTGTTGGGAGTTAGAGATGGGTAGCTACTCCATTATTCCTCCTCTTGTTCTTCTTCATGCTCTTATTGGAGTTACATGGGCATCCCCAAGCTTATGCTTTTTTCATCCTTCTTCTTTTGTTCTTCTTTGTTTCCCTCTTGGGTATGCATGGGCATTCCCAAGCTTATGCTTTCATCATCTTCTCCCTGCAAAATATTAATTCTCTCTTGGGCAACCATGCCCTTCTTTATTAAATTCAACAACATAGATATTTTCCATGCAGTTAGTTTTACAATAATTAAGGATACCAATGATCGAACTTTTAAATTTATAAGCTACATGGCAAGTTTCATGTTCACAAATGAAGGTGTCTAATTCAGAGACTGCCATATAAATAACAAATTGCTCTACTTGTTCCATCCCTAAATGAGCATAATCACACCTATGATAAGATGCAATAACATATTCTTCATGGGATCTACATTGAAATTCAAAGTGTCTAAAATCTTGTTCAGAGCAACAGTTTTTATCTTCATGATGGTCAATAATAGCAGTATAATTTAATTTTTTCAAGAAATGTTTTAATAATACCCTACTTGTAATTCTCTATGTTTCTTAGCAATCTCATCAGCATTCAAGTACATAAGCAAAGTGTCATTGATATTCATACTTGTGCTCATAACAAGAGTACTTTTGGTATTTTCCATTTTATAAAATAAGGGTACTAAAAGTAAACTAGAAATGCTACCCTAACCCTAACCCTAACCCTAGCGCTACGCTCCCCAGCAACAACGCCAGAAAAGTATCTTGATAACCCCAAGTGTAGGGATCACCACAGTACAAATCGATAAGTATTTGAGTGTCGAACCCACGAGGAGCTGAAGGTAAACTATCTATTCTCTGAAGCCCTATAACCAACTTATATGGCCTTCTAGGAGATATGGTGTGTGTGTGTGTGTGTGTGTGTGTGAAGATGTTTTTACTAGAAACTATAAGTGTTGAAATTAAAATGCAAAAAGTAAAATGCAAGACAAGTAAAGTGCAATCAAGTAAAATGCAATGAGATGAAGGGAACTGAAGTGGAGTAACTCAAGAGAGCAAGTGTTCCGGCAAATTCCTATTTCATTTGTGTGGTTGACACAACTAGTGAAACTCATTGTAGTCTTTTCATGTTTCTTCTAGAGAGGAGCCATAGATAGGTGTAGCCATGGACATGAGCAAGTACACCCCTATTGATTGATCCTAAGGCCAATGGTATGCGCAAAAAAGGAATTATTAAGACATGAAGTCCAACCACCGCTGTAAGTTTCAAGGTCCCCATAATTGGACCACCCCGCTGATACGTCTCCGACGTATCGATAATTTCTTATGTTCCACGCCACATTATTGATGATATCTACATGTTTTATACACATTATATGTCGTATTTATGCATTTTCCGACACTAACCTACTAACGAGATGCCGAAGAGCCAGTTGCAGTTTTCTGCTGTTTTTGGTTTCAGAAATCCTAGTAAAGAAATATTCTCGGAATTGGACGAAATCAACGCCCAGGGTCCTATTTTTGCACGAAGCTTCCAGAAGACCGAGGGGAAAGGAAGTGGGGCCACGAGGCGCCGACACGCTAGGGCGGCGCGGCCTGGCCCCTGGCCGCGCCAGCCTGGCGTGTGGGGCCCTCGTGTGGCCCCGCGCGTTGCCCTTCCGCCTACTTAAAGCCTTCGTCGCGAACCCCCCCAGTACCGAGAGCCACGATACAGAAAACCTTACTGAGACGCCGCCGCCGCCAATCCCATCTCGGGGGATTCTGGAGATCACCTCCGGCACCCTGCCGGAGAGGGGAATCATCTCCCGGAGGACTCTTCACCGCCATGGTCGCCTCCGGAGTGATGAGTGAGTAGTTCACCCCCGGACTATGGGTCCATAGCAGTAGCTAGATGATTGTCTTCTCCTCATGTGCTTCATTGTCGGATCTTGTGAGCTGCCTAACATGATCAAGATCATCTATCTCGTAATTCTATATGTTGTGTTTGTCGGGATCCGATGGATAGAGAATACTATGTTATGTTGATTATCAATCTATTACCTCCGTGTTGTTTATGATCTTGCATGCTCTCCGTTATTAGTAGAGGCTCGACCAAGTTTTTGCTCTTAACTCCAAGAGGGAGTATTTATGCTCGATAGTGGGTTCATGCCTCCATTAAATGCGGGACAGTGACGGAAAGTTCTAAGGTTGTGGATGTGCTGTTGCCACTAGGGATAAAACATTGATGCTATGTCCGAGGATGTAGTTATTGATTACATTACGCACCATACTTAATGCAATTGTCTCGTTGTTTGCAACTTAATACTCGGAAGGGGTTCGGATGATAACCTGAAGGTGGACTTTTTAGGCATAGATGCATGCTGGATAGCGGTCTATGTACTTTATCGTAATGCCCAATTAAATCTCACAATATTCATCATGTCATGTATGTGCATTGTTATGCCCTCTCTATTTGTCAATTGCCCGACTGTAATTTGTTCACCCAACATGCTATCTTATGGGAGAGACACCTCTAGTGAACTGTGGACCCCGGTCCATTCTTTTATACTCGAAATACAAATCTGCTGCAATACTTGTTCTTTACTCGTTCTCTCGCAAACAATCATCATCCATACTATACATCTAATCCTTTGTTACGGCAAGCTTCGGTGAGATTGACAACCTCACTGTTTCGTTGGGGCAAAGTACTTTGGTTGTGTTGTGCAGGTTCCACGTTGGCGCCGGAATCCCTGGGGTTGCGCCGCACTACATCCCGCCGCCATCAACCTTCGACGTGCTTCTTGACTCCTACTGGTTCGATAAACCTTGGTTTCTTACTGAGGGAAACTTGCTGCTGTACGCATCACACCTTCCACTTGGGGTTCCCAACGGGCGTGTGCTTTACGCGTCATCACCCGCTAACATGCATCTAAGAATTAGGACAAGGTTTATGTTGCTCCCGCTATCCATTCATCATGTGAACATGCAACGGTGGAAACCTTATGCATCACCCTGACATACGTGTGCACTCATATATCAGTACAAAAGATCATCATAGAAGATAACAAATACTTGTATGCAACCAGCAACAAACTATATAACAATTGCCTTGAACAATTCACTACTCAAACATCAACATAGAGATACAATAGATCATGGGAAAACAATATATTGCATCATACATCATGTTTGCCAAGAGATTACAGAGGGGATGATGAAGATTTGTTGTATATGGTGATGAAGATGCTGATGATGCCCTCGCCGGAGGGGGTTGAGTCCATCAGAGGCGATTCCGGCATCGTTTCTGAAAGGATCGTATGACACCTAGGGGGTGAATAGGTGCTATATCAAATTTTAATTCCTTTTCAATTTAGGCTTGACACAAAGGTTAATTCTCTAGATATGCAACTATGTGAATTTACCTATATGAACAGATGCAAGCAAGCAATACACAATACAAGATACAAGTAGTAAAGTGCGGTAAAGGATAGAGGTAACCGAGGTGGAGCACGCGGAGACACGAGGGATGATTCCCGTAGTCCTTCCTTGTAAAGGGAAGTATGTCTACGTTTGGAGGGGTGTGGTGCCACGAAGGCCAACCAATGCCACGAAGGCCTCACCCTATTCTCCGGTGAGCAACACCACAAAGGCCTAGCTCACGCTCCACTAAGCGGTTGCCTTAAGGTCGCAACCTTCACCTTTACACAAAGATTGGAGCACACATCCACAACTCAATTGGAGGCTTCCAACAATCAACCATGGAGTATTTACAACACAAATCAAGCTCCGAAGGCGACTTCTCACAAAGCTAGGGTTTCACAACATGGAACTCCTACAAACAAGTGGGATACTCAAATCCCTTTGGTGGAAGTGTAGACCTATGGTTCCTCCCTTGGTTCCCAAGAGATCAACAAGATTGAATGGCTAGGGAGGGAGATCTTGGAGTTTTGAGCTTTGCAACAATGGAGGAGAGAGAGTTGAAGCCGCAACCTCTCTTTGGAGAAGAAGGGTCCCTTTTATAACCCCACAATAAATGTGACCGTTGGAGAAGAAATGGGGCCAGAGTCTCCGGGGTAAAGGCCGGAGTCTCCGGACTAGGTCCGGAGTCTCCGGTGTAGTATCCGGTGGAGTCTCCGGACCCCATATTGTAGCTGAGGCACTTGGACTGGCCCTCGAGATCTTATCGGTCCGGAGACTTCTCCGGAGTCTCCGGCCTGGAAGCCGAAGGCTCCGGTGTGCATGGCCAAAGTCTCCGGACAGGAACTTCCGCTGGGCATGTCCGGAGTCTCCGGTGTATTATTTGGTGGAGTCTCCAGACCCCTATACTGTGTCTAAGGCACTTGTGTTGGCCCTCGAGATCTTGACGGTCCGGAGACTTTGTCTGGAGTCTCCGGACCAGAACTTCTGCTGGGCATATTTGCTGTGGGTCTTCTCCACCATTAATCCCAGCCAACCCCTGGATATATCTTATGCATTGAAGACACTTCACCACAAAGCTGCAATACATCTCTTGTTCGTTTCACTTTTAGGGGTCAACAACCGTGTTAAGCTTATCACAAATATTATCTATGACACATAAGCACACAGTTAAAATATCTCTATGTTGATAACAAACACACAAAATCATCTTAAGAGGAAAACGCCCTATCAGTTTCCCCCCTCCGATCTCCGCCGGCGGCAGCCAGCTGAATCTCTGTTTTTGTGTTTTTAATCTACGCCGTCGTCCTTGAAGAAACCCTCCGGGTCGTATATATAGTGGTTTTTAGGTCAAAACAAGTCGGTGGGCGTTGGATTGAAGCGAATTGGACAGACGACGGCGAAACGTCCCCAGGTGGCGCGCCCAAAGGGGGAGGGTGCGCTACCTGCCCAATTTCCACCCCTTCCTCTCATGGTGTCCCAGTTTAACTTATTTTGTTCTTCTCAAAAATTCTAAAGCGTGGGCCCTGACCTTGCCATTTTTCGAGTCCCGTAGCTCCTGGAGAGTCAAAAACACTAAAAAATGGTGTTTCGTGTCAAACCGAATTGGACCGGAGGAGGGGGGATTATTCAAAAATCCCCTAAAACATCATAAAACATGGGAATATCATTATATAAGATGCAAATATGTGGTAATATGTTGCAATAAAGTGTAAAGTTTATGTATGCATTTCACATGCATCGGTCCCTCTTCAGCAGCTGGAAGATCGCAGGCGGGTGTAGTCGTCCGCCAAGGTGCGGTTCATCACACCCTCGAGGGTCCGTCTGCCCCACCATAGCCACCGGATGGCCTTGTTGTTGTCCTCGGGAGGCGACCCATCCCCCTCGTACCTGGCGAGCTCCATCTCCCGGCGATTGGTGAAGAAGGCATCCCAAGTTGAGGCGTTGTCGGGATCCCCGGGATCCCAACGGGGATCCATGCGCTGCTTGGGGGTGAGCTCGACGTAGTAGTGGTGGGTGATGGCCGCACGTCGAGCTGCACCTTGGGGGCCGGAGGAGACTGGTGCGCCTCCGGCGCCAGCTGATACGTCTCCAACGTACCTATAATTTCTGATGTTCCATGCTTGTTTTATGACAATACTTACATGTTTTGCTTGCACTTTATAATGTTTTCATGCATTTTCCGGAACTAACCTATTAACGAGATGCCGAAGGGACAGTTGCTGTTTTCTGTTGTTTTTGGTTCCAGAAAGGCTGTTCGGGCAATATTCTCGGAATTCGACGAAACGAAGACCCAACACCTTATTTTTCCGGAACCTTCCGAGAAAGTCAAAGGGGACCGAGAGGGAGCCACTGGGGGCCCCACACGTGTGGCCGGCGCGGCCCAGGAGGGGGGCGCGCCGCCCTAGTGTGAGGTGGCCCCGTGGCCCCTCCGACTCCGACTCTTCGCCTATTTAAGCCCTAGAGACCTAAAAACGCGATACCAATTGACGAAACTCCAGAAAGACTCTAGGGGCGCCGCCACCATCGCGAAACTCCGTTTCGGGGGACAGAAGTCTCTCGTTCGGCACCCGCCGGGATGGGAAGTTCCCGGAAGCCATCTCCATCAACGCCACCGCCTCCATCATGCTCACGTGAGTAGTTCCCCCATGGACTACGGGTTCTAGCCGTAGCTAGTTGGTATTCTCTTCCCCATGTACTTCAATACAATGATCTCATGAGCTGCCTTACATGATTGAGATTCATCCGATGTAATCGGTGTTGTGTTTGTCGGGATCCGATGGATTGTTACATTATGATTGTCTATCTACAAAGTTTATGAAGTTATTGTTGCTTTGCAATCTTGTTGTGTTTAATGCTTGTCACTAGGGCCCGAGTGGCATGATCTTAGATTTAAGCTCTATACTTATTGCTTAGATTGTATCTACAAGTTGTATGCACATGTCTATGTCCGGAACCAAAGGCCCCAAAGTGACGAAATTGGGACAAGCTGGAGGGAAAGGCTTAGATATGAGGATCACATGTTTTCACGGAGTGTTAATGCTTTGCTCCGGTGCTCTATTAAAAGGAGTACCTTAATTTCCGATAGATTCCCTAGAGGCCCGGCTGCCACCTAGCTGGTAGGACAAAAGATGTTGTACAAGTTTCTCATTGCGAGCACGTATGACTATATATGGGAAACATGCCTACATGATTAATGATCTTGATGTTACTGTCTTAATGCTATTTCAATCCTATCAATTGCCCAACTGTAATTTGTTCACCCAACACTTGTTATTGGAGAGTTACCACTAGTGTAGATAGTGGGAACCCCGGTCCATCTTTCATCATCATATACTCGTTCTACATGTCATTGGAAGTAGTATCAACTATTTTACGGTGCCATTGCCTCTGTGTTACTATTCTTGCTTCGCTATTATCTCATTACTCATTGCTCTCATATCACTTGCTACTTTCACATCACCCCTGTTGCTAGTGCTTTTCCAGTGCGGCTGAATTGACAACTCGATTGTTAAGGCTTATAAGTATTCTTTACCTCCCCTTGTGTCGAATCAATAAATTTGGTTTTTACTTCCCTCGAAGATCGTTGCGATCCCCTATACTTGTGGAGTTATCACCAGCCCGGGGGGGGGGGCATATGAACCCCGACGACCAAGGGTAGTTGGAGGCGCTCAGCGCCTCCACCTCCGCATGGCCGTGAGGGCAAGATTACCGGATGCCATGAGTGAGACGTGTGAGAGAAATCTGAAAAACTAGGGTGAGATGTGGCCCTTTCCTCCACTTTCCGCTTTCATATAACGGCGACAATGGCGGGAAGCGGTGGAAAGGGCGGGAAGATGTAGGCAAGAATCGATGGAACTGGCAGGGAGATGTAGGCACATCTCTCTGCCAAGGCTGATCCGCAAGGATTTTCCAGCCGTCTGGTGCCTCCTTTTCTACTAGGTTCGACCTGAAGCGCCAGATGGAAAATTAAACCACAGATAAAAGCTATTTTAGGTGGCACGGTTGGGCGCGATTTTTAGGACCGGCGTTTCCCAAATGCCTATAGAGGTCTTTGGCGAATTTTTTTTTAAATAATACGAATTTTTTATTTAATTCTACGAATAGCGCGCGAATTTTAAAAATTGCAAAAGTGTGACTCGGTCGGATGACAGCAGGCCGATCGGCCGCGACGAGCCGATCGGCCGGCGGCGAGCCGGTGCGAGCCTGCGGTGCCACGAGTGGCCGACCCGGAGGGACAGGACCCCCGTCGGACGGCAGCGGTCCGATCGGACGAGAGCAGGCCGACTGGGGCCCATGCAGCATGCACGCGTCGCGTCGCGTCGGTCGACCCGGCCGGCCACGCGCAGACGCTCCCCGGCCAGCCTTTTCTTCTTTCTTCTTTCCTCTGTCTTCTTCCTCCTCTCTCCTCTCTTCTTCCCTTCTCTCTTTCCTGCATGCTTTCTTCCCTGGCTGCACAAGAACAGCTCGAAAACTTCAGCATATTTCGCAGATTCCTAGTGATTTAGCCAATAAAATTTCAACATTTTGCTGCTATTAGTTGAGGGAAGCTCGATCTACAGATGGGTTAGGTTTTGGAGAGGATTGGTGGTGTTGTTTAGCAGCAATGGTGATGAAGTGGTGGAGGTTGGTGGTGGTGTAAGGGGCTGAGCTGCTGTGTCGGTTCGTGGTGGCGCTGAGGTGCCGCGTGTTCGTTCGTCTTTGCTCGTGCTGCTACGGTTGGAGAGAGCTGCTCACGCTACAAGGGTAAATCCTAATCTTTGCATAGTAGTGTTAAGCTCGTGTAGGTTAATGTGGGCTGGTTTTAGTGTTAGTGTATTTATGTGGGCTGGTTTTAGTAGTTGACGCGGATGGAATTTTTTTAGGTGAGCAAAGATGACGGATGTAGTGAAGATAGTATTTTACTATGGTATGGGTAGTGTCCGATCAAATGAAATGGGAGTTGATGCGAGTGAGTTCAAATACTGTAGAGATGAATATGACTGCTCCTAGAACATGGACAATTGAGCGAGGTGAAGGATCGGTTGTGAGAATGTTTCGGGCTTAATCCTGAAGTGCACACAGTGGGTGTGCATGCATTGTGGACTAAGTCGATATCAAACATTTCGTGGTATCCGAGGCTCTGTAGATGATACCTCTAAGTGGGTGAGCTGGTTAAAAGGGGTCTGAAAGGAGAGGAACTAACCTCGTGGCATTAGTTCTTCCGGTGGAGAAGGAGGTAGCGCCTCCCGAAGGCGAGTTATGGTGGAGGAGGTGGTTACGAATCAGGCCGGAAGCGATGAAGCACCCGGCGGTGGCGGTGGTTACGAGCCTGAACAGAGCAGCCATGCGGAAGATGTTTATATCGGCCAGGGTGATGGTTACAGTGGAGAAGACGGTGAGGTTGATGGTGACGAAGAAAATGGATACAGCCAGAACCAGATGGAGGAGGAAGATAGAGAAGGTGAAAGTGATGCTGATGATTCCGATGAGTCTGATGATGGGGAGGAGGTGCCTATTCCAGGCAGATGGAATCATAACTTTTCGTCTGCAATGACAATCAACGATGGTCTTGATTCTAACTGGGAGTATCACCAGAACAATGTCGCCGTAGGGGCCATGTTTCCGTCGAAGCGACATATGCAGGATGCAATAATGAAGTGGGCAATGGTGAGTCGGAGGCAGTCGAGAACAACCGTGTCATCCGGAAAATTCCTGACGATGGAATGTGTGGATATCAATTGCCCCGGAAGGGTGCATGGGTATGTTCCTAAGTATGACACAACATGGCGTGTGAGCGACTTTGTGGCACATAGTTGTGAGCTTGCAAGTATCATCAATGATCATTGCAACCTGTCGTCTAATCTCATAGCTCGACATTGTTGTACCTTGAAATAGTGGAAGGGCAAGCCATGAGAGTAAACGCCATCCGGAAGAATGTTAAGAAGCATCATTTTTACACCATATCTTATGGCAAGGCTTGGAGGGCTAAGCGGAGGGCGATGGAGATGAGGTTTGGTTCGTTTCGAGACGCATACGACGTCGTTGTTCGTTTGCTTGCGAGACGCTGCGAGCGAGGAATCCGGACACATATGTGAACATCCGGGACATGTTTTTGCCGGAGTACCCATCTTACAGGGTTCTCGCATAGAGTCTATTTCTCGTTCGGTGTATGCATCGAATCATTCGGACATCTGTCGACCGTGTTATGTGTCGACGGCACGTTTCCGACCGGTCGGTACAAGGGTCAAATCTTAACCGCCATTGGAATGGACGGAAACAATCAAATCGTGCCACTCGCTTTTGCTTTCGTGGAGAGTGAGAACACCGAAAGGCTGGTTATGGTTTTTCGAGCAGTTGAAGATTTCAATTGTAAAGGAGAAGCCGAATGTTTGCATCCTTCATGACGAGCATGCGGGTATACCGAAAGCTATTAAGACACCGAAAGAGCCCGGGCAAGAAACGCCATGGATTGACATTGAGAGCCGTTGGTGCATGCGCCACCTGGGGGCCAATTTTTACACACAATTCAGGAACAAGCCCCTCATGAATGTCTTCAAGCGGTTGTGCATCCAGAACCAGCAGTGGAAGTATTGAGAGGGCTGTTTTGTTATCATTTGTAATGAGTAATAACGACTGTTTTGTTGTTTGCAGAAATGGCAGGAAGATCATTGCTCAATAGGGACATTGAGAGGGCGCACCGTGCGGCCAAGCTAGAGGCCAACCCTCATAGCTTGTCACCAATGGTGACACGCGGGGGTAATCAAAATTGGCGGATACACCCCGGTTGGGTTCGGAGGTATGTGGGATTTATTTGGTATATTCAATTTGGAAGTACTTGGCACATACTAATTGGATTCTTATATGATTTTGTAGGTTGAAGTGGGCTGGACTTCTACCTTTTGCACCGGTTGGTTGAGGCCACTATGTCGAAGGTCATCGGTGAGCGAGTAGGCACACCGATCAAGCGCCTTCAGCGAGACCACTCCCCTACCGACTCGGCCTCGGTGGATCGGTGGAGGCCCGAGACACACACGTTCCACTTTCGATGGGGAGAGATGGCCCCTACTCTCCAGGACGTGTCTTTCTTACTGGGCCTACCGTTGGCGGGTCAGCCCATAGGTTCTGAGCATCGCTAAGTTTAAGATTGTTCATCATGGTTCGGCTAACCGACACAATTATTTTCTGCAGGTACAATAGGAAGGGTACTAGCCACTCCTCGACATGGTGGCTTCAGCGCGTTGGCTCGTATGTTGCTGAGTGGGATGGCGCGACAACACACGTCCGGCCGAACGATGAGCGGTTTGACCCACGGGAGTTTGACGCATATCGCGCAGAGGTACATCGCAGCCACGCGAGTGCGCCTCATCCGAGCCGGCCGATCCAGGCGAGGCGCCACTCGCGTCTATGCACGATATGTACCCGATTCGGTCCACAGCACGGTAGTCGACGGCATGCGGTACGTATAACTTTCTATTCCACCATCATACTTGTCTTTTATCTATTGGGTTCTACGATTTATATGCTACCATCATTTTTCGGGGTCGGCCGACTGCAGACTTACAGGATGAAGTCGCTCGGTACACACGTCCAAGTGTCCAGGTGCGCCTCTTCGCGGCGTGACCAACATGTGTCATGGTTGAGACGACTCGAGGACAAGCTACGCGGGATCTACTCGGCTATCACGTGCGGCCGTAGTTCCGACGTCGTTCAAGCACCACCTCCTTCCACCGCGACCCTCCACACGGCAGCCAGCCGACGGCCACATCTCACACCGACCGTGACACCTGGACCACCGCCTCCGGCCGGGCAGGAGGTTCGTCGTGGCAGCAGCGACACTCCTTCCGTCGACGACTATCGGTACCGAGCAACACGGATCACGGCCTCGTCTCACGCCGACGGCGACACCCGGACCACCACCTCCCGACCGGGCAGGGAGGTTCGTCGTGGCAGCAGCATCACACTCCTTCCTTCGACGACTTGCAGGTACTATCGGCAGCAAGGCTGCTTTCGACCGGTGGCGCAGCGAAGCAAGCCCCTTTCATGGGAGGAGCAGGATACACACGGGGTATGTAGTATTCTATATATTGTGTTCCATATAAACTATACTCCACTTAGTTTGACATCACTTATGTTTCGTGGCACAGGATACACGCAAGCACACTGCGTCCAATCCTTCATGGGGAGCTAGTGATCGGGATCCCGAGCACATGGAGTATTACGACGACACGAGCGGTAACTATGTCGGTATGCGTGACTCCTCCACCGAGCCCACACGGAGACACGAGTACGACCCCGAGTCCGGTTCTCGGATCCCTGCTCGCATAACCGGGGCTCGGACAGGTTCGGTTGGACACCCCGTGCTACGCCGCCCCCACGAAACCCTAGACGCCGTCCATAATCTCAGATATTTATGTATGCTATGTATCAGATATTTATGTATGCATTATGTATCGACTTTATGTATGAACTATTTATGTATGAACTATGTATCAGTACTCTCCTAACCCTAAGCGTGTCGTGCGAATGAAGAAAATAAATCCATACAACTAATTGGGTAGTAGAAAGCCAATTGGTTTGTAGCAGGCCAGTTGGGCAGTAGCAGTCCAGTTGGTCAGCTATCGACCAACGAGTCAGAGCCTCTGCTCCAACACAGGCACCGACACCCGAGTCGGTTTCTTGTCACGGCCGATCGGCCTACTAGAAGCCGACCGAGTCACACTTTGGGAAAAAATTGAAAACGCGCGCTATTCGTAGAATTAAATAAAAAATTCGTATTATTTAAAAAAAATTCGCGAGGTCTTTGGGTAAAGCGAGTGGAGAATGCTCTAAAGACTGTTGACAAGAAACATGATGCTCCTACAATGGAAATTTTGAAAAGAAGGAGAAATAACCGCTGGCGGTTAGTAAAATAAATGCAAGTTGCGAGTGATTGGCGGAAACCTGCCATTCGCCACTTGCAGCGGCTGATGCAACGATGCTCTGCGGAATATTCGCGGCACCGGCGAAGCTGATCGGCGGCGAGCAGCGAACACCGGAACCTCCAGTATGTTCCCGCCACGGTGGCTGCCATCGCCTCAGACGCGTTCAGTCATACACGCCACGTGGCCTCCTCCGGGTGGCGGAACAGGTACGCGCTGCCCTGTTCGCTGAGCCATCGCGCACATCACATCCAGATCGTATTTAATACCCGGTGCATCGACCCACGGTCCCACATGGCAGAGTATGCCTCAGCTCTTTGCGTTCGTCGTCAATTAGGGTGAGGAGGAGTAAGAGCGAAGGAACCACTAATCACAGGTCTAAACAGTCGCAAAGAGGACTTAAAAGGGCAATTAGCATTCGGGGGCGGATAAACAATGGCGGGTTTGCAGGGGCCGGCTATAAAGGAGCTGCTCGGCCCTCCAGTCCTCCTCCCCGCCTCCCATTTCGCCCACTCCGACTCCGACCTTCGACCACACTCCACAGCCAACCAACCACCACCAAAAAGCCCACGAACCAACCCAGCGAACACACAAGCCTTTCCGTGAGATTGAGCGAGGTAAGATAGATCCGAGCGAGTTCTTGCGTCTCCAAGGTAAGCTTCTCTGAATCTCAACCCCTCTCTTCCTCCCTCCCCCCTCGTCGTCTTCCTCGTCGGTCACAGAGCAGTCAAGTTCCAGGGCCTTTTAGATCCCGGGCTTCAGATCTGTTCTTTTTTTCTCTTGTTCTAGCTTGTTAGTAGCTGCCAAGCGAGGTTCTTTTTCGACGCCTCCTTGCAGCTCGTGTCCAGATCTACCACCAAAGCCATCTCTTTTTGCTGTGGCTGTTGATCTACCTTTTTTTTCCCCTGCCTGTTCTACGTTTTGGTTTGGAAACCAGGCAGATTTCTCTCTTGTTCATCTTCTTGTTCCAAGAAAAATCAAAAAATCCAAAAAAAAGTTTGTCTTTGAAGAAGCTAGAGTAGATGGCTGCAGCCATAGATCTGTCCGGGGAGGAGCTCCTGAGAGCGCTCGAGCCTTTTATCCGAGACGCCTCCGCCTCCCCTCCGCTCCACTCCCACCTCAGCCCCACCTCGCCCTTCTCCTTCCCCCACTCCGCCTCCGCCGCCGCCGGCTACAGCGGGTTCCCGTACGGGGTGCAGGCCCAGGCCCAGGCCCAGGCCGAGCTCAGCCCGGCCCAGATGCACTACATCCAGGCACGCCTCCACCTCCAGCGCCAGAACAACCCGCCGGGCCACCTCGGCCCGCGGGCCCAGCCCATGAAGCCCGCTTCCGCAGCGACGGTGGCAACTCCGCCGCGCCCGCAGAAGCTCTACCGCGGCGTCAGGCAGCGCCACTGGGGCAAGTGGGTGGCGGAGATCCGCCTCCCCCGCAACCGCACCCGCCTCTGGCTCGGCACCTTCGACACCGCCGAGGAGGCCGCCCTCGCCTACGACCAGGCCGCCTACCGCCTCCGCGGCGACGCTGCCCGCCTCAACTTCCCCGACAACGCTGCCTCCCGCGGCCCGCTCCACGCCTCCGTCGACGCCAAGCTCCAGACGCTCTGCCAGAACATCTCCGCCGCCAAGAACGCCAAGAAGTCCACCGCCTGCCTCTCCGTCTCCGCGTCCACCGCCGCCGCAACATCGTCCACACCCACCAGCAACTGCTCCTCGCCGTCCTCAGACGACGCGTCGTCCTCGCTGGAGTCCCCCGAGTCGTCACCGTCGCCCACCACCGCCGCCGCAGCAGAGGTTCTGGAGATGCAGCAGCTCGACTTCAGCGAGGCGCCCTGGGACGAGGCCGCCGGCTTCGCCCTCACCAAGTACCCCTCCTACGAGATCGACTGGGACTCGCTCCTCGCCTCCAATTAACACCCAGCGTTCTTCAGCTACTACTTCTACTACTAGTTCTTAGCAGGTTGTTAATGGTCGCCGCGACGCAGATGGCATTTTAGACACTCTGCGCCGGCTTTTAATTAGTGGATTAGCTCTAAGCTTCTAATCCTTCATTTGTTCCTTGTGTAGTAGATCTCTCTCCGATTCGTTCTCTCGTTGTACTAGGGTTTGGTTAGTCCGTCAGTCAGTCCCGGAGCGGTGTCAAGCCGGCGTTTTTGTGCCCGGCGCCTCCGGTGGTCGGTCACTGGTCAGTGACTCCGGCCGGTGCAGTTCAGTTCTTCTGTCTAGGCCACTGCTCTGCGTATTGTAACAGTGGGTGAATGTCTTGTAAAATTAGCTCGTCAAAAAACCTTGTAATGTGGATTATATTATTTTGTTGTTAGTGTTGTATCAGTTTCTGTCTTGTGAAATTCGTCAATTGATGTGAACCCCCATGTTTGAAGATTTGTTTCAGTTAATAGCTGGCTTCTATGCGGATTGTTCAAAACTGTTAGCTACATGCAAAATGGATGTTTCTCTTTGCAGTTGCTCAATATACGAATGAGACTTGCAGATTGATCTCGGACGTTCGGGTGAACAAACTTGTTCCCACTGTGATGTATTTTCCTGTTGGAAATTAGTGTCATGCCCTTTGTGCTCGGTCATCCGTTGCTTGAGAGCTCGTCGCACCTCGTTTTCCGCCAACGGAAAAAGAACCAAAAAGAAGGAGAGAAAAAGGGCAACCATCTCTCTCACCACATCGCTCGCATGATAATTAAATTTTATAACGACGTAGTAGGTCGTGCAGATGGCGCCGGGCTGGACGTGAGCTGTGAGGCACGAAGCTTCGTGATCCGATATTTTTTAGCGTTTCTTTCTCGGCGATTTTGAAGGAGACGCTCCTCGACGCAGAGTGGTTCAGACGACGACGTGATCTCCCTTGTCGCATACGGGAGCGCCGTTGCAGAGCTGCCATGCTGAATGAACCCACGTCGTTTTCGTCAGGATTGCCCGCGCGTTCCAGAAATCGCCCACGGATGTGAGATCAGCTTCTGTTTCTACTCCCGTGCATCAATCCACCGTTCGGTAGGGCAACTCAAGCTGCTCAATATTATTTGCTGCTTCTTGAGCCAAGCATGATTGAGCATCTCTCTAAATCGTAGCCGCTCTAAATCGTAGCCGCCGACAATTTAGGAGTCTAATGAGAGAAAGTGCTCACACGGACGACCTTCATATGAACTCACCGTCATCCGGATCCTAATAAAATAGCTAGCTAGCTAATAAAATAGCTAGCGAGCCGGTACCAAACCCACGCCACTTTCACGTTAATTTGGGTGTCCTTTTTCTATCGGGAGCGGCTATAGGAAGTACCAGTGTGGGGGTTTGGAATTTTTTGACGGGCACTTGCTGTCTGTGACCCCTAAATATAGCCGGCATGTGTGCTTGTTCATCCTTGGTCCTTATTTTTGACATAAATACAGGAGGGAAAACCCCTACTGTCTTATTTTTTCATTTATATAAAAAAAGGTTGAATATGTACATGGTGCATGTCGCTAGGACCCTGGTTCATAATCTATCAAGCCGTGCTTACATGCCTTAAGACTAGGTCTAACCCTATGCACGGTGAGATACAAAAAATAGTCTAAATCCGTCAATACATCTTCGTATGTTTGGAGTATTAGCATTGAAGATGTAGTCATCCCTTTGATCCGAGATACTCCGACAGCTAGTGATCATAATCTTCATGAATTATGGCAACAATTAGGCAATCCTCAATCTCCATCAAACAATGGCACAACGAGAAGATGGTGTTCTTGTGACATTGCTTGAAGTACTCCAAAGTTTTGGCAATGAACTTGCGGCTGCAGTGACATCTCCTAGGCCATGTATCGTTCGGTCCTTTGGCTATTTTTTTAGGATGGCGCCGTAAGCAATATTCGTAGTTGCATATCCCTCATCATTGGCATCAACATCCACGGCGGTGATATCATCCATAGGGTGGTCATTTTTCCCAAACAATGGTTCCACATCAATATTGAAACCCTCTCGATGGGTCTCTTATTCGGTGCCTAAACCATCCTTTGAACGACTGGCACCATAGATTATGCCGTGCATTAAGGCTTTGTCGTCCTCGGTATAGTACTCCAATGCATAATTGGACATTACAAGCCGTTTTTGACGTGCAAATGGATGAAGAATCTGGAAGTTGCAACATATTTGGTTCGGCTGGCCGATGCCGAGCGTGGCATTTTGGCGCGGACCAAAACGAGCAGCGTCAGTTCGTCTTCTACTTTGTTTAGATCACAAGGGTGAGATGATACGAGTGGGAGAGAGAAGATCTGTAACGAGGTGGGCAATGAACTTGCAGCTGCCCGCGTGCGGCGCTTGAGCAAGTAGAGGCGAAAAGGAAATGGCGAGCGGAGAGCAAACCATGCTTACATGCCTTCCTTAAGACTAGGTCTATCCCTATGCATAGCGAGAGAAAAAATGTTTAAATCCGGCAATACATCTTTGTATGTTCTAAGTATTGGCATTGAAGATTTAGCCATTCCTTTGATCCGAGATACTCCAACAGGCATTGATCATAATCTCCATGAAGTATGGCAATAAGTAGACAACTCTTGATCTCCATCAAACAATGGCACAACGAGAAGATGGTGTTCTCATGACATTGCTTGAATTACTCCAAAGTTTGGGCAATGAACTTGCGGCTGAACTGACATCTCGTTGGCCCTGTATCCTTCGGTTCTTTGGCTACTTTTTTTAGGGTGGCGTCGTAAGCATTATCTGTAGCTGCATATTCCTTATCACTGGCATCAGCATCCACGGCGGTGATATCAGCCATAGGGTTGTCATTTTGCCTAAACAATAGCTCCACATCAATATTGAAACCCTCTTGATGGGTCTCTTGTTTAGCGCCTAAACCAGCCTTTGATTGCACGACACCATAGATTATGCCGTGCATTAAGCCCTCGTCGTCCTCGGTATAGTACTCCTATGGATAATTGGATATCACAAGCCGTTTTTGACGTGCAAATGGATGAAGAATCTGGAAGTTGCAACCATATTTGGTTCGTCTGCTCGATGCCGTGAGTGGCATTTTGGCGCGGACCAAAATGAGCAGCATCAGTTCGTCTTCTAGAGTACCTTTTTTAGATCACAAGGATGAGACGATACGAGTGCGAAGGATGACAATTTTACCCACGGGTACGGGTACCGTACCCGCATAGGCATGGTATGGGTACACTTTTATGCTCATGGGTAGTACCCATACCCTGTCCGTTAAGTCATAAGCAGGGCACGGCCGCACGGGTATAGTCTCGTACCCACAGGTAAACCTATACCCTGCCTATTTATTGTCACATCTTACGTGACACGTCTATTTTTGTTAACTTATGAGTTAGAATATAAGAATGTGATTTTTATATTATGTTAATTGCTATGTACTCTCCGATTCAAGGAATAAGGTGCCCTCGTTTTACGTGCTTTTTGTTTGACCAAGAATTACTTCAAATATATAAAGATTGTTTGTATGAAATTAGCATCATTAGAAAGTGCTTTTCAATACGAATCCAACAATACTAATTACATATAATATAATCAAGATTGTGTTGCTCAATTTTTATGGTCAAAATTCGTCTTGAAATACGCGTGCGCCTTATTCTTTGGGACGGAGGTAGTACCTGTTATTGAGTTGAGATAATTAAAAAAAATTATCAATTTTTTTATCGTTAAATGTAAAATTGTATAGACTTGTGTACAAATTTAACATACCCACCGGGTATCCAATGGGTACGAATACCCACCGGGTATGGGTATGTTTTATACCCATGAGTACGGGTATGGGTAAAAGTTTATATCTATTGACTATGCGGGTATGGATATAGTATTGCTAGTCTCTACCCTGCTCATACCCTGCCCATTGCCATGCTTAAGCGCGCGAGAGAAGGTCTGACGAGGTGGGCAATGAACCTGCAGCTGCCCGCGTGCGGCGCTTGAGCGAAATGGATACGGACTGGCGGGCGGAGAGCAGATCAGCAGGGTATCAGGGAGCGTTGAAACTTGGGCGCGAAAGCAGTATTTTTCCCGCCGGAAATCGGCGCCCCTCGCACTCTTCCTATTCCTACCCTCGCGCAATTGAATGGAGAATCCGCGTAGGCTCCGCGTCCGCGTGACATGACGGCGCGGGTCCCGCCAGCAGCCACCACCGGAGTGGGAGGGAGAAGAAAGGAATCGTCTGGAGACGTGGGGCCCAGCGGCGCTGCCCGGTCTCATCTGGCTGTGCACGCCTGCCTCATCTCATCTCGTCTCGTCTCCGGTCAAAAAAGGAAACGGGATGCCCCGAAACAGTGCGGATCACTGCCGCCTCCCTTTGTGTGGATATGTTGCGTTGCTTTGGCATGTGGTAACTGGCACTTTGAATGCACACACACGCTCCCGCTCCTAGCCTACTACAGTAGTGTAGTGTGTCATCCTATCCTTGCTGTAAATGCAAAGAGGAGACGGGCACACCAACCCACTCCACCAGACTGCCGTACATCGCTGCCTCTGTCTGTAGCTGGGCCCAGCCTATCGCGGCTATCCCTCCTCGCTGCTCACACATTCTATTCGCGCCCCCATTATTTACAAGAAAGATAGATGCCCATAGAGAGAACCCATGGTGTGGTTTTTAAGAAAAAATGGTGGAGAGCATCTCCCCTAGGCACCGTTTGGGGAGGCCACTGCTAGTTGCCGTTTCTGTGACGCGTCGTGTTCTTCACATATATACTATTTGAAAAAAAAATCAATATAACCAGAAACACTTGAATTTATTCAAATCTATTATATTACAAGATTTCAATGAAACCTGACTAAATTTTAATGTAAAAAAGAACTAACGGTGCCTGCGGTGGCCTAAGCGGTCATAATACTGGTAGAAGATGTAGTCGTCGGTCGTGCATACCGTAGTGCTTGACACGAGGGTCAGTAGGGATTCTCCTTCACCGCGCCGCTGGGTCCACCTTCGCCGTCGTCGCGTGTAAGGTCGACGAGAGGCTTGCCGCTCTCGCGGATGGACATGGCGATCACGTCCTCGATGTTCCCCACCCATACGAAGTGGTCGTTCAACGATGACATGGACAGGGCGTTGAATCCCGGCGTGTCGTCGAGGTCGTCGCCGCTTGCGACGAGGCACTGTCGGTGGAGTAGCGCCGCCACCTCGTTCTCCACTTCCTCCTTCACATTTGGATTCGAGACGGGGAGGCCGGTGTTACCACGACTAGGAGGTTCATGGATCGTTATGCCACCGCCATTGCCACGCCTACACTGCTGCACAGACTTCTCGTTTTCCTCATTCACCCCACGCTTGGGCACAAGGTAAGGGGATACACGTAGGAGGAGGAGGACGGTGTCGAGCGCGCTAGCCCTGACGAAGAAGAATGGAAGGAGGACGAGATCAAGGTCGTCATCGTTAGAAGCCAATGCGATTGCGACGCCAACGGGGAAGGCGTCATTCGAAACCTTGGGGAGCCGTTGCAAAGGCCGTTGACGACGGTGAAGAGTGTGCGTCCCAGGACGCCCTAGATACGGGTGCAAGCGTCCTTGTTCCACGACGTTAGCGGCCCGATGAGGCGGTGCTCCGTAGCTCCACGTCGCGACACACCTTGAAAAAATCGACCCACCAGTTGTCGTTGTCGGTGGCGGTCTATGTTGGATCTCCGCGCTCTTCTGGCCTTAGTTGGTGGCGCCGGGCCCTAATTTCGTCGCACCAGCGATCCATCCCCGCTGTAGGCGCCATCGTGATGCCGATCCCGTTGACAACCATCTTCCACCCACCGCTACTTGGTAGGTGCATGTTCGTGGCATGGGGTTCCGCGTGCCGCACAACACCCACGCCTCCGCAACGGTGAGGCTGATGAAGCCAAACCCGCTGGTGGCGAGAATGCTCCGGCGGCTAGTCATGGTTGAGAGGTGGGCGCAATATAAGGTCCGAGGTGGTCGCGTATGGTGTGGTATCACCGATAATAGCGGTTTGCCTTTTGTATAGCGGTGGTAAGTGAAGCACCAGACGAGGGCTTAGGGTGCAATAACGCCGACGCGATGCTTCGCTTCGCCGCCTCAGGAAACTGCGCGGCTCGCTGGGAAAGATGCGCGGCCATTACGCCGTTTGACCAGAGGTAGGACATGGGTTTAAAACCGAGATCCAAACCATTGTATCACTGACACTGTTGAGGCGCCACTCGTGACACGATTTTTCGTTGCGTCATGTGCCTTGTAGCGTACCATATGTAGAGGGGATGACCTTGGGACACTAGACACTGTTTGGGAATGTGCCCGCACCGGATGAAAAGGTACTATGGCGCGCGCGGCTGCGACGGTCAAATGTCCATCGCGCCCCAACATTCCTTTGGGGCACGTGATCAGAGACGTGATGATGTTGTGTGAAAGCTTTGTTGTTGACATTGCCGGGAAAACAGGTGAGATTTCTTTAAGCATGGTTCTATGTGTCTCTGACTGTAGCCTGGAGCTTCCCAGCTTGTTCTTCTTTGGGGCTGGTTTGTCAACTCTCTGATTAACTCTAGACCTTATCTGTCCTTCCAAGATTTTCTCAAAGTCTGCACCACCTAAGATACTACCAGTAAGAGCAAGTTTAATAGTAGAGTTAATTGTTGGCTATAAGCCAAGTGCCATGTCATTTATAGTTAATCTAGAGTTAACATGTACAATAGTGAGCTATATAAGACTACTCATAGTGGGAGTAACTAAGGTAGTAACATAGAGCTACATGCATTGCCAACTAGGCAAATTGATGACATGGCATGATATTAAATGAAGAAAGAGATGGTTGTGGTAACTAGCTATGTTACCATAACATCACACTTTTCAAGATTGAATGAGTCTACAAGCTAATTAATACACTCATGCATGATACTACATCTAAATTACTCTGCATTATGAATGTAGTAACATAGAGTAGTGTCATATGCATGACACTACTATATGTTACTCCCCACTATGACTAGTCTAATTGTACTATTTTATTAATGCATGACCCACCATTCACTCTCACAAAATGTCTAGGAGCACGTGCTAGAGCTGACTCTTGCATAAGAGCAAGTACAATAATATACCGTCAGCTGGCTATAAAAGATAAAATATAATAAGTTTGCTTAGTTGGAGGAGAGATATTAGGAGAGAGAAGGGAATCAGACTCTTATCTAATAGTAAGCTCTAGCAAGTGTCTAGTGTGAGATAAAAGGTGAGCCATGTAATGTAAATGTACTACCATAGTAGCTTACTATTGTACATTCTAGCTATAAGTTGACTATAGATGATGTGACAAATTGTTAGGGCATCTCCAGCGGCGCGACGCAAACGGACGCTGAGCGACCGTTTGCGTCCGCTATGACCATAAATGCGTCTGGCACCCTCTCCAGCGGCACGACGCAAAGTGACCGGGCCGTCCGCGGAGACGCAAACGTCTCGGTGGACGCTGCGCGGACGCGCAAAGTGTCCTCTCCGGTCTTCACCGGGCCCGCCTGGCAGCGAGCCTGCATCGAGGGCATCGCTTCGGCGGCCATCGCTTCCGCGTCTGCGCCGCAGCCTTCGCCATGAATGCCGCGGCTGCCTGTTCTGCGCGTGCACTGGCGGGCGGCGGCTGGGCTTCTGCGGCGCCTTCAATAGCATCGTATCCCGCGCGCGGCCACCCTTAAAAGTCCACCGGCCGCATTGCTCTTTCGCCCACAGCTCCACACGCACCACAACCGCCGCTCCGCCATGGGGAAGAAGAAGAACGACTTCGAGGCCTCCGGCAGCGGCAGCAAGAAGGTGTCGCTCCCCGTGACGGTGGGGAGGCTCATGCACGGCAGATGGGTGCCGTGCGACGCCTGGTCCGGCGTGCAGCTGCCTGGAGGCTCAGCTGCCGCCGGGTGCCCATCCCTCCAGTACCTGCGCGCGAGCCTGATCGGACCGCGGAGATCCGGCGCAGGAGGCGGTATCTGCCGGCGGACCTCCGCGCCGATCCGGCGTACGCCATCGACTCCAGCAATGGCGTACGTACCTGTCCACGGAGAAGGACAGTAGACGCAGGGCTGGCTTCATGGGCGACAGGGATTATCCTTATCCCTTCGGCCCTGCACCGCCGGCTCGTCGTCAGCAGGCACCGGGTCGTCGTCAGCCGGCGCCGACGCGTCGTCAACAGACGCAGCACAGCGACCTTGAGGACGACGACGATGACGAAGCCTACGCCGCGTACGACGACGACGACGACTACATCGAGGCGCTCGCGTACCATAGCGAGGAGGTGAAGGACCACAGCGACGACTACGTCGCTCTCGTCTTCCACGAATGGCAGCAGGCCATGGCGGAGGGCCGGAACTTCGAGTTCCCCGACAACATGATGGACGACGAGATGGCGAAGCTCGGCGTCCTCGTCTCCGAGTACGACACGCCTGTGCAGCCACCGCTGCCCCGCTACGCCACCGCTGTCATGCCGCCGGGCCTGTCGGCGGATGAAGCCCTTCGACAGGCGCTCATGGACTCGGCGCCTCCTCCACCGCCGCCACAGCCATTTCCCTGGGCGCCTCCTCCACCGCCGCCACAGCCTTATGGCTGGGCGCCTCATCCGCCGCCACAGCCGCAGCCCTGGGCGCCTCCACCGCCGCCACAGCCGCAGCCTCCTCAACCGCAAGCGCGCCCGGCGTACGCTCCCCCGGATGGCTACTGGCCGTGGGTCATACCGGAGCTCATCGTGCTCGACAGCGATGAGGAGCAGCACGGCCACGATGCGCAGCAGTAGTCGTATAGGTTTTTTTTTTATGTTTTAAGTATGTAAATTATGTTTCATGTTTTAAAAAAATGACTCCTCCTAAAAAATGCCTCGTGCCGCTGGAGCCACCCCCGACGCAAACAGACGCGCGGTCGATTTCGACCAAAAGGCCCGACGCAAACGGACGCGCGCGGTCGCTAAAATGCGTAGCGCCGCTGGAGATGCCCTTATAGCCGGCTAGCTATAAGAGTCCACTCCTCTTCTCTCCTCCAACTAGAAAATAATATATTATTCTAATCCTTATAGCCAGCTAATTAGAATTTATTGTATTTGAAATATTGTTTTCTCTTCTTCTTTGCGCACCTGCATGCTTTTGTTCCCATCATGGAAATCGATCCCACAATAGTGAAAAGAATTATAATACTGCTGGCGCACCTTATAAGACAAGCGGACGTGCAAAGGAGCCTGCACGGAGTTGCTTGCCCGGTGCCGGCCCACAGACTTCACTGGCCATGTTCTGCACACTGAGCACCACTTCCACTTTAGGGCTTGTTTTCATTAAACGAAGCCAAAAGATTTGCTACAATTTTGTAGTCTCTCTAATTCATATTTCCTGTCTGTACTATGAATTTATTTAATGGTAAAATGTGTCTACATACATAATACATTTATATCAGCGACAATTAGCACGGATTGAAGAGAGTATTAAATAAGAAGGAGGTCTGCATACCGCGCACCTTGCCTCGACAATAACATAAGTCTGAGGTATCTCATGGGGAAATAGGTGCGCTTGGCTAGGCGGCCCTCAAAATTGTCGTCTAGTTTGATATGACCGCATCGAATTGAAACAACAAAGCTCGCTCAAAAATTTGTCTAAAGGACTTCCACCTTCCCAAAGCCCTCAAGAACGTTGGAGAGGTTTTGTTTGTCATCTTTGATCTAGACCACGATTTTTTTCACATGTTCCGCATATAGGGAGGTCCTCAAAATGGAGCCACTACACCCGGCAGCTTCTGAAGTAGCCCATGATGATTGGCAATCTCAAGACTTTGCGTGATGTGGTAGATTGTGAGGAGGAAGAGGATCCCTTGTCGTATTGGTATACTTGGCTTGAAACCCTCAATTTGAGCTCGGTGATGGTTCCTTGAAATCTTCAGCTCAATTCTCCTCAGCCTCAAGTGCATACGCCGGATAGACCGTTGGAAGAGCCACCCGCGGGGCACCAACTAGTATGGAGCACGATGGAGGCCCTTAAAGATTGCAGATGCAGCAATATCGAATCCGTGTTGTCGAGGGATCAACGATCGCTGTTTGGCTTCATAGATAATCTTTGGTGTCAACTACAAGCGTTTAGATCATCTTTCCTTCATATTGTGTGTTTAGGCACCTTTGTTCTAGGCTTGACGCTTTGTGGACGAGATATCTTGTACTGTGAGCTAATAATAATATATTTCCTGTAAAAAAAACCCTTAATTTTTGCACCATAAAAAAAACTACAAAATAAAACAATCGAACTCCCCTCATAATTGTGTCTACATAACTTGGGAGAGAGAAGCCAAGATTTTTCACGATGGCTTCGAGATAGTCCCACTCCAGAAGGACGTCCTCCGCATGTCAATTTTAAAGCACAACTCACGTACTCCAGAACTACTGACTACTGAGCGCTTTTTTTTAGGGGAGACTACAGAGCGCCTAAGAGCAAGTACAATAAGTCCTAGTCAGCTGGCTATAAGGATTAAAATTGTTGGAGATATGCCCAAGAGACAATAATAAAATAGTTATTATAATATATCTTTGTGTTTATGATAAAGTTTACATACCATGCTATAATTGTATTAACTGAAATATTGATATATGTGTGTTATGTGAACAACAAGGAGTCCCTAGTAAGCCTCTTGTATAACTAGCTTGTTGATTAATAGATGATCATGGTTTCGTGATCATGAACATTGGATGTTATTAATAACAAGGTTATGTCATTATGTGAATTATGTAATGGACACACCCAATTAAGCGTAGCATAAGATCACGTCATTAAGTTTATTTGCTATAAGCTTTCGATACATAGTTACCTAGTCCTTTCGACCATGAGATCATATAAATCACTTATGCCGGAAGGGTACTTTGATTACATCAAACGCCACTGCGTAAATGAGTGGTTATAAAGGTGGGATTAGGTATTCGGAAAGTATGAGTTGAGGCATATGGATGAACAGTGGGATTTGTCCATCCCGATGACGGATAGATATACTCTGGGCCCTCTCGGTGGAATGTCGTCTAATTAGCTTGCAAGCATATGAATGGTTCATAAGAGATGACATATCACGGTACGAGTAAAGAGTACTTGTCGGAGACGAGGTTGAACAAGGTATAGAGATACCGATGATCAAACGTCGGACAAGTAAAATATCGCGTGACAAAGGGAATCGGTATCGTATGTAAATGGTTTAATCGATCACTAAGTCATCGTTGAATATGTGGGAGCCATTATGGATCTCCAGATCCCGCTATTGGTTATTGGTCGGAGAGAGGTCTCAACCATGTCCGCATAGTTCGCGAACCGTAGGGTGACACACTTAAGGTTTGATGTCGTTTGAGTAGATATGGAATATGGAATGGAGTTCGAAGTTTTGTTCGAAGTCTCGGATGGGATCCAGGACATCACGAGGAGTTCCGGAATGGTCCGGAGAATAAGATTCATGTATAGGAAGTCACTTTCCAAGTTTGGAAATGATCCGGTGTATTTATGGAAAGTTCTAGAAGGTTCTAGAAAAGTCCGGAAGAAATCACCATGGAAAGTGGAGTCCCGGAGGGACTCCACATTGCATGGCCGGCCAAACCCTAAGGGGGAGTAGTCCCAAGTGGGCTCCACCTAGGTGGCCGGCCAACCCCCCAAGGAAGGGGTTGGAGTCCCACCTTGAGTGGGATTCCCCCCTTGGGTAGGTTTCCCACCTTATGGCAAGTTCTTGAGTTGGGGTCTTATTCGAAGACTTGGAGTCTAACTCTTGGGGGTTTCCACCTATAAAAAGAGGGACAAGGGGAGGGGGCCGGACACTTCAAGACACAACCTTGGCCGCCCCCTTTGTGGCCGGCGCCCAAGCCCCCTCTCCCCAAACCCTAGCTACCTCTCCTCCACATACAACTCCCGCAACGCATAGGCGAAGCCCTGCCGGAGTTCTCCACCACCACCGCCACCACGCCGTCGTGCTGCCGGGATTCCGAGGAGGATCTACTACTTCCGCTGCCCGCTGGAACGGAGAGGAGGACGTCATCTTCATCAACACCGTACATGTGATCGAGTACGGAGGTGCTGCCCGACTGTGGCACCGTCAAGTTCTTCTACGCGCTTTTGCAAGCAGTCAAGATCTTCTACGCGCTTTTGCAAGCGGCAAGTGATCGACTACATCCACCACGAGATCTAATCTCGTTAGGCTTTGGAAATCTTCAAGGGTTAGTCTCATGATCTTCTCGTTGCTACCGTCTACTAGATTAGATATTGGCTTGTGTTTTCGTTCTTGCGGTAGGAAATTTTTTGTTTTCTATGCTACGAATCCCATCAGTGGTATCAGAGCCGTGTCTATGCATATATTGGTTGCACGAGTAGAACACAATTGTTTTGTGGGCGTTGATGCTTTGTTGTCTTTAGTTCGTGTATTTTGCATCTTGCGGCATGGTGGGATGAAGCGGCCCGGACTAACTTTACATGACCGCGTTCATGAGACTTGCTCCACGCTCGACATGCAACTTGTATTGCATAAGTGGCTTCGCGGGTGTCTGTCTCTCCCACCATAGTGAAGATTCAATTTACTCTTTATATTGACAACACTAGTATCATCGTTGTGGTTCATGTTCGTAGGTAGATTGGATCTTACTCGAAAACCCTAAACCACGTAAAATATGCAAACCAAATTAGAGGCGTCTAACTTGTTTTTGCAAGGTTTGGTGATGTGATATGGCCATGATGTGATGATGAATATGTATGAGATGATCATTATTGTATTGTGGCAACCGGCAGGAGCCTTATGGTTTTCTTTATATTTAATGTTGAGTATTATTTCAAAGTAGTTGTAATAGTTGCTACATGCGGTGAACAACCATGAAGACGGCGCCATGGACCTTGACGCTACGCCGACGATGATGGAGATCATGCCCGTTGATGATGGAGATCAAGTCCGTGCTTTGGAGATGAAGATCAAAGGCGCAAAGACTAAAGGGCCATATCATATCACATTATGAATTGCATGTGATGTTAATCCTTTATGCATCTTATTTTGCTTAGATCGCGACGGTAGCATTATAAGATGATCCCTCACATTAATATCAAGATAATAAAGTGTTCTCCCTCGTATGCACCGTTGCTACAGTTCGTCGTTTCAAAGCATCTCGTGATGATCGGATGTGATAGACTCTACGTTCACATACAACGGGTGTAAGCCATGTTTACACACGCAGAATACTTGGGTTTGCTTGACGAGCCTAGCATGTACAGACATGGCATCGGGACAACGGAAACCGAAAGGTTGAACACGAATCATATGGATGATATGATCAACATGTTGATGTTCACCATTGAAGCTACACATCTCACGTGATGATCGGTTTTGGTGTAGTGGATTTGGATCGTGTACCACTTAACAACTATGAGGGATGTTGTATTAAGTGGGAGTTCATTAGTAATTAGATTAAAACATGAACTAATTATCATAAACATAGTCTGAGTAGTATTTTGAATTAATTTTATAGTATTGGCATCCGTTTTCTACCATGCGCTAGTCTTGTAATTGAGATAGAAATACTGTTAAAATCTGACAAGAAAGTTTACGGACTGGTACCGTATTGTTAAAGAATCAAGAAATGATTAAGTTCTATTGCAAACTTTTAGTAAACCTCACATTGTTGATTCAAAGAGCTATGGTTTCAATTAGTACCTAATGTTATGTTGTCTCCGTGAAACTTGAAGTTCAAATCTGTTTGAAAAGTAAGGAGCTGAAAATTTAGTTTTCAGAAATAATAGGGATATGAGATATATGTGATATCTAAGACCTTATTGCAAGATGATAGAATATAATTTGGTGAGACTACATAAACTCATAAGTTTTATGGGAATGTACGAAGGTTGAAGATGCAAGGCGTCCCAATCCTCCAACTATTGGGGCACTAACGATATTCGCATATCCATGAAGTGATCGTCCTTAGTATGCACCGTTGCTAAGACTCGTCGTTTCGAAGCATCTTGTGATGATCGGGTGTTATAGATTCTACGTGTGCATACAACGGGTGCAAGCCAGATTTGCACATGCGAATACTGAGGTTAAACTTTACGAGCCTAGCATGTACAGACATGGTCTCGGAAAGTCGTCATGATATGATGGATACAATTATGAGTGAAATTATTCATCATATTACAAAGTTACTAATAGTGAAATCTGGAACACTTGTCATATGATGATCAACTTCAAAGTAAGAACCTCAAGGTTATTGGTATTTGACCAACAAACCTAGAAGTTATTGAAGGTGAAGTGTTTTCTGAATAATGAGGAAAGCTAAAAGAGAAACTACAAAACATATTTTGGCAGAAAGAAAAGACTAGAAAGTCTAGCTCAGGTGTATATAAACGATATACATGTTATGGTTGTATTCCTAGTTTGGTCACACAATGAAATTCTTGGGTATTAGTACCGTATTGGTTGATATGAAGTGTCATACAAAACAACGCAATACAAGAATTCAATGGCCTAAGTGACTGACAAGGAATATGATAGGAATGCACGTCTGGAACAAAAATAAAGTGTTATTATGTTCGTCGTTGGCATTCTATCTAGCCCTTAAATTTATAATAAAGAACTTAATAATTGTTATTTTGCTCTAGTCAAATGAAAACAATGAGTTGTTCAAATTATGACATTACTCCATTTACGATGGATAAGTTATTATAAATCTTAATGGTGAAACACACATACATAACACTGACGCTAAAATGCCATAAGGCAAATGATTTGAATTCCACTTATTTGTGGAACCGCCATTTAGGTCATGTTAGAGAAAAACGCATGAAGGAACTCCATGCAAATGGATATTTGGAGTCATTTGATTTTTGAATCGTTTGGCGCTTGCAAATCTTTTCTAAAAGATAAATGACTAAAATACCGTTCATAGGCCAAGAGTTGAATGGGCAACTAACTTAGTGGAAAAATACATGATGATGTATATGGTTCACTGGGCATAGTTGTGTGCGGGAGATTCTTCTACTTCATGAAAACTTCCGACAATGAATTGAGTATATATATGTGGATATATTCGATAAGGAAGAAGTTTGAAACATTTGAATGGATTCAAATAAATTTCAGCATGAAGAGGAAATCATCGTAATAGAAAAGTCAAATATCTATGATTGGATCATGGTGGAAATATTTGAATTACGAGTTTTAGCGAACATCTAAGAGAGTTATGAAATTGTTCTACAACTCACATTTGTTGGAGTATCATAGTGATGATGTAGTATCCGAGAGATGTATCCAAACCTTGTTGGATTAATGATGATATAAAATAAATTGACGCCATTATATTTTTGTGGATTATGCTTTAGCGACTACCGCTTTTACACTGAATAGAGCATCATCATGATCCGTTGAAATGACACCATACGAGTTATGGCATGGGTATAAACCCTAATAGTCCTTTCTTAAATTTTGGTATGCATAGCATGAAGTAAATAAGTTTACAACCAAAATCGGGTAAATGTCTTTGTTGGTTATCCCAGAGATTTGATTGGGAATTCTTCCCACGAGACAAAGACAAAAGTGTTTGTCAATGTTTCTTATTTCCGAGAAATTGTTTCTAGCGAAGTATTTGAGTGGGAGGACAATAGAACTTGATAAGGTGTATGAACCTGAGCATAATGATCGTAGTAGCGCAAAGCATCGGAATTGGTTCCGAAGCGGCCACGACGATCATGGCTCCCATGACTACAAAGTGTTTTAGCCATGGAGATCGAAGTACATATTGAACCTTGTAGGTATGGTTTACTTTGTAATCAAATAAATGATTTGTGGACAAAGGATTGATTTTGAACAATGATAAACCAACTACAAACAAAGAAGTTATGATGGGCCCTGACTCCGTTAAAATGGCTATGCGCCATGAAATCCAAGATAGGTGAATACTTTTTGAAAGTAAATGGATCTATAAAATTGATGGACTTGGATGGAATATCCTTGAATAAGCTCGACTTGTCGAAAAGTTGTTTACGACAAAGTTCAAAGAGTTGACTACGATAAGATTAGATCTTCCGTAGCGATGCTTATAGTCTATGTGGATTATTATAGTAATCTCTACATATTTCTCTTATGAGATATGCTAGTAGGATGGCAAAATACATTACTTAACAGAAGTGTGTATTAAAGGTGTATACAAGATACAACCAAGAGTTTTGCTAGTCCGTGGAATACTAGATAGGTATACGAACTTCAATTGGATGAAGTGGGTATCACGGAGTTGGAATCTTCACCGGATGAAATAGTCAAAGAGTTTTTGATTTCATCAGAGACATATTTATAATACTTTATGTAGATGACATATAGTTGGTTATAAATGATGTGATTATATATTTGATTAAAAGGTTTCATTGAGAATTAACTTCAATGAAAGAATATAGACTGAAACATATTTAGTGTCAAGATCTATGAAGATAGATTGAAACACATAATAAGTTTAAGTCAAATTACATACAATGGATATTGAAGTAGTTCAATATAAAAATATTAAGAAGGTGTTCTTTTCATGTGAAGGTTTAACAAGACTTGAGTGTATTTGACACTCGATGAGTAAAAACACATGAGTGATTTTAGATCACGAATAATATGTACAAAATTAGATGTCCTGTGCTCTAAAAAGTTATGAGCATATACCAGAATAATTCATGTGATGATCATTGGACAACAGTAAGAATATCCATGTGTGCTTTAGAAGAACCAAGGATACATATATAGTTTTATATGGGGTAATGACAAACAAATCGCTGTAAGGTGTTGCACCGATATTTGTTTGGTCACATATAAAAATGAATTTCAAATCTCAATTAGGCTAAGTGTTGTTTAATAGGTAGCACAATGCTAGATTTAGAAGAGTTCTAAATATTGTGACAGATTCTACAAAAGAAGGCAGAGTATGTCATTGTTTTGACAATGATTGAGGATGTTAAGTCAAGAAGTTCTTTGAGAATTTGGTGTAGTTCCGATAGTGTCAGAACTTTGAAGCTATATTGTGTGTGACAATATTAGGGACATATTTCAGACCGCGGAATTAAGGTTCCACCAGAAGACCAAACATATTTAATGCCGACTCATTTGGAAAATGAGTGATGCGTGAAGACGCAAATGAATTGCAAAATACATTCGTTTCTGAGTGTGTCAGAACCGTTGACTAAAACCTCTCCCGTGAGTAAAACATGATAAAGCACCAGAAGGCCGAGGTGTTATATCTTTACAAATGTAAACTAGATTATTGACTCTAGTGCAAGTGGGAGACTATTGGAGATATGCCCAAGAGACAATAATAAAATGGTTATTATAATATATCTTTGTGTTTATGATAATGTTTACATACCATGCTATAATTGTATTAACCGAAACATTGATACATGTATGTTATGTGAACAACAAGGAGTCCCTAGTAAGCCTCTTGTATAATTAGCTTGTTGATTAATAGATGATCATGGTTTCATGATCATGAACATTGGATGTTATTAATAACAAGGTTATGTCATTATGTGAATGATGTAATGGACACACCCAATGAAGCGTAGCATAAGATCACGTCATTAAGTTCATTTGCTATAAGCTTTCGATACATAGTTACCTAGTCCTTTCGACCATGAGATCATATAAATCACTTATGCCGGAAGGGTACTTTGATTACATCAAACGCCACTGCGTAAATGGGTGGTTATAAAGGTGGGATTAGGTATTCGGAAAGTATGAGTGTCGGAGACGAGGTTGAACGAGGTATAGAGATACCGATGATCAAACCTCGGACAAGTAAAATATCGCGTGACAAAGGGAATCAGTATCGTATGTAAATGGTTCAATCAATCACTAAGTTATCGTTGAATATGTGGGAGCCATTATGGATCTCCAGATCCCGCTATTGGTTATTGGTCGGAGAGAGGTCTCAACCATGTCTGCACAGTTCGCGAACCGTAGATGACACACTTAAGGTTTGATGCCGTTTAGGTAGATATGGAATATGGAATGGAGTTCGAAGTTTTGTTCGGAGTCTCAGATGGGATCCAGGACATCACGAGGAGTTCCGGAATGGTCCGGAGAATAAGATTCAAGTATAGGAAGTCACTTTCCAAGTTTGGAAATGATCCGGTGTATTTATGGAAAGTTCTAGAAGGTTCTAGAAAAGTCCGGAAGAAATCACCATGGAAAGTGGAGTCCCGGAGGGACTCCACATTGCATGGCCGGCCAAACCCTAAGGGGGAGGAGTCCCAAGTGGGCTCCACCTAGGTGGCCGGCCAACCCCCCAAGGAAGGGGTGGTAGTCCCACCTTGAGTGGGATTCCCCCCTTGGGTAGGTTTCCCACCTTATGGCAAGTTCTTGAGTTGGGGTCTTATTCGAAGACTTGGAGTCTAACTCTTGGGGGTTTCCACCTATAAAAAGAGGGACAAGGGGAGGGGCCGACCACTTCAAGCCACAACCTTGGCCGCCCCCTTTGTGGCCGGCGCCCAAGCCCCCCTCTCCCCAAGCCCTAGCTACCTCTCCTCCACATACAACTCCCGCAGCGCATAGGCGAAGCCCTGCCGGAGTTCTCCATCACCACCACCACCACGCCGTCGTGCTGCCGGGATTCCGAGGAGGATTTACTACTTCCGCTGCCCGCTGGAACGGGGAGGAGGACGTCGTCTTCATCAACACCGTACGTGTGATCGAGTACGGAGGTGCTGCCCGACTGTGGCACCGTCAAGTTCTTCTACGCGCTTTTGCAAGCGGTCAAGATCTTCTACGCGCTTTTGCAAGCGGCAAGTGATCGACTACATCCACCACGAGATCTAATCTCGTTAGGCTTTGGAAATCTTCGAGGGTTAGTCTCATGATCTTCTCGTTGCTACCGTCTACTAGATTAGATCTTGGCTTGTGTTTTCGTTTTTGCGGTAGGAATTTTTTTGTTTTCTATGCTACGAATCCCATCAAAAATACTACATTATTGCTTAGTTGGAGGAGAGAGAGGAGGAAAGAGAAGGAGAGTGGGCTCTTATGCAAGAGCCAGCTCTAGCACGTGCTGCTAGACACTTTGTGAGAGTGAAAGATGGGTCATATATTGATAAAGTACTACATTTTTATAGCTCACTATTGTATATGTTGGCTCTAAGTTGGCTATAGATGACATGAAACTTGGCTTATAGCCAGCAGCTAGCTACACTATTGGAATTGCTCTAAGCAATGCTTTCCTTTCACGAGCCTAAACAGAGAAAATGACAAAAAACCACGACAATTGGGGCGGCGGTGTCACATGACCACAGACTGGAGGCTAAGCGACACATAACCACCAACTCAGGGGCGGATGGTCGACAGAAAGCACTGATTACATGGTTTGCTGGGTTTAATCAAGTTTCTGGTAGACGGGCCCGTTGTCAGGTGCCAGGTGGTGATGTTTTCCCCATGGTTTCTGATAGGTTGTGAAATAAATAAAATTAAAAGAAGAAAAAAGTGCAAATCTAAAAGAAAAAGGAACCGACAGGTTGCTCCCGCACCTGCGCCTAGCCTCCTCCCCGCTGGCCGCCGCTGCGCCATGGGCGTGCCCGCCGCAGCGCCTGGCCGCATCGCCTAGCCGGAGACCATGGGGTCGATGACTCCCTGCCCTGCCCCTACCCATCGCCGGAGACCACGGGGTCGTGCTATGCCCCTCGCCGGAGACCATGGTCGTGGCCCAGGACAACAGCCGCGCAGCCCCCTACTCGCAGACGAGCGTCGCTCCGTAGCCCCTGCTCGCCGCCGAGGAAAGGGACCCCAGTTCCAGCCGGGCCGCACCACCGCCGGGCCCGTGCACCACCCGCGCCGTCGGTCCGGGACGAGAGGTTGGGGAGGACAGGGGACTGGGCGGCGGCGATGACTGCGTGTGGTGGAGCAGAGTGGGGGGCGAGAGGGGGGCGGCGGCGTCCACTGCGTGTGGCGTAGCAGAGCGGGGACGGGAGGGGGCGGCGGCGCTCGCTGCAGGGCGGCGGCGAAGCAGCAACCAGGCGGCGCCCTCGAGGAAGCCTCTCTGGGAGCTCGTTCGCGCTAGCCCCTAGCCGTGGTCATGCGTGCCGGCCTCCCCGGGCGGATCTCGCTAGCATCGCTCCATGGCCGGAGCAGCGGTGGCTCATGGCGGCGGCACGAAGGCTCCAACGGCTCTGGCCTGGTCAACACAGATGATAATAGAGAAGTAGATACACAAAAATAAATATTTTTCTGAAGACATCGCCACCTGGCACCTGACAGCAGGCCCCATCTATCATAAACATGATTAAACCCAGCAAAATGTGGAATCAGTGTTTTGTGTCGAGCACCGGCCCCTGAGTTTGTGGTCATGTGTCTCTTAGCCTCCAGTCCGTGATCATGTGACACCGCCGCCCCAATTGTCGTGGTTGTTTTGTCATTTCCTCGCCTAAACAAGTCTAGCAAGCCCGATGGAGCGCCTTTTCTCTCCTGATTTTGGTTACTGGGCTCGAGTGATGGACTGCCAATCCTTTTTCCCGCCGGCCGGTTTAAACGAACCCGATGGTACGCTGATTACATGGGCCAGGCCCTAACCCTGCCAATACGTAGCCCAAAATACGTAGCCCAAAATATTTGGACTGAGCTGCAGATTTGCATATCAAATTCAAGTCCTTGTGTGATCGACTGATCGTGCGGATGTTCTAGGAAAAGGAAGGCGCTGCGTCTAGGTCTGACGCCGCAGCACATATCCCATGTCCTCGACTCGTGGTCGCGCAGCAGCTCGCGACACTGCTGGTGGTGAACGTTGTCGAGCCGTGTGGTAGGAAAAACATGCGGCCGCCGTGGTTGTTGGAGGCGCGGCGGTCCAGACTCCTGACACGGCCGCGCGGGAGAACCGCGGCACCTGAGCACCATCCTCGCCGGCAGCGGCGTGAAGATATCCTCGATGACATTGTAGGGAGGACCGGGCATGGAGCAAATATACATGATCACAGATGGATTGGCTAGCTGGATTGTGGCGCCAAATGAGAGACGGGGAAGTATAATTAACCTTGTTTGTTGTGTGTTTGTTGAGAAAAATATGGAGGTTGCTACTTCCAACCGATGCACATGCCATGAAAAGAGGAGGGATATTTGGACCCATTAGCGTACAATAAGAAACGTACAGTTTACAGCTGAATCATCAATAAACAGATGATGAAATTCTTCTTGGACACTGCAGAGTAATACACATTTTAGCAATCCCAAAGTACTATGGAGAAATAAAGCAAACACACAAATACTCCTCTGCCCGCATTCCATAGTATAATCACAGAGAAAACAAAATACACTCAGTGTGATTTGAATGTTCAATATAAAATATCAGAAGTGGCAGGTTTGCATTTATACTTCCTCTGCCCGCATTCCATATTTGCATGTTCTCCGATGAGGGTAAGCAAAATCAATTTGCAGTTCTATATACATGATTAGAATGGATTGAGTAGTTTCATATCTGAACAATGAAGCAAAAAAAAGGAAGCTGACATGAACGTCATCAAATGTATCAATTTCTTGGCTTAAAAGTCCGCAGAACAACACTTGCATGCTTTAAACATTAATCTGCTAGCATGTAACTCAACGTGAGCAAGAAAGTATGAAGCAAACAAAAACGGCTAGAAGAGCAGGACGAAACTTACATTGTCACTGCATGAAGCAAACAAAAACGGCTAGAAGAGTATGTTTCATTTTGGACTCCTACAATGATTTAAAAAATGATAAAAAGTTTTAAAAACAATACGGGGTTGGGTTCTATATTTTAAAACATACTACAATGTCTAGCACAATTTTAAAAAGAAAAATAAAATCAAGCATTTTGGAGGTTTGAACTCAAGACCTACAGTTTTGCACCAAAGGCTTCAACCAGCTGAGCTACCACTATGTTCTGTCAACTCTAAACAATGTTTATTTATAAAGAGTAGTGTGGCGCCTTTGTCATGGGCGCCACACATGCTTCCACGTTGGCAGCTGTAAGCCACGCACGCGCATGCATGCCACGCAGGCAAGATGTGTGGCGCCCATCGCATGGGCGCCACGCAGTAAAGTGTGGCGCCGCTCGCATAGGCGCCACAAAAAAGGGTTAGATGAGTGAAATAGTTTGCCCGGAGGGTCAGTCTGTGCTATAGTTTCATAAAAAGGTTATTTTTTGTGTAAATCGCCGCAAAAATGATATCCTGAAAGGCAGTGGCCTGATGGGGTTGATTAATTCACTACCAGATCACAGTAAGTCAGAGTTTATTGGATGAAGGAACTGGACGTCCTCAAGCCTAGCGTGGAGTTGTCGATTAGAACGACGACGAGGGCTGCAAGGAAACATCAGCAGTAACAAAACTACTGGAAAAAAAGAAACAATGTGACCGACTCCTAGACGTTGGAAGTGCACCCACACATCCCAGCCGAGTAAAACTTCTGAATAGCTGTGCACCATTTTATCAGTCATTGTGTTTTTAGCTCCACAACGACATCAACTGAGGTACAACAATTCTTGTATCCCGCGTAAACCTCTTTCCCCGTCCCTAGCGCACACCAGCCAGTTGTTTGGCAACGGCCCCAATGATAAGCTTAGATGATATCCCCATCATAAAAGAAACATCACTATTGCTTTACCATGCACTTGCTATAGCTAGCTAGCTCGTGAGAGGATTGCACGAGGAAGATAGAAATGAGTGTGCTTTAACTTTCAGTAAGGTATAGATCAGGTAGCCTTTGTTAGTAAGCCTGGATCACCGCTGATTAAGAAACGAGGCCGTGCAACATCACCTCTACGAGTACACGGGCAAAATTTCTAAGTTAGCAACAGATACGCGTTGAGTCGTCAGGGATATCTAAGACTTGCGCACTCACTCAAAATTCAGATAGTTTCGCCCACGGCCACCGTACGTGCAGGCAGTGGCGTATGCAGAGGACAGGCACATCATTTGATTAGTAGAAACTGGCATCCACGAGAGGCCGCTTGTATGCTTGGCCTGGGGTCAGGTCACTTGACCATATCGTCCCATTTGTGCGTTCAATCTTGATAAGTAGATTGAGCCTTGGCTTGCATGTTCAGTTCATTATCTGTCCATTTGTTTAAGACACCACTGAAATGCGGCTTTCAAACAGATGCCTAGATCTAGCCAACTAGCTTAGTTGCTTAGGTTATTTATAATAAGTGCACCTGGAATGCAAATCCTTGTTGTTTTTATTATCTACTAGGACAATGCCCGCGCGTTGCTGCGAGAGAGCAAAATATTATAATTTCATAATAGAAAATAAAACATTGCTCTAGAAACATGCACAAATAAGCGAGACCAGTCAAAGGAGACCATGAGACACCTTGTCATGGGTTTGTACTTCTTAACTATACTAACCAAAGTATTCGATAGACGATGTCTGCATTCTTCACAACCGGAATAACAAAGAAAATAAATTAGTCCGAGCACTTGATCAACTGAGCTCTCACGGGCGTATGAACGGACAGGTAGAGAGCTTACAGCAAACAATTGACACCTGATTGATTCAGCTCTCAAAGTAGTGTTGGCCGTGGCTTTCGGCGGCAGACCTGAAACTGATGAGAAATATTTCTTTTATCTTCAGGGATCCAATCTTCGCCCGAAGAAACAGCTCAACAACTGACAGAGAGCACTGGCTCAGCCATCCTCGGATCGACTCAATCCGCGCTACTTGCGCGCCTCCGTCGTGGTGACCGCAACCGAGGAGGCTTGCACGGGCGCGGGGCCGCCTTGTTGACGGTCGCCAAGGGCCGCTTATTCTCCAACTGCATCTGCTGACATGCGCGCTACTCGTGTCTCACCATCAGGGCTTCCATCAGCTGGCCTGCATTTGGACCTGAGTTTAATTATCGAAAAAAAATAAAACTTGGAGCTGGCTTAGATACTGAATGGCCTCGTCAATCATGGATGAATGCAAACACTAACCCCTGAATTTCCAGCCCAAACACAGAACCAATGCCACGCCTGCCTTGCTCCACGGCTTAAGCAGAGCAACACAACACGCAAACCCACACAGCCCCTATATCTTTTACAGTTCAAGCTGCTTGTCGTGCTCATTGTCAGAGGACAAGCACCATCTTTGTTCCTTTTTGGTGCCAGACCCACGGCTGTGTGGAGACCGGAGAAACGGTATGAACTGCAGCCACAGGGGCATGTTCCACGGCCGGAATCTCTCGTTTCTTCATGTGGACCTCGCGCCTCTCGCCGATCAGGTGCACACGACGGGGCCAACGGCCATGCCGACGACCCGCCAAGGTCACAATGCTGCCGCCCGCCGCTTGACATCTTCATATGCTTGTCATCTAATCCTCTCCTCGTTCTATTCTTCCCCCATCTTCACCTCTTCAACCGCTCATCCCCAAAACCTTAGTTCTGTTAACGTCTCCTACCAGCCCACACCTGGATGCACATGTAACAGTTAACAATACTACAAGAGATGATAGTAGTAGGAGGATGTGTGACTTCTGCAGTGATGTGCGGATTCCTGCCTGGACTGCTTCAAAATATTCTCTGTGAGTCCAAATCGCATCTTGATCTTTTTCCAATCGATGTAGCATGGACTGAACCTCAATTCAAATCTTGATTGGATCTTTGTTTTCTTTCGATTGATTTTACCGCGGATTGAACTTTGCGAATACAGCGTGGAGAACGCCAGGAAGGAACTTGCCGTCGCAGTTCAGCAAGCGCTTGATCTGGATCAAGGCATGATGGGTTCCGAGATGACTCGGGGGCGCGAAATCCCCGAGCCCTTTGCATCGATCTGAGCCCAGCTGCTGCCGGCGACCGCCCAACTCGACGATCCCCCGATTTCTCCTACAGCATCCACCTGTGGCGAACAACCCGACGGAATTGAAGAGTCAATGCCGCCGCCTGCACTGCTCTGCCCTGCTTCGCCCCGATAAAGCTCTAGTTGCATCCTTGCCAACAAAGTCTCCTGCCCCGACCAGTGCAGACACTGGGAGACATCCAGGTTTAGCGAGTGTTTCGAGGGTGAGCCCTCCCGTTCCTCACGCCGGAGGAGGGCTGCAGCGCCGGTCGCCGGGGATCGAGCGGATGGAAGCTTAATTATATCGAATCTAGGTTTGTTTCGTCTGTGTTATCTCGGCGGCTGACTATTTATGAGGGTCAAACCGATAGAGCTGGGGCGTGTCACGGTCGCGTGGATAAAATTGGGCCAGGCCCAAGGAAACGACGAAGCAAGAAACATACCGACGGACAGCATCTCGGCTCGGAGAACAAACGTGAACGAACCGGTACTGTGGCATTACTGCAGTATTATGCGATTTGGTGGGAGGGTAAAACGGTCCAATAAAAAGTTGGACGAAAATTTTGGCAGAAACCTTAGCTCCTTTATTATTAGGTATAGATTCTCGGAAACGAAAAAGGATTTGCTCTACGATTTGTAGTTTTGTGGCCCAATTCATCCAGGGATAATGTATCTTATCTGAATCGAGCTGCTTACACACCAAGAAGCTTTTCTTGCCTAGGAATTTAATAGTATGGCCATTGCTGCTAAAAGTGGAAATCGCCTAGATTATTCTGTTACTCCAGAGTCCAGATTACAACGGACTGGTGCCTGCAGGGAATTTGATCTTTGTTTTCCAACTTCAGAGTTGCAGCATCTACAAGAGAACATCCATACTCGTTGGCCCCTTTGGTTCAAATGATTCGGAAATTTTAGATGAGAACCAAGGAAAAAAATAGCGCGCTATAACAAAATAGCGTCGGCCGAAAAATATGCTATTAGCGTGCTATAGCGTGCTAATAGCGCGCTATAGCACGCTATAGCGCCGAAATGATGTAGCGTGGGCTGTCCAAAAACGCTATAACATGCTATTAGCGCCGAAATAGTGCGCTATTTTTTTCCATGATGAGAACACATAAGTATGATGGGAATGCATACACAAAACAGGAATTAATATGCACATAAATACTGAAAGTATTTCGTTCGCGTGAATAGGAACACAAGAATCCTGATGAATACGATCAAATTAAACAAAGTCAAAAAACACATGATGTCCTGCTTCTTATGAGCAGTCATGCCGTGAATTTGCAGCGAAAGGGAGCCCAGGGCTGCCAAATTACATCAGCAGAATCGCAGGTTGTAGCTCCTGCAAAGAACGCTTGATAAACAGAGTTTGCCAAATAAATCCCATTAGCTTCCCACGACCAAGTCCAGGAGTCCTGAATATCCCGATTCAAAGTAATTTTTCCAGTCTCTCTCAGATATCTAGAACCTGGATAAAACGTTTTATATTACAAGCCAAGGATTAGTACTGAACAACATAGTACGACAAGAGAATCTTCTATCTTCGCTCGCCTCACACGATCGATCCGGAAATAGGAATGCAAAGTTTTAACGGTGGGTAAGATACGATTCCCTCTTTCATCTTAGGGTATATCAATATATGTCGCAGTGGAGCGAATATTAGGAGCTGAACTAGAGACTAGACTGGAGTAGGATGTAGTTCCATGTATCTGATGCAACAAACGTAGGTATCGAAATCATCACTGGACTATTGCAACTTTGCAAGTGGATCGGTTGCTAGCTGGATTAATTATGCACGCAAGCTGCTTTTCCCCTCAGCTCTCCTTTTTCTCGCTCTCGTTGTTTACGATTGATAATCTAGAAGAATATCTCAACGCCAAGGGAAGGAACAAAAGGAAAATCTGAAGGTCCACCGCTAAATCACGAAGGCAGCAATCATTTGGGCTAGCCGTTAGGATTTCTGCACTTTGATTAATCATCAAAGCCTCGGCATCGACAGATTGCAACGTTACAATTTTTTTCTGAGCCTTTGCATCCACGGGATGAAAAGACAACATTCAGAATTCTAGGCAGGGATGGCTCTTCGATCTCCTACATTCTATAGCGGAGGAGATCAGAAATATGATTATTATGCTGACATGGAGGATCTAGCAGCTACGGAATGATTGACGCATGGTAAACGGATCCCTCCTACTGATGTTATGAAGTGGTATCTTACTAGCTACTTTGATTCACTGTTCCAATTCCGACAACATACGCTGACGGAAGTGATCAAAGGAAAAAAGGCCATGTGTGACTAATGTACAACTTAGCATTTCGATTCCTAAAACCGCTAGCGCGCCTTGGCCAAAACCTAGTTACGGATGGAACGCTCTATCAACTAATGGGTCCTTCGGCGAGGAAGGAAGGGCATGCACAGGAATGGTACTCAGAAATTCAGATGGGTCGGTCATTTTCTCGGCCTATCGGTGTCTGTCAATGATGCTCTGGAAGTGGAAGTTAGTGCAGTGATGGAAGGGTTGGCTCTAGCTCACCAATGGTCAGAGGAACCAATTGTCATCAAAACTGACTGTGCAAATGTTAATGCAGCTGTGAGTGTGAACATACGAAATCCATAGATCAGTGTATGGCCATCTCATTGAGGAAGTAAACCGTCTGATTAGCCTCCGTGAAGTGAGTTTCGTCAAGTTTACTCGATATCAGAATTTGGTAGCTCATAGTCTAACAAATTTGGGTAGAACTGGAGGGATTACTGAATGTTTGGTAGGTCACACTCCACATGCTGCACCACACCTAGTGCTAGCTGACTGTAATCATGTGTTTGAGTAATAAAATCTCAAGTATTTCCCCGTAAAATAAGACTAATCACCACCTGAGGTTGGGTGGTTAGGAGGATGGTTGTATCCCCAGCACACCAGAGTTCAAACCCCAGGTTTGACATCTGTGTGTCTCATAAAGGCGGAATATTCATTCAGTGGGAGGCGACGTTCCCGTCGACAGCGAGGCGCCTGTGGTGACTTCGTCAATTTCAAGATCCAATCCACCGGCTCAGTCTTCCGGAGGTGCTCATAGGGGTAGGGTGTGCGTGTGTGCGTTCATAGGGGTAAGTGTATGCGCGTGTATGTGAGCGTCTGCGTTTGTACTGTGTTTCTCAAAAAAAAATAAGACTAATCACCATGAAAGAGAAGATTGAGGTTGCCTTTGAAGTCTTCGAAAGCTTCTACTAGGAGTCACATGCCTCTTTTCCTCTAAGGACTTCTATAGATCTCCCGAATACTAGGGTGCATTTTTTTTGCATGGTTTGTCACCCAGAATAGGATTGGGGTAGACCATCTTTGCATTGGGATTGTTCAAACCGTGGGCTACGTCAACTTTGCAAACGTAGACAAAATAATTAATAGATCACTTTACCCCACGCTAAGCTTCAAGACGTGGTCAATGTTGAATATAAATCAACGAAAAAAATAGCGCGCTATAACAAAATAGCGTCGGCCGAAAAAATACGCTATTAGCGTGCTATAGCGCCGAAATGATGTAGCGGGCATGTCCAGAAACGCTATAGCGTGCTATTAACATCGAAATAGCGCGCTATTTTTTTCCATGATATAAATACACTATCTAATTTCTTTCCATTAGTTTGGATTTTTAGTTGAATTGGCTAGTGCAGCAATCTTTCATGGCACCGAACCCACGCTAAGGACTAAAAGTAGCCTAGACGTGAGGGGGAGTGTGTTGAATATAAATACACTACATAGTCTCTTTTGAACCCAGGCTAAGGACTAAAAATAGCCTAGACGTGAGAGGGAGTGTTGAATATAAATACACTATCTAGTCTCTTTTCATCAGTTTGGACTTTTGGTTGAATTGGCTAGTGCATCAATCTTTCAGTCAAGAGTAAAGCTGCTTGAACCCAATCTAAGGAGTAAAAATAGCCTAAACATGAGGGAGAGTGTTGAATTTAAATACATTACCTAGTCTTTTTTCATTAATTCAAACTTTTGGTTAAGTTAACTAGTGCAACAATCTTTCAGTCCAGAGTAGAGCTGCTGTTGATCAAGCAGGCAAGCCGAGGTGGGCATGAGAGAGGAGTAACCTAATACAGGTTAGGCAGCGGTTGCTTTGCTTTTTTTCTTCAAACTCTTGTATACATTTAACCTCTTCCCATCTTAACGAGAATGACACGCAAGTATTTTGCGTGTTGGTCAAATATGCTACTAGTTGATGAATACTCCAACGATGTATCTACCAATTTGCAGAATATTTGAAAACCGCGAAGTGGTACTTTTGACCATGGTTCAACTTGACATTCTAAGCCCGGAAGTGCATTGACCCACAATCGAGGACGTAAGCCGAGATTTTTTAAAAATGAACTAAATGTAAGCCGGTATCTTTCTTGTATTTTAATCCCTCGTAATTAAGGACCATGAAATGTGGAAAACTCGCAGCCATTACAAAAAAGAAATTCAGGGAGGGGTTTACGTCCAGCTTTTTGTATTGAAGTCCAAAGACACAGCTTAGAACAGCATAGTAGGACATGAGAATTTTCTATATTCGCTCGCGCACACATGATACGATACGGAAGTAGGAATGCAACGCTATAACGGTGGGTAAGATACGATTCGCTCTTTCATCTTAGGGTATATCTATCTATGTCGCAGCGGAACGAATATTAGGAGCTGAACTAGAGACTATTGCGGAGCAGGATGTAGTGCCATGTATCTGATGAAACAAGCATAGGTAGCCAAATCATCGTTGGACTATTGCAACTTTGCAAGTGGATCAGTTGCAGTTGCTAGGTGGATTAATTATGTAACTCAAGCTGCTTTCACCCCTCTTTTTTTCTCTCTCGCTCTCATTGTTTAAGGCCGATAATCTCTTGAAGAATATATCGGCGCCAACTGAAAAGAACAAAAAGGAAAATCTGAAGATCCACCGCTAAATCACGAAGGGATGCAGCAATCATCTGGGCTATCTCTGATATCGTTAGGATTCCTGCACTTTGGCTAATGATCAGCGTCGATCGGATGCAAAGATACAAAAAATGGCGTGTGTAGTTTAAGCTAGTCGAGCTGTTAAAGGAGAGGTGTGACTAGGACGCCATGTCGGCGAGGCGTCAGGGTGGCGGGAGACGACGAGGCCGGTAGGTAGGTGAGGCCGAATGACGGCCCGGCCGGTCGCTAGCAAAGCGAGGGATTCGCTTGGGGTCTTCGTCAGGCTCAGGTAGGGCTCCACCCAACTGTCGCTGGCTGCACATTGGACACTATCTGCGAGACGGACCTGGACATGCGCGAGCGAGCCGTCCATTTTAACCGGCCGTTGTCGTTGAATTTTTCTACTGCTACCAAGATCTGAAGAGCTGTTGTTGTTCGTGGTCTCTCGCAGAACGTACTGCAGAGTTCGCACGTCTCTCGCAGGAGAGGCGGCGGCGGCGGCGGCGGCGCCGTGACAAGTTTTGACCGCCCAGCCGTTGCTCGATCTCTTTCCTTGGACACATGCACTGTCTGCTGCTTCTTCTACTCTGTCCCCAGCGGTCTTCATCTTCAACCTACCGACCAACCTCTGTTTCCCTAGCAGCAGTAATGAACTGCAGTCAGGTACCGATCGACACCATCGTCAGCAGTCTCTCTCTCTCTCTGCTCTCTACGTCGTGATGTAGCCCAAGGAAAGGGATCGAACAACTTGGACGGCCGGCCGGCCATGGTCAGTGGCTTCTCGTCAAGGAAACAGGAACCAACCATATGTGCACAATGAAGCTGGTCCCGCCGCCGGATCCATTCATGTGCGCCGGTCGTTGCTAGCTCGCGCGCGCGCGCCGCGCATGATGCCGGTCGGGCCGGCGCCGGCCTCGGATCCATGGTCGCAACTACCACACTGCACAACGGTCGTCTGCCTCCGGTGTCGGTCCGCCTGTTGCCCACGCCCATCTGTCTTAACAACCAGCCGCCAACACTGGACCAATTCTGTATTAACGACCACTATATACACTGCACAGCATCAACCAGATCTCACATTTCAATTCTAGATTCTTTTTACCAAAAAAAGTAATATATGTTCGTCATAGTACACCCGACCTCCACACGACTCAATATCACGACTTCACGAGCATCCGTGGCATATCGTCATGGCAAGACTAATAAAAAGAAGAAAAAAAAATCTACTGCGCAGGTCCTCGAAGTGGGAGGGGACAAGAGCCCACCCCAATTGTTTGCTGGACAAGCTTTAACCTTAGGTCCTCTGGTGGCGGTAGACTAGAAGAATGAGAGGGGAGTTGATGTAAGCGGCGATAGGGTTTTGCTCGTGCTGCCCCTTATACGAACAAAGCGAGGATTCATTTCTAGATAGCTTGTGTTGTTTGGTCATGCTTAATTTTAGCTTCTAGATTTTAGCTTATAAGTCATGAAAGTACCTAATAGTTGCTTTTGATTTAGGATTTTGTCTTATACCATCCCACAACAATGTTTAGTCAAAAGCCAAAATCTAAATCACAAAACATTTATTTAGGTGTTTTTGTGGCTTATCAGCCAAAATCCAAAAGCCAAATATAAGCTCAACCAAGCTACACGCCTTCGGCAAATGTCTGTGGATTTGTGACAAATATGACCATCTGACAAAATTAATATCTCATTTGTTCCCTTGATGAATTTTTTTGGGAATCTAGCCCCTTAGTTCGACGCCATAGAGGTTGGAGCCAAAATTATGCAGGTCGGCGCCAAGTTTTAGCCGCACTGGTTTGATGGCAATGGATTTGGTGACGACTAACCTTCGATGCCATATGACTTAACGCCGACCTGCACAACTTAAGGCATTAGTTTTGTGACTTTTGTGAAAGGTTAGATTTGTTAAAAAAAGAAGTTATGAAGCCACGGCGATCATAGCCATATAGTATGGACTAGTAAGCTCGCGGCTAAACAAACAGCACACAGATCAGCACACAGACAGACGAGTCGACGCAGACGACAACACATGTTGAGGCTCACTGATATGAGTGAGGCTATACAGCGTAAACACAGCAGATTTTGCCTGCGGCGCACACAAAATGATTGGATGGGAGACAGCACACGTACGGCAGAGAATGGACTACCGCCACTATTCCCAACAGGACCAATTAATCATAGATTAACATCTCTGGTCCGTACATTTTCTTGTCCACACGAGTCACGTCAATGTGTGTACAACGATCAACTGCCCGATGGATGTGTGTGTGTGCGCCTATTCGTTCGAGGAATCATTCGATCAGTACGAGCTGCTCAAGGTGGATATGTTCATTTCTTCAAGGTCTCGTTTGGCTTCTATCATTTGAGATTTTTTTTTTGATAAAGGAGTATAGCCTTAGCCTCTGCATCAATAGATACACACGGCTTGCTTTATTAAAACAGTATCAAGTCAGAACCAATTCATCATCACTTATTACAACCACGAAAGAGGGTAAGGTCGATACAAGAATCAACCAACTAAAAATATGGCAAACAGAAAAGCTATGCATTTGCTATTCTATTAAGATGCCGCCACCCGATAGTCTGAAAAAAGAAGTCCCGAGAAACCGCTAGCATCCGGTTGCATCCAATAATCATATCCTCCCGCTGGTCCACTGGGAGGAGTAAAACCCATTGTTGAATTGAATGAGCAGCTCGCCGGATAACCTGCAAAAAATTAGTTCCACTTTGTTTGTTAAAGATAATATCATTTCTAGTTATCCAAATAGCCCAACATAGAGCTGGAACACCCATTCTAATTTTCTGTTTGTCCTCTTTTCTCACCCCATTCAGCCATCTACCGAACATATTAGTAATATTAGCTGGCGGGGGAATGTCATAAGTAAGGTACATCATACGCCAAATTATCTTCGCAAAAGGGCAATCAAGAAACAAATGGTTAACAGTTTCCCTAGAATCACAGAAACTACATTTTTGACATCCTTTCCACTTCCGTTTAGCTAAATTATCCTTAGTTAAGAGCACTTTATTACTAAGAAACCACATAAATTTTTTAATTTTCAAAGGAATCTTCAACTTCCATAAATATCTGCGAAGATAAATAACATGTCCATTCATCCAATCAAGGTACATAGACTTGACTGAAAAAATGCCCGAATCCGTAAGCTTCCAAATAAACTTATCAGACTCAGTTGTTAATTCTATTAATCGTTGGCATAGATGTAACCATTGTACCCACTTATTATCATTCAAATCTCTTCTAAAAGAAATATTAATAGTATTAGTAGCAAGCACAGTCGATACTAACACATTTTTATGTTGAACAATATTATAAAGTGCCGGATATTGATGAGATAATGGCGTATCTCCCATCCACACATCCTCCCAGAACCTAACAGATGTTCCATCTCCTATTCTGAAATAACCTCTCTGGAAGAAATCGTCTTTAACATGCATGAGACCCTTCCAAAAAGGAGAATCAGTCGGTTTGACCTCCACTTGTGCAAGTGTTTTGTTTTTGAGATACTTGTTACATAAAAGCTGCTGCCACATACCCTCCTCGAAGAGAAGTTTATACAACCATTTTCTTAGTAAACATTTGTTTTTTAATTTCAAGACTTCAATACCCAACCCACCTTGATCCTTCGGTCTACACAGAATATTCCATTTAGATAATCTATATTTTTTCTTGTGTTCATCAGATTGCCAAAAGAAATTTGATCTATAAAAATCTAACCTCTTTCTCACTCCAATTGGAATTTCCAAGAAGGATAGCATAAACATTGGAAGACTTGTAAGAACTGAATTAATCAAAACCAACCTGTCACCATAGGACAACAATTTACTACGCCAACACCCTAATTTTGATGCGAACCGAGTTTCAATAGGATTCCACTCCGCGTTCCTCAAGGACCTATAATGTACCGGAATCCCTAAGTACTTTAAAGGTAAAGTTCCAGACTCACATCCAAAAATGTGTCTGTATTGGTCCTCTATATCCTTTGCCTTGCCAAAAGCAAAATTTTCACTCTTATGAAAGTTTATTTTTAAGCCCGATAATTGTTCAAAAATGCATAAGACTAATTGCATATTCACAACCTTAGCAATATCATGTTCCAGAAATAAGATTGTATCATCCGCATATTATAGAATAGAAATTCCACCATCAATGAGATGAGGTAACAAACTCCCCACTTTATCTTCATCCTTAGCCCTAGCAATCAGAATCGCTAACATATCAGCGACAATATTGAAAAGAATTGGGGATAAAGGGTCACCCTGGCTAACATATCATCATTTGAGATGGAACCAAAAAATTCATTTGTGACTCTGATAGTAACTTGTTTGGCTGCCACCATATTGATACTGGAATTCAATTGAGTCTTATATAGATTTCGTCCTAAGTCTAACCTTAACTTCTTGGTACTATGTTATTTACGTGAATCTGTCAAATAAAATGATATTATTTATATTTTATCTCTGCCAAATAAAATAAAATAATGGGTGCTAAACGAGCTCTTAATTTTGTTTTCAAGAATGGCTGGCTTCCACATAATTTGTCTGTTCGGCCAGTCAGTTTTTCTTGGACTTGTTTCTTCGGAAGAAACCGAGCTACAAAGAAACTGTAAATATATATTGCGCCTAGCACTTGATTGACCTAGAATTATTTTCGGGCTATTGGTGCCTTCGTCTATTTCCCTTTTTTTGGGGGCTAATGACTTTTTTTTCCGTGGGCATTTAGAAGCCCAATAGTAAGCTAAAAATGAAACAACTACAAGACCAAGCTACAAGTTAACATGGAAAAGTTTACATATAAATTTCAAAGAAAATGTTATTACATAGTTGTGCACTAATATGCAATTACACATTTATGGTCACTTTAATTTTTGTATTATTTCACAATAGCAAATTACATACTAATATGTAGCATCAGCGATAAGTATGCATTCCCTTTGTGTTGTAATTTACGTTTTTTGGCGAAAAATCCGCCTATCTATTAATAATCATAAAAATAGTACAAAAAGCCCACAAGATAATACAAATTACAATTAGATACTTAGGCCGTTGTCCTCGCTCCTCCATCACTTGAGCGGCTCCGCCTGCGACGGTGCAGCCAGCATGCACAACCCTCCGCCTCTTCCTCCAGGCCGGCGGGAGCTCGTCCCTCTTCCTCCAAGTGCTCCACCTCCACCCCCGCGTTCCTCCCCGTCCAGGCGCCCCAGATCGAGGTCGACCTCAACATGCTCGCCGCCGGCCACCGCATCTCTCAGATATCCCCTAATCCCTGTTTTCCCAGCTCGTGTGTGGGTGTGTGCGATGTAGCTCGTGTGTGCGTGCGTGTGTTGCCTGAATCCTGATTAGATCATGTGCCTTTAGGTTCCTGGGTGTGTGCATTCATGTGTTGCCTCAATCGTGTGTACCTAGCTGTGTAGGTTCATGGGTGTCTGCGATGCGCTGCTGCCTAAGTGTTGAACTGCTACTGTTGTTGTTTGCTGCGTTGCTGAACTGCTACTGTTGCTGTTTGCTGCTGCAAGAGCTAAGAGATTCTTGCAATTTTGCAATGTTTGCAGGTACTGTAGAATTACATGCTTATGATACAAAACTACAGCATATTATAGTCTTCTGTATGTCCAATTTGCCTTCCGGGATGTACGTTTTTGCCCTGCACGTTTAAGCGGCGCTTAAACTCGCTTAAGCAGCAGTTCCCCTAGGCAGTGCCTCACCGCTCGCTTAGCGCTCAGCGCTTTTTTGAACCTTGCTTGAGCCAGACAGAAATTATCATATTAGAGCTTGTTCTAGTAGACGAACGTAAAATAATCGTGCTAAGATCTTAAATGACCACACTGGTAACCATCGCCGATGATAACATCTGTAGATTAAAACATTGAAATATGTGAAAAGCATAATTACACCTGATCTACACTAGTAACTTGTGTGAGGAGGCGCGCGCGTGTTCCTCTTTGCGTAAAGTTGCTTTGAATCTGTCCAAAGCTCAACCATCAAATCAATCTCCGCGCTAATACTAGGGTACGCACAATTATTTGAAGGCAACTTGCGAGTGATCGAGCTAGCGCCATTATTTGAAGACATCCAATTATTGAGTACTACTGTCGCATGCATGGAGAGATCTTTAATTTGCTCGTTCAGCTGGTAGTACGATGATCGACGATCGCAACTCAATCCTGGAGCGAAGAGTCGGCTAGCTAAGAGACCTAGGGAACATATTCTCCTCCGATGGCTGCAGCATATATAGGTGTCCTGGTGCGAGTTCAACGACTGATGCAGCCACCCACTGGCCATACGATGCATGCATCGATCATGGATGTATGTGTCCAATGCTCTTGTTACAACGATCGATCTAGGCCACGTACGTACTCCGAACGTCACCGTCCATCCGTCTATCTATCCCGGCCGGATTCTCCTTCTTCCCCGGCCGTCCGTTGGTGGATATTCCACACGCACGCACGCATGGTATGGCAGAAGCATCGTTCATCCGGCGGCCACGGGAAGGAGCATGCGGGCACGTGAACAAAGGTTAATTCCTAACCGCTCCGCCGCCGTCTATGCGCTGCGGGCCATGATACAGCTAGCTAGCCATGCAAGAACGGCAGAAAGCAACAATGAATTGAATAATTGACGGAATAAAGATTGACGACCAATGGCACGAACCAAGAGTCGACGATGTTAAGGTAATCACAAGATCGTCTCATCGAACATGCGCGCCAGCAGCAGCGTACGTGTATACCAGGGCTACCATAAACCGGCGGCGCGCTGGTTTAGCCGCGCGCCGGCGGCCGGCCCCCTGTTTCGTCCCGGCCGCGCGCGCTTCGCCGTCGCCACCGTCGGGCCCGCCCGCGAGCGCGCTGCCTCTGCTGGGGTCATGCGCACCACGTTCCACGTACGAGGGGAACATGTGCCGATCCGATTAACGTGCATAGTTAGTTGCCTACTTGCCTGGCCTCTTTTCGATCCGCACCTAATCATGTGCGCGCGCGTACCAACTCCGGCCGCTAGGTTCGTCGTGGAAGCTATAGCTAGGTTCGAATTCCTGATATCCCTTTCCCGGGGCAGGACCGGCTGCCGGGTGCCGACTGGCGCGCGCCGCGCTCTTCCGAGAGATTCCATAGGGGACGATGGATTCTGCTTCCCTCCACCAACCACACGATGTATATACGCGATTTTTTTTTAAATAATACGATTTTTTTATTTAATTTGAGGAATAGCGCGCGATTTGAAAAAATTCGGAAACTGTGACCTGGTTGGTCAGCAGCCGACCGATCGGACAGCAGCGGGCCGATCGGCCAGCAGCTGACCGATTGCAGGACGAGCGCAGGCGGGGGCAGGCCGACCAGCCTTGTCGGCCACTAGCAGGCCGATCGGCCGGTAGCCGGCCGACCGTGCATGCCGCACGCCTTTCCACGCCGCAGACGCTCGCAGCTGCCTCTCGTGTCCGTCTCCTTTTAATTTATGCGCCGCAGACGCTCGCAGCTGCACTGTTTTCTCTTCTTCCTTCCTCCTTTCTTCTTCCTTGCTCCTGCAGCACACGAAAATAGCTCGAAGAACTCTGCGTTTTTCGCAGATCCCCAGTGATTTAGCCAATAAAACTTCACCATTTTGCTGGTATTAGTTGAGGGAAGCCCGATCTACAGATGGGTTAGGGTTTGGAGGCGTTTGGTGGTGCTTGTTTAGCGGCAATGGTGATGAAGTGGTGGAGGTTGGTGGTGGTGTAAGGGGCTGAGCTGCTGTTGTGGATTGGTGGTGGTGGTGAGCTGCTGCGTGTTCGTTCGGACTGCTTCTTGTTGGAGAGGCTCGCTCACGCTACAAGGGTAAACCCTAATCTTTGCATATTAGTGTTAAGCGTGTAGGTTTATGTGGGCTGGTTGTAGTGTTAGTGTATTTATGTGGGCTGGTATTAGTAGTTGACGCGGACGGAATTTTTTTAGGTGAGCAAAGATGACGGATGTAGTGAAGATAGTATTTTATTATGGTATGGGTAGTGTCCGATCGGATGAAATGGGAGTTAATGCGAGTGAGTTCAAATGCGTAGAGATGAATATGACTTGCTCCTAGAACATGGACAATTGAGCGGGTGAAGGACTGGTTGACGAGAATGTTTCGGGCTTAATCTCGAAGTGCACACAGTGGGTGTGCATGCATTGTGGACTAAGTCGGTATCAAACATTGTGTGGTATTTGAGGCCTGTAGATGATACCTCTAAGTGGGTGAGCTGGTTAAAAGGATCCGAAAGGAGAGGAACTAACCCCGTGGCATTAGTTCTTCCGGTGGCGAAGGAGGTAGCGCCTCCGAAGGCGGTTACGATGGAGGAGGTGGTTACGAATCGAGGCCGGAGCGGTCAAGCACCCGGCGGTGGCGGTGGTTACGAGCACGAGCAGAGCAGCCATGCGGAAGATGTTTATAGTGGCCGGGGTGATGGTTACACGGGAGAAGACGGTGAGGTTGATGGTGACGAAGAAAATGGATACGAGCGAGAATCGGATGGAAGAGGAAGATACGTGAAGGTGAAAGCGATGATGATGATTCGATGAGTCCGACGATGGGGAGGAGGTGCCTATTCCTGGTAGATGGAATCACAACTTTTCGTCCGCAATGACAATCAATGATGGCCTTGATTCTAGCCGGGAGTATCACCGGAACAATCTCGCCGTAGGGGCCATGTTTCCGTCGAAGCGACATATGCGGGATGCAATAATTAAGTGGGCAATGGCGAGCCGAGAGGGAGCTGAGAACAACCGTGTCATCCGGAAAATACCGACGATGGAATGTGTGGACATCAATTGTCCCGGAAGGGTGCATGGGTATGTTCCTAAGTATGACACAATATGGCGTGTGAGCGACTTTGTGCCGCACGGTTGTGAGCTTGTAAGTATCCTCAATGATCATTGCAACCTCGTCGTCTAATCTCATAGCCCGGCTCGCTGTACACCTGAAATAGTGGAAGGGCAAGCCATGAGAGTAAACGCCATACGGAAGAATGTTAAGAAGCATCATTTTTACACCATTTCTTATGGCAAGGCTTGGAGGGCTAAGCGAGAGGCGATGGAGATGAGGTTTGGTTCATTTCGAGACGCATACGACGCTCGTTGTTCGTATGCTGCAGACGCTGCAGGCGAGGAATCCAGGAACATATGTGAACATCCAGGACATGTTTTTGCCGGAGTCCCCATCTTACAGGGTTCTGCATAGAGTCTATTTCTCGTTCGGTGTATGCATCGAATCATTCAGACACTGTCGACCCGTGTTATGTGTCGACGGCACGTTTCTGACCGGTCAGTACAAGGGTCAAATCTTGACCGCCATTGGAATGGACGGAAACAATCAAATCGTGCCACTCGCTTTTGCTTTCGTGGAGAGTGAGAACACCGAAAGCTGGTTATGGTTTTTCGAGGCGAGTTGAAGATTTCAATTGTAAAGGACAAGCCGAATGTTTGCATCCTTCATGACGGGCATGCGGGTATACTGAAAGCTATTAAGACAACGAAAGAGCCTGGGCAAGAAACTCCATGGATTGACATTGAGAGCCGTTGGTGCATGCGCCACACAGGGGCCAATTTTTACACACAATTCGGGAAAAAGGACCTTATGAATGTCTTCAAGAGGCTGTGCATCCGAGAACCAGCGGTGGAAGTATAATTTTTGCGTAGCAAACTGCAGGAGTTGACGAAGAAACAAGTTGTGGAGAGGAAAGCAGCTCGAGATGCAAACATAGCAGCACATATGCAGGCCGTTGCAGCAGGAACAACGGCGGTAGAAGCACCAGTTTATGAGGCACCCCAAGGTACTGTGCGACTTGCCCGGATTTGACCCGCCGGAACAAGGAGAAGGCGGGGAAGGCAGATTAAAAATTTTGAGCGAGTGGATAGAGCATGAGCCTACGGAGAGGTGGTCTTTGTTGCACGATACACATGGAGCTAGATACGGCGTCATGACAACCAACCTCGCGAGTCGTATAACTTTGTGCTGAGAGGCAATAGAGCTTTGCCACTTACAGCTATAGTAGAGGGTATTTTCATGGGCACAGTTAAATATTACAGAGAGAGACGTGAGAAGGCTCGGATGCACATGTTGAACAAACCAGCCACTCCATATTGTTCGAAGATTATGGAGTACATGCATAAGAAGAAGGAGAAAGCTAAGCATCTCCCTGTTGTTCAAATTGGTAATGTGGAAAGAAGGTTCGAAGTACGCTTACCTACAGATAGGTTCGGGTGTGGGAATCCGCGGCGAACGCATGATGTGAAAATTGGCAATGAAGAAAGGCCAACTTGCGAGTGCACATGCAACAAACCAAAGTTGCTTCATCTTCCTTGCTCACATGTGTTAGGCTGTTTGTGGTGTCCTGGGGATGTCGGAAATCTCGTTCGTCTCTCCGTATTATCTTAAGGAGGCCGTGCTCAACACCTGGACCGGTGAGCTGGAAGGATTTCGGTCAATGGGAAATTTCAACACTGTAAACCCTGGTGAAAGGCAATATATCCCAAACCCAACGCTACTGAGGATTTATACTACTATGTGTGTACCTGACTATAGTTCTTTTTCTGTCCGCAGAGACGATTTGCTCGCGATCAGGTCAGGAACTGCTACCCTGCATTCACTGAGCAGTTTGACGTGCTCGATGATAGGGCGGTGATCTGGGAGCCCTATACTGCTACCCTGCATTCACTTATCTCCCGCTCACATATTTCATTTCGTGCTAAATCAATAGTACTTTATTATAACAGCGTAGAAAATTAAGATACAATAGAGCTGAAATTTAAATACGGCTTATCACTACAACGGAATTTAAGATGCAACGACAAAGTAAAACTGAAATTAAGATACATAGCCAGTACGACACATCACACTACTTTCCCTGCGTCCAACGTGGCCATTTTCCGGACTTGTCGCCGCGTTCTTCTGCCGCTTGCGTCTCAGCAGCTCTTTCCCTTAGTCTCTTCCTTTACGCTTCACGAGCCTCCCTGCGCACCTCTTCCTCTGCAAACCTACGTGCAGCCTCCTCATCCATCCTCTTCTGATTCACCTCCCGATTACGAGCTTGTTCCGCCCTAAGTTTCTGGATCTGTCTCTCTCGCTCTGCTTTAGCATTAGCACGAGCCTTCTCCTGACGCTCCTCCTCAAAGAACGTTGCCCACGCACGCCGGTGTTTCTCCTCAACCTCCTGCCGCGCCCAATCCGGCTGCTCCGTGTCTATCCAGTGAAAACATTTGCATAGAGGCGGGGGAGGCTGCAACACAAATAGTTACATTAAATCACATTCATAAATAAATTTATGCCTACATAAAATTATGTCGAAACATACCGGCGGCCTGGTGGACGACGAAGCTGAACTACGGGGTGGATCATGCTCATAGCTCGCACACATGAAAAATTTCATGCCGAACCAATCGGAGAAATCCTCCACCTGCTTAACCTTAGCAAGACGGCCGCACCAACACCGCTCCGCAGTCACACCCGGGGGCAAACTTGCAGCCTTCGCCTTCACCGGCTTAAACTCCTGGTCAGAGCACGGCACACTCATGATGGCTAAGGGTGAGCAAACAGAAAAAATAGAGAGATAGAAGCACTTGTGCAGCGATGAGTGTCGATGCCTGCTTTTATAGGGAAAAATCCGAGAGCGTGGCGGAAAAATATAGCGGGAGATGGTGGCGGGATAAATTTGGCGGGAGATTGTGGCGGGAAGAAGTGGCGGGAAGGGTGGCGGCAAAGGGCGAGAGGGAAATACGGCGGTGTGAACGGGAGCGGGAGAAGATATGGCGGGAAAATAATGGGGAGAAGTGCCAGCAGATATCCCTAGTAATAAACCTAAACTAAATCCATGCAGGGGGTGGGGCTACAGCGAGCCGATCGGTCGGTAGCTGGCCAATTGGTCTGTAGCTGACCAATTGGTCAGCTATCGACCAATTACTTTCTGACCGACTCTCAATCGGCCGGCTACTGACCGATCGGTCAGTAGCTGACCGACCAGGTCACAGTTTCGGATTTTTTTCAAATCGCGCGCTATTCCTAGAATTAAATAAAAAATTCGTATTATTTAAAAAAAATTCGCATGTATATACTCCATGGCGTAGCGGCTAACTGCAATGGTGTTCAACTGTTTGAAGATCTGTTTTGCTACTGTAGTTAGCTAGAGTAGGCTTTGCCAAGTTTCCTAAAGCTGCGTCTACGAAAGATTCTTTCTATGGTCGACAAGGGGAAACTATCTTTAACAGAAGAAAACTTTTTATGTAACAAAGCGTCTCTTACTGAAAAAACTCCATGAGTGTGGGCTGTGGGGTATGTTTCGTTTGTGTCCAAATGTGCCTAGCCAAAATTTTGGCAGCCTATGGTATTTTTGGTCCTTATTTGGTTGGTAGCCAAAGTTTTGCTTGCCTATGAAAAGTTTTCCGCCTACCTTACAATCTCTTCACAACTTTGCCAACTTTTTGGTCAACATGGGGCTAAGGATTTAACCAATATTTTGGCTAGCCAATAGTTGGCAAAAATTGGTAGGGCACAAAATGGCACGAACCAAACACATCCCGGGTGTACCTCAGTTTGCGTGTAGCTCGGTTGATTGTATCACCTTGATGTGAACTATTGGGTTCATTAAGCTATCTTTTATATTCAAAAACCAAGAGTGCTAACAATTATTGGGTTAAAAACCCAACCTTAGCCATGTGTCAGAATGAGGGGGCTTAGTTTTTTTTTTTGAACCGTCATTAGTTAGATTTCAAATTTCGTCAAACTCATGGTGCCCACCATGTGTACTAGATCGATGCAGCACACATGTTTAACTATTTTTTTGGGGTTCCGCATCTTCTGGGCACCTCACCGTATTTTTCTAAAAAAAGTGCATTTTTTACACAGTTCAAATTTAAATGTTAATGGATTTAGATAAAAATAGTAATTTGATATATGGCTACACAACGAGATAATTTCCCAAACACTATTTTCTGCCTTCCTACAAGGTCCCCACCTGTGAAAAGCCAATTGGTGGAACGCACTGCTCTTGGAAGCCACTTCACAAAAAACCACCAAGTTATCCCTTTTGGCCACTAATAAAATGGAAAATCCTTTTTCGTGTGTGAAAAGGCAAAAAATAAAGATCTAGTTTACAAAGTTGCTAGCAATTCGAAGATGCACATCTCCGCAAAATATGGGCTTAAGATTTGCAAGTTCCTTTATGGATCTTGCAGTAACCAAGCTCACTTGGGTAGAAACCCAAGTGGACTCCTACATGGTGCCAAATTTCAGGAAGGATTCGTCTCTGAAACCTTGCCGTGTCATTTTGGTATTTTTCCTACGTAATACGCGTCACATATCATGACTTCATGCGTAGGTTTATCATTTTTGTTTGATATTTTTGAACCTCGTTTGGGCTTATTTCATAGCAACTCCCCATGTATTTTTTCCAATATTTCTTTTGAAGTGTACTTTATGTACGCACATTTTTAAAATTTAAATTTAAATGGATTTAGCTAAAACAATAATTCAGCATATGGATGCACATCGAGATAATTTCTCAAACCCTAGATTTGGCCTTCTTACCATGGCCCTTACCTGTGAAAAGTGAAGTGGTGGCAGTGTGCACACAACCCTTGGTAGCCACTTCTAAAAAAACACTCAATTTGGCCCCTTTGGCCACAAATAAAATGGAAAATCCATCTTTCGTGTGAAAACCAAAAAACTATAGTTTGAAAAGTGGATGACAAGAAAAATATGCACATCTCTACAAAAGATGGGGATGAGATTGTCAAGTTTCCACTGAATCTTGGAGCAACCAAGCTCGTTTGGGTAGAAAGCCAAGTGAACTTCTACATGGCGGCAAGTTTTGTGAAGGGATATCCTCCGAAATGTTGATATTCCATGGTTGTTATTTTTCCTAGATAGTACATCACAAATCATGACTTCATGCTGATGGTTGCTATTTTTATTTTTCTTGAACCGCCTTCTATGTGATTTCAAGTTTAGGTCAAATTCGCGGTGTCAGCCATGTGTGCAAGGTGGATACAACGCACGTGTTTTGCCATTATTTTGGGGTTCACACCTTCAAGGAATCTACTTGTATTTTTTACAAAAAATGAAGTGTACTTCATGTATAACTAGTTCAAATTTGAGTTTAAACGGATTTAACTAAAAAATAATACAATCAATGGATGCACACCGAGATAATTTCTCAAATCCTAGATTTGGCCTTCCTACCATGTCCCATACCTAATAAAAGTGGAGTGGTTGCCCTTGGTATCCGTTCCACAAAGAAACACCCAATTTGACCTTTTGTCCAAAAATAAAATGGAAACTCCAAATTTTGTGTGGAAAGACAAAATAAAAGTACGTGAAAAAGGTTTTACCAATGAAAAATGTACATCTTTATAAAAAATGCAGTTAGACTCGCAAAATTGATATGGATATTGAAGTAACCAAGCTCTCTTTGGTAAAAAGCCAAGTGAATTTCTACATGGTGTCAAATTTTGTGAAGGATTCTTCTCCGAAACCTTGGTATTTTATATGTGGCGTTTCTCCTAGAAAGTATATCACAAGTCATGACTCCATGCGTAGGTTTTTCATTTTCTTTAACCATATTTTGTCTGATTTCAACTTTATATCAAAATCGCGGTGTCCACCATGCATGTATTTTAGGTGGATGCAACATACGCATATGCCCATTGTTTTGGGTTTCCAGAACATTAGTGCACCTCGCCGTATTTTTCCCGAAAAAATGAAGTGTACTTTATGTACACGCAGTCCAAATATGAATATATACGGGTTTACCTCAAACATTGCTGCAAACCGAGAAAATTTCTCAAATCCTAGATTCGTCTTCCTACAATGTCCCCGACCTGTTGAAAGTAGCGTGTTGGCGGTTTGCACACTGCGAGTGGTACCCACTTCACCAAAAAAAAAACTCTCCAATTTGACCCTTTCGGCCATTTTTTTTTTGAAAATCTATTACTTTTGTGGAAAAGAAAAAAAAGACCCTAGTTGGAAAATTTATTGGAATAAAAATATGGACACTTCTGTAAAATATGGGGTCAATATTTGCAAGCTTTCTATGGATCTTGTAGTAACCAACCTCACTTGGGTAAAATTCCAAGTGAACTCCTCCATGGTTCCAAATTTGGTGAAGGATTCTTCTCCAAAATCTTGGTATGCCAAGTTTGTATTTCTCTTTTTTGGCTGTGTGCATCCGTACTGCCACTAGGGTGGGGCGTTGTTGCAAAGGCTGCGTGTAATTGGTATCTTTTGATATTAATATATTCCCTTTATCTAAAAATATGAAGTACATCACAAATCAATACCTGGTAAGCAAGGTTGCCATTTTCAGAACTACCTTTGGTCTTATTTTAAATTTAGTTAAACTCATGGTGTACGCCATGTGTGCTAGATGGATGTATCGCACATGTTTGGCCAATGTTTTGGGGTTCGACACCTTCAAAGCACCCGTACTATTTTCAATGCACAAAAATGACGTGTACTTTATGTACACGCAGTTCAAATTTGAATTTAAACAAATTTAGATCAAGAAGAAATTGATTTCTAGCTACTTGAACACTTAGATAATTCACCAGACTCTAGATTTGGCCTTCCTACCATGTCCCCCCCCCCATGTAAAAAGGGAGCGGTAGCGGTGTGCACATTATATTTGGTAGCCAATTCACAAAAAAATAGATTTTTGTCTTTTAGTCACTAATAATATTGAAAATCTATTTTTGTGTGTAAGACCAAAAAACTCTAGTTTGTAAAGTTGTTGGAAATGAAAATATGTATATTTGTGCACAATATGGGCTCAAAATTCACATGAAATTCTACACACTGATACATGCATTTTGTATCATCATAATAGCGACTTATAAGACTAGTTTACATTGCTATTTCCATTAATATATCATTATTTGTGGATTTTTAGATGATTTATGGGACTTTCCTACAAAGTTCCTTTAGTTTGGTTTTAACTCTGGCTGGCAGAAAAACCTTTCGTTAGTATTTGGAAAATTACAGGAGCTACAAGACTCCAAAAAGAGAAAGGTCCGAGGCCACGCTTCCGAATTTTCGAGACGAACAAAATAAGCTGAACTGGGCCACCAGGAGATCAATAGGCTAGGAAATTGGGTAGGTGGCATGGGCCCCACCCTACGCAGTGCCACCTAGGCTCTTTCAACCCCTGGACGTCATCTTGCCTCCTTCTTATATACGCCAAAAACCTATTCTCCTAGGAGGACGGAGATTTTCGTGAAAAAGAGCGACGCCACCACCACGATCTTCGTTTCAGGGGTTAGATTGGTCCTGCCCTCCACGCTGGAGAGAGGGATTTCGATGCCATCTTCACCACCATCGTGATCAACACCGTCTCCATCAACCATGCGTTCATTCTCCGTCACCATGAGTGAGTTGTTCTCTATAGGCATGTGAGGTGGATGGGGATTGGATGAGATTGATCATCTAATCATGCATATGTATAGAGATTTGATGTGTTTATCTTTAGTATATTCTTGTATGATGTTGATACACCTTTGCTATGTTTAATTATTGTTTTTAGCGCATGAGTGACATGATTTCAATACTGAACTTTTATTGCCCCATCATATATATGAGTTTGGTATATATCTCCAAAGTGTATTGCCTATTATTATGTTGAACATGTGAACCCTGAAGTGATAGTTAGGAAAAACAAGGGGAATATGAGGTAGTTTTAGGATCTTGTGTTTTCATGGATTGCTAATGCATTGTTCCAGGATATTCGAAAGGGTAGATCTTAATTACCTGAAGTTCCAAGTTGGCCCGGTGAAATGGGCAGGTAGGACAATAGATACCGTGCAAATTATCTTTGTAACTATATTTGGAACACATATTTTTTCCGATAAAGGACGCTCTATTACTCGAAGTATCAAGCATTGCACCCAGCCTCTGAATAGCTAAGATGCACATAGCCATTTATGAATCCAGTATCCAATCAAAAAGAGTACAGAAAGAACAAAAAGGAAAAAATCCAACTAGTCGACAGCTCCATTGGCTTCTATCCTACGCTTTTATTTGGAGCACATCCCTACACACAAGATGAACAGTATGTTATTTGTATTACATTATATGATAAATCTTATTCATGCAACACCCTACTGTCATCTCATGCCTACGCTTTTAGCCACTGAAGTTACAAATTTGCTACAGTGAAAACTGAGAATTTGCTACTAATTTTTACTATTTAGTTTTACTGCTTTGATTCAATTGTTGCAATCACCACTTCCTTATTGAGAATATTGATACACAAGTGTGGTTGAGAGTGACGCCTCAATTGCAAAAGTCTTACTGGTATTATTGTGTTCTCCTTGATTCGAACTTTAAGTTTGGGTAATACTTCCCATCGAAGATTTCAGCGATCCCCTATACTTGTGGGCATCAAGATATTTTTACGGCACCGTTGCCGAGTAACATAGCTGTATTGGAAAGACCACATGTTATCATTTACTTTCTTTACTTATTTATTTCTCATATGGGAAATCATAATTAAAGGTGTTTCTAAGAAGGTTATTATGCCTTCTACTACTCGAAGAAGTATAGACTTGCCTACTAGGCCACATTTTTCAACTAATGTTGCTACTACTCCTGTTACTAGAAAGAAAGCTACTTCCCTAGTGATTTAACCACTATCTAGGATGTCTACTAATACTGAAAATGAATTGTTGGATGATGGCGCGGATAAAGGGGGGACACCTAATTTATCTAAGTCTTTGTCCAATGATGATATAAAATCTGAATATGATGAAGATGAACTTTATGATGAAAATTATATTGCAACTAGTTCTAAACAACACCTTCCGAAGAAGATATTGCTTTCACTAAAAGTTTTATGAATATTGATTTAAATGATTTAGACAACTTTAATGCTTGTACGAGTACTTCAGGAATTATTGTCTATTGCTAGTAAATCATATGCACCTGCAACCTACATTAAAGTTAAATGCTATGAGTTCAATGTTGATTCTAAAATAATTGAAATATTTGAAGCATCTAAGTTCTATGGTAAAGATGAGGAATACCCTTATGAACATTAAACAAACCTTAAATAACTAGCATGTGTATTTGGTACAAGTGAAATCCAACAACGCTATTACTTTTTGAAATTGTTTCCTTTCTCTTTAGGAGGATATAATGAATACTGCGATGCAGCCGTCGTCCGTGTCCCACATGGAGGGGGGTGGTTTATTTTTTATTGTATGGATACGAACGTGCATGGTTTTCATTTGTGAAAAAGCAACGATAGGGGAGGGAATGGGTAGTGCCTATGGGGTCGTTGCGGGGCGGATGGGAGATCCGCTGTAAGTCGACGCCCTTTTGTAGTACCAACCAAGCCCAATGACCGCGGGGAAGATGAGGGTGGTGCGGGGGAGCTCTTTGTCCGTAGGGAGAAACTGCATGCATCGCTGAGAATCGACCTTGCCATGGGAGGAGGAACGGTATGCGGAGGGGAGCCGTCTAACATCTCGAGCTTGGAGGCATGGCTGCTTGTTGTTGCTTTGGGTCACGTGGGGAGGATATCGGCCGTGATGGGTTCATGGGGGTCGGCACAGGGAACAATGTGTTTTTTCTTGCGTTCTTTTATGGAAAGACACAAAGACGATTTTATCAATTCTCAAAGATAATTACATCATCAGCTATAAGTTCATAGACAGGCCCTCGTGCCTGGTTTGAGCGCTTCGCCTCTGTGGTGACTGCTGCTGGTTTCTCTCCTAATCTTCATGATCCAGCACTTTTCGTTCACACTTCTCCTCGTGGACGTACTCTTCTTATTCTTTATGTTGATGATATGATCATTACTGGTGATGATCCTGAGTATATTGCCTTCATCAAGGCTCGTCTTCGTGATCACTGATCTTGGTTCTCTTCGCTATTTTCTTGGCATTGAGGTTTCCTCCACTTCTGATGGCTTTTCTATCTCTCAGTAAAAGTACATTCAGGATCTTCTTGCTCGTGCTGCTCTTGGGGATGAGCGCATAGTAGATACTCCTATGGAGCTTAATGTTTAGCTTCGTCCTACTGATGGTGATCCTCTTCCTAATCCCACCCGTTATCGCCATCTTGTTCGGAGTCTTGTTTATCTTGCTGTCACTCGTCCTGATATTTCTTATCCTGTTCATATTCTGAGTCAGTTTGTCTCAGCTCCTACCACTGTTCACTATAGTCATCTCCTCCGTGTTCTACGTTACCTTCGTGACACGATCACTCGTCGCCTTTTCTTTCCCCGTTCCAGCTCTCTCCAGCTCCAGTGCTATTCAGATGCTACGTAGGCGAGTGATCCTACGGATCGTCGTTCACTTTCTGCTTACTGTGTGTTTCTTGGTGGTTCGCTTGTTGCTTGGAAGACAAAGAAACATGTCGCAGTTTCCCGTTCGAGTGTTGAGGCTGAGTTGCGGGCTATGGCTTTGTTGATTGCTGAGGTGACTTGGTTATGGTGGTTGCTTGCGGATTTTGGGGTCTCTGTTACGACACCCACTCCACTTTTGTCTGACAGTACAGGTGCTATCAGTATTGCACGTGATCCGGTCAAGCATGAGCTGACCAAGCATATTGGTGTTGATGCTTTTTACACACGTGCTCACGTGCAGGATGATGTTGTTGCGGTTCATTATGTGCCTTCAGATTTATAGTTGGCGGATTTCTTTACGAAGGCACAGACTCGAGCGCAGCATGATTTCTTACTCTCCAAACTCAGTGTTGTGGATCCACCATGAGTTTGAGGGGGTGTTAGATGTATATATTCGTATATTGTAGTTTTCCCATATGTTAGGGGGCTTTCTGCATATGTGCACCTGTACATGTACTATATATTGTGGCCTTTGGCCCCCTGGTAATACAACAAGCATATTGCCTTAACATAGTCAACCAGGGACTCACTATTTTCTATCCAAAGCACGAACATAAAGTAAAAAAAAAGAGGCAGGATTGCTTTAAATTAATTTTTTTTTTCGAAAAGTGGGTGTAAATATATACTTTTATATGCCAAAAATGATTAATACAATATATTCAAGCGATTCTGAAGCGATCATTGAACCGCACGACAACCCCTCGCTAATGGTAGGGTTTTCGTTATTTATTTAGGTTATATTCAGTATCTTCTTTGAGATGATGAGGCGACAACTACATATTGGAGTAAGAATAAGATCCTCTCCGCCGTATACTCACTTCGGTGGTGTGTCTCGCACCACTTGAGGGGTGGGGAGTTGTGCATCCCATGAAAATTTTGGGATCCAGTGGCTTTTCGTGTTCCTGGTGTGTTTTTAGGTCTATCTCTTCCGATCTACATGTCGCATCTTTGGCGATAGTTGCTGCTCTAATGCGTTCGTCTTTTGGGGGTTTAGCATGACGAGTCCTTATTTTTCTAGTGCAACATGGTCTAGTAAGAGCATCTCTAACAAAGCCCATAAAAATGCGAACCGAAAACCTGTAGTTCACAGCCCATAAACCAAAATAGTAAAATAGAATATTCGTCCTTGCCACCATCTTCCTCCCCTTCATCACCTTCACCGTCATCTTTCTCTCCATCTTCATCCACCACTTGTGCCTCACCGTCGTCGAACGGAGCGACTGGAGGACTGGCAATGTTAACCTCGTCTAACATGTCCATGAAGGAAGTGTCGCAGTCTCTACAAAACTGTTGAGGGAGCCGTTCATGATGTCACCGCCTTGCGTCACGGGGGTTGTGGGCGCCAGCGGGACGGCGCTGATTTTGTTCTGGTTCTTCGTCCCCCTCGCCCCAACGAATGTGCTTTGGGGCGGGATTTTGTCGTCTTGGCTGTGGCGGCCCCTTTGTCGCGGGCGGGGACCAGCGGTCGAGCAACGGTGCCCACATCACCTGATTGAGGGACCAAGCGCGTACCTTAGTGTTGCCGCTTACTGATGCTCATCGCCGCGACCAGGATGGCAACTTCGGCGGTGGTCGGCTCAGCTCTGCCCGCCCTGCGAGACACTGCCGCCACGGGAGAGGGTGGCCGACAACGTTGAATCGAGAGTCATCGTGGCAAGATCTGGGGTCGGCATTGGAGAAAACGGTGCTGGCACGTAGATCGGCGGCGGCGGCGGTTGGGCGCTTAGGGGAGGAAGTGAAATCTCCGTCACACACAAAGTAAGGGCTCGCATTTAGTTCGGCCTTTCAACCCCTACAAGTAGGGGTCGAGTTGCGTTTTCGGGCTAGGCCTGTAAAAAAATTTCGGGCTGGCCTCGCTTACGGTACCGATCTGCGCCATTTCGCGAACCGAACCCGTAAATTTGCGGTTATTTTACAGTTTTCATCTGTTTACGAAACTTTGTTAGGGATGCTCTAAGACAATTTTTGTTTGGCTCCGATGGCGGATGAGCGAGGACGGCAAGACGCATTAGGCTTGTACTAGTGCTTGTAGTTGTCGTTGGGTGGTCTAAAGACCAATTTGTATTGATTATAAATAACGGTTTTGCTATGTCTTAGTCAACTGAGATTTTCTTAAGTTTAAGTCACTTACAAAAAAGTGCTTTAAGTTTCACTTTCTATTGAAAATGTGCAATTACACTTTTTCACCAAAAATGTGCAAGTGAACCGAGTTGCACTTTTCTACGAACTGTAGTTGCATTTTTCTAAAGCGACTAAGACTTAAGAAAATCCCACCCTATAAATAAATAGGTGAACTTTTTTTGAAAAACAAATCGAGTTATGCACGAGCGTGTTCATTTCAGCGGAATTACCACCTGAGCAGAAACAATGCGCACGAGTTTTTAGTTGTTTTACTCTAACCGGAAAGCTGGATCCGAGCAAGAAACAGCCTCACAAGGAAAAAGGGCCCTTCGGCGTCGACAAGCTAGGCTGTGGTGTCGCTCGCCGGAGCCCCACACGTCCACCGGCGGGCTCCACCGGCGGGCCCTGCACGTTGTCGCGTGCCGCCACCTGTCACGCGCCGAGTTGGGCTGCGCGACGGCGGGACGCGTTCGAGACATCGGCGGGGCCGCCCCCGCCCGCCGCGCCTGATTCGCGTCTTCCCGTCGCTCCCCTCCGCCTATAAATACCCGCCTCCGGCCTCCACTCTAACAAACACCAATCATTTCTTCTTCACTCTCTCTTCTCGAATCCCCACTTGATTCGAATTCGATCTTCTCTCTCGAGCTTCCTTTTCTTAATCGAAGCTTCCTAGGCTTTGAGAAGTTAGTGGAGGGGCTGATGGCGCAGACTAGCGTGGTGGTGCCGGAGGTGGGCATGGCGGCGACGGCGTGCCCCTGCCCGGGGCCGCTGTTCCCGTACCTGCCGCCGCGAGCCGGGGCCGGGATGGCCGTGCGCCGCAAGTGCCTGCGGGCGGCGCAGGCGGAGCTCGGCGCGGGGCTGCTCAACGGCCTGGTCGAGTCCATGCGGGCGTCTTCGCCCACGCACGCCAGGGCCGCCGCCGCACTCGCCGCCGGCGTCGACGAGGAGCACGCCGCCTGGATGGTCCGTTCCGTTCACTTCATGCACTCGATAGCGCTGATATTGCTAGAATCTTGCACTCTCTTCTTGCTTTGTTTTACATGTCTCGCTGACACGAATGATTTGCGCAGGCGAGGCACCCGTCGGCGCTGGGCAAGTTCGAGGAGATCGTGGCGGCGTCCAAGGGGAAGCAGATCGTCATGTTCCTCGACTACGACGGCACGCTCTCGCCCATCGTCAATGACCCAGACGCCGCCTTCATGAGCGACACGGTGAGCCAGCCAACTATCTTCCCGGTTCACTTCGCTCCCGAACTTCACATAACCATGCAACTCTGCTCTCCCCTGTCACTCTGCCCCCAAACTTCACGTCTTCAGAGTTCAGATATAACCATGCACATCTGCTCACCTGCGCGTACGTCATTAACTGCAGATGCGGATGGCAGTGCGCAGCGTCGCCAAGCAGTTCCCGACGGCGATCGTCAGCGGCCGGTGCCGCGACAAGGTGTTCGAGTTCGTCAAGCTGGCGGAGCTGTACTACGCGGGCAGCCACGGCATGGACATCAAGGGCCCGGCCAAATCCTCCGCCGGCCACGCAAAGTCCAACTCCAAGGTGAGCTAATCCTCCTCTCCCCGATGACATGCATCGTCGTTCGAGCATGGGCACTCGAAGATTCTGATATGATCACAAGCTAATAAAGCCATATACCTTTTGTCCCGCAGGCTAAAGGAGTTCTGTTTCAGCCAGCAAGCGAGTTCCTGCCCATGATCGAGCAGGTACGCACCCACCTTGGCTTCGACCTCACAACCACATCATCGACCCTAGCTAGCTACCCAAACTGGTCGCCTGTTTACATCAGCTGTTCTTAAATTCTGCTACTCGATTTGTTCCTTCAGGTGCACCAACGGCTGATAGAGGAGACGAGGGACGTACCCGGCGCCAAGGTGGAGAACAATAAGTTCTGCGTATCCGTCCACTTCAGAAACGTCGATGAAAAGGTAGGCGACGGACGAAACGGAAATGGCTGCCGCTTTCCTTCCCATTTTTAGCTTTTTCTTGCTAGTGTCACTTTACCAATCTAGTGCTTCAATTTGGTTAGCTAGTGGGCAGGTTAGTTAGGCCTAATCAATTTTCTAGTGACTAACCAACATGGGTGATGATGGTGGCGTGCTTGCAGGGTTGGGCGGCGGTGGCGGAGACGGTGAAGTCCGTGGTGCGGGAGTACCCGAAGCTCCGGGTGACGCAGGGGCGGATGGTGTTCGAGGTGCGGCCGACCATCAAGTGGGACAAGGGCAAGGCCCTGGAGTTCCTGCTCGAGTCGCTGGGCTACGCCGACTGCGCCGACGTGCTGCCCGTCTACATCGGCGACGACCGCACCGACGAGGACGCATTCAAGGCGCTGCGGCGGAGGGGGCAGGGGATCGGGATCCTCGTCTCCAAGCACCCCAAGGAGACCAGCGCCTCATTCTCGCTGCAGGAGCCCGCAGAGGTCATGGAGTTCCTCCTCCGCCTCGTCGAGTGGAAGCAGCTCGCCAAGGCGCGCCTCCGGCTGCGGCGACGGGCCGACGCCGCCGCCCCGACCGCATGAACTAATTAAGAGAAACCTTGCCGGGCTGCCGATTAACAGTCCTGTACTTCCTTGATTCACGTGTAATTCTAGCTTAGATAATTCCCTGCTCATCATCCGAACAAGGCCGAAGGCTGCGTGTAGGAGGATGGGAAGAAACGGGACGATCGACGAACCTGTGGAGCATTGCTTCGCCATAGGTTGTGTTCTCCTCTCGATCTCCCTTCTTTTTCTGGGGATGTATACCGACCGCTTATAAGCATGTAAATCACCTTGTCTACGTGCAAGGAGGGAATATATAAATAAGTTGGAGAAAATTCGAGTAACTAGCAACAACTAACAGATCTTTCCGTGCCCGTACAATTCGTACATGGCTTATTCACGAGCAAATCAATGTTGAACTGCATGCAGTTGAGAGAAATACGAGCATAATTTCTCGAAATAGGCTTTCGCCCGCTTTATAAATGAAACCACATGATAGAGGACTCTCTTGCAACAAGCAAAATCAAAGATAAAAGAAACATGAGTAGCTAAAGAAGCACTCTTGAATGCTGACTAGAGATGACACTAAGCTTTCTTGTAAAACCACCGGACATGGCTGCACCGCACCCATCAAGCCGTCGTCGGAGAGAACCAAATGTTCTCTCGCTCCGGTCCGTGGAGCCCTGATCCTCCAGCGGACAACGAGGATGGGCACGGTGACAACTCAGTCACAACATAACTAACTACTCGCTCTGGCTTTAAAAAATTGTCGTCAATACCCGATGTTTCACATGTATTGGCGACGAGTGTTCAGTGGCCAAGGGAGTGGCAAGTGCACATGCACGAGCAATGCAAGACTCGGATCCTTGCACTTGCGGAAGAAATGTCTTTTTACCGTGCACGGAATCTTCCGATTTCACTCACTTGTGATAGTGATTCGCGTTACGTTGTATAACTCAGTTTTATTGTGTGTTTCAAAATTTTAATTCATATATTCCCTCCGTTTCATAGAATTTCTTGGAGATTTGTCAAAATATCTACTTCCATGCTTTTTGGTGACTAAATACATGCAATTTAGATAAATATCAAACATGTTTGATGAGAGGAGGAGTACATTGGTATGGTGGGGTACCAGACATGGTGGAATTTTTTTTTCTCTCTTTTCTTCAAAAGTAAGCTAGCGCGGACAACCCGCGCGCATGCAGCCAAGGCTTCGCTTCACGTGATGGCGGTGCTACGGCCTCGTACGTTGTCGTTTGTCTCCTTCTCCACGATCAGTCCCGATCTCTGACAAGGCACCGTTGTCCGTGAGCGGCTGAAGCTTCCGGCTGGCTCTGAACTGTTCCGTTCACTATGGGCGCCCGCTAACTTGTTTGAGACCGTACGTAGCTGGAAATGTTGACCGTGATCGCCGCCAGGAAACGTTTGCTTTGCCATGAACAATCTTTGTCGTTGCTTGATCGCGTACGGTTTCGCAAGGTAGCTAGCACACAGTATAGCTGAGGGAGCAGCGAGTCACTACCTGCACCTGCAAACAAATGAGGTGTAGGCCGTACTGCAGCAGTAGGTGGGTTGCAGTTGCAGTGCGTCGTTAGCTAAGATCGCCCACTTTTTATTTTTTGGGGAATGCGGGATGGAAACTTTGGACCTGTGTTCGGCGTTGTAGTAAGGTTTCTAAAGTTAGACATTAGTCACATGGCACCGCCACAATGGCGGCTATGGCGGTGTTGTGCGGGGCAATAATAAAATCGATATACCCTCCTCTTCGTCCACCCTTGTCGATGATCGACAATCTTTCCGGTAGCATTGAGGAGGGGGGACGCTTCTCCCATGGAGTGATGCACCTCGTTCAGTCTACAGATGTTTTAGGATTCATTAGCGAAGACTGCGGCTTTGGGGGGGCATATACACTAAGGCTTGCCGACTGTAATCAATAACGGCAGGCTAACTCTAGAAGGGTAGCGGCGATAGCGGCGCATCAGCAGCTTGTTCTAGCAGTAGTAGTGGTTCGTTAGGTGATCAAAGGACCTCAATGTAATGACGTGTTGATAATGTGAACTTGTGTAATAGATCCCGAATTATCTCGCAACAAGAAAAGATAAGGTCGACCACTTAACTTTGGAGTACAGATATGAATCATTTGGATGGGACTCCATGGATCTATCCACCTACCAAGATCGATCGCAGGACAAAAAATAATACTCAGGCACGTGGAGTATTAGTGCCCAAGAACCTCGTACTCTCGGACGACAAACCTGTCAGAATCGCGTCTCCCTGAATCTGGCTGACAAACTAATGAACCAATCATCATGGATGCACCTCTTGGAGACCAATGCTATATAATCTCTCTCTCCAGCTCTTCCGAACAATCGGCGATTCGGAGCCACGCACCCAACAGTCGAACGGAACAAGTAGCTAGTAGTGCCGCTAGCAATACAGCAACAGCACGCGCATCAATCATTATTAACAACGGCCGGCGATATTTGCCAGCAGCAAAGGCGCACTAGATCTAGCCACCATTGGCCACTCCCACACCAGAAAGGGGATAGCATAACAGCACACAAGTGGCGGAATCTTGGATAATATACAATGCATGTCGATGGATGGATCGACAGATACATACATGTTTATTTACCATATTTGGGGATAATATCTGTGCATGCACTTGTGTGTTATGGGAGCCAAGATAGCCCCATGAAAGGGAGGCGCCACCACCACTACCTAGCTAGCTAGGATGCCAAATGGAATCTACGACGAACAGGCGTGGCGGTGACGGTGATAATCGGTGATGTGCCTGCCTCTTCGGCGACGAGTTGGATTCCACATTGGAGACGGCGACGCTAGAATGGCTGCAATTGTTTTTTGTCCGCCCTGGAAAGATGATGGTGTAGTGGAGTGGAGAGGGTGAATTTGGATGGGTTTTGCTTCAGGGGTGGTCGATGCCGACCTGTGCTCGTTCAGACCGTTGGATATTTTGGATGGTAAGAGCATCTCCACCGGTAGCTCCTAAATAGGCGTTGGCAGGGGCGTGCACCGACACCTCCGTTTGGGGGCGCCAACACTGCATTCTCTATTTGGGGACGCTGCTCCCACACCGGCGCCCCCAAACAGGCGGCCCCGACAGATTTTGAAATTTAAATACAAATTTGCGACACGATATTTATACGTAGTTCGAACGAAATTTGTACAAATTTAACGCGATTTCAAACTAAAAAAATAAAAATAAACATCTAGCGGTGCGGGGAGTCGAAGGCGCTGAAGTCCAGTTCGTCGCCGCTGGATGTCTCGAAGGACCGAGCTGTCGGCGCCGTCGCCCTCCTCCTCGTCGGCCTTCTCCTCCTTTGGCGCCGACAACTCGGATGGTCCGGCGAGGTCAACGTAGTTGGCGCCGTGGTCCCGGCGGACCACACGCCGCCTGCCGCGGGTCGATCGCGATGTGACGGTAGTCCTCGTCGATAGAGCGGCCGATGATGATGCTGCGGGCGGGGAACTCCTCGCTTGTCACCGTCACCACGGAGGGCCGCTGCGCCTCGGCCTCCTTCTCCCACCATGTCTTCTTCTCCGGCGGAAGTGGTGGCGGCGTCCTCCTCCTTGACGCGGGAGCGGCGGCCCGACCCCGTCGTCTGACGAACCGGAGCAGAGGAGGCACGCCGCGCCGCGTCGTCGCGGATGACGACGCCTCCGAAAGGAGGCGCGGCCGAGCGCGTGCGCCCGACGGCGGATGATCCGGTGCGAGAGGTTCCAGACGCTGCGGTCCATGCCGGCGCCCCCTGCGTGGTAGGCGTCGGCGCCATGGTCGCCGCCTGCGGGAAGTAGACCGGCTCCCGTTGCCCGCGGAAGCGTGGACGATAGCCGTACTCGCGGAGCGTCGCGTCGACGTCGCGGCCGTACCACTAGGCACGGCGGCCGACCCTGTTGAAGCGGCCGCCCGATGGATTGTTCGTCCGCGCGAGCTCGACGGCGCGCTCGCTGCCGAAGCGTTGTTCCCAATTCGGGTTGTCGAGGGCATTCTCCGGGAGGCTCCTCTCCTCCGGCATCATCTCGGACCGCCGTTGCGTGGCGAGGGCCCGCGTCTGTGGTCCTCCCCACCGGCGAAGCCTCCGTTGGAGACGTGCCAGCCGTGCGGCAGCTTGTACTGCACTAGCACGGGGATGTGGTGCCAGTACAGCACGTCGGCCTCGTCGTACGACAGCTGCGTCGAGCGGAGGATGCCGCCGCCGCTGCCGCCGGCCTGGTCGTTGTGCGCCATCGCGTTCGCGCGCGGGTGGGTGGTGGTTCTGGCGGAGGTTGAGGACGGCGGCAGCTAGGGATGGACGGTGGGGAAAAGAGAGGAGTGCGCGCCGGTGTGGTTTTAAGGAAGGCGGCGGACGCGCATTGAAGGCGCGTGGGTAAGGTAGGTGGATGCCGCGTGGACAGTCGCCGCTCTCGGCGTTTTGGTTTCCGTGCGGGAGACCATTAACGCCGATAACCAACCTCGCCGTGTCGTTTCCGATGCGAACCGCCGCGTCCCCTCGGCCGACAAGGCGCCTCCACCCACGAAAACCGTCGCTCCGTGAGGCGCCGAGCGCATCCGATTCGCGCCCTTAGCGAAGGGGCCGGCACGAGGTTGCCGACGATTCTATTGGGCTCCAAAATTGGCCGGCGCCGTTCGGGGCGCGCCGGTGCGAGCTCATTTTCGCCCCCGGTCTCCAAATTGCTATCGGGGCCGCTATTAGAGCCGCTTAGGGTTTAGGGTTTAGGGAGATGCTCTAATATTCTAATATGGAACAGATCGAGACATGCATGCGGACCAGGGCTTATTTTAATTGATAGAAGGTGTGCCAAATCTGTTGGGATCGATGGGCAAGGAATACGATGCTCAATTGACTGTATGTCGCCATGTCCAAACCAGGCCTTACTGTTAGGTTCTTGGGGATTGGGGTACTGGATTACCGATCGCTTCAAGTCATTTTTTTTGCCGGAAAGCCTCGAGTCCTTGCTAACTGCAGATTATTGATGGTACATTGTCCTGGATGGCTACAACGAATGCAACGGCTGGGTCCCGTTTTCAAGGAGCTGATGACAAATGCATGCTCCTTGTGTACCCATGATTATGGACTCGCAGTTAATTGGGGGGGAAAGCAGTGAACATACAATGATACAAATCCATCCATCTCCTTGCGAAATTGTTGCATCCATCCAAATATCTAATCGACAAAAAAGATCATGTGCATATAGGCGAGGACCCTACAAGTGCCTATCCGTTATCACCAAGTCTCTGTCTTCAAGTAATTATCATCAGGATAAACATGGCATGGTCACAAATAGTTAGTCTAAAGTCTGAGAAGACGGGCGCATGATCCAAGACGTCTAGGTGGCTAGGTAGATCTAATTAAGGTGGCCCTTCATTAAAGCAAATCATGCATCTATAATGGAGTAAGTAGGTGCCTGGTTTGGCTTTACGCAACATTGAACTTTTGTTTTCGTTTCCTGGTCATGTTGTTCCATTAGCCCTGATAGTGGAACTGGCAGCCTGGGGGTTTCTCCATCAGTTAGAAGAAAATTTACTTCCTCACGTCTCTTATAATTAACTTGAATTTAGTTAATTTTATACTAAATTTGAGTCAATTAAAAAGGATCAGAGGGAGTAACATATAGTAGTAGCAGGCTACTAATTGTGTGAATATATATTACTTTTAATCCTATTGGTTTTGACTATATAGCCCATATAATCATGAATGCAGGTGCATGTTTTCTCTCCATTGGAGGTTTTTGACCCTCGTTGTCGTGCGTGTTCTTGGTGGAGGGGTATTGATTTGGTCAAATCCGATTAATTGGCGATGTGTCGGCGCATGTTCTAAAGGAGTATCGGCAGTGGCCTGCCATGGGTGCCTTTCTCGGGAGGACATCATGTTGGTTTCCGGCGGAGCATAGGGTGACGTAACTCTCGGAACATCCGCGTCGAGATGGTCACCGGAACATCACCGGTTGGATCCAACATCAACATATTTGTGTGTCTCCTTGTTGTAGGCATTGTATTTTTGCCAATGTTCCCGCCTTGATTGATTAGACACGCTACCCACGATGAACACTTTTTGTCCTAGCTTTCATGGGCTAGCCCCACGATGTGATGACAACCGCATGTCTTGTTCTGTAAGGGCTTGTTTGATTCATGGGATAGGAAATTTGGAGGAATAGGAAAAATGGAGGATTGCTATGTCCTGCCCTCTTTGAATCCTAGGAAAGAAACCTATGAGAATTGGTACAACTAGTTGTTTGGTGGCAAAATAGGAAATCCATAGAAAATTTCTTTAGAGATTGGGAGCATAGCATAGTTGTCATAGACACATATGAATTTTTTTAAGAGGTTTAATCTCTTGTTAGAAATCGTATAAGATTGTAGCATAGGAAAGTAATCCATAGAAATTTTGGAGGATTCAATCCTTTGAATCAAACGTGCTCTATAGAAAAAATTCCTACGAGTAAAAATCCTACAAAATTTCTTTGAAAATCCTTTGAATCAAACAAGCCGTAAGGCTTTTCCATGGAAGAATAGCGAATTAACAAACGGTGTTTTTGTCACATTTTTATGCTTCTGCCATTGCTGGCTACTTCATGTACTCCCACTGTACAAGGCCACTGCGAAGCTCTATATTTTTCTATAAATACATTCCAACTAGCGCTTTTTCGAGAAAAAAATAATTCGGTTTCTCTCTCGTACTATGGTGAATATTAATGTGAATGAGCGTTGCACGTGGCTAGAGAGAAAGAGGCATATCATGTAACAGGTGTAATTAGCTTGGGACGATGGATTTTAGAGTTTTTTTAGCGGCATTTTTTAGTTGTTTCTTCTTTCTAGGTATCAAAATGAGATAGTTAGCTTGTATTTTGAAATGTATCTTAGACATATTATAAAATATGAAATAATTTGAAACAAAAAATTAGCACATACATCTCACGTGCTACACGCTCGCAAAGTCATTTCATGAAAAATCGACTTGTTGCAGTGTGTAAAAAAGAAAAAATTCGGAGCCAAAAATAAGGATTTTCACAAGATTTTTTTCTCTTTTTTACATAGGGCACAAAAATGAAAGGTTTTCCGCAAAACTTGACGGACACACATATATTGTGAAGATGTACATGTAGAACTTTTTATCAAAAAAATTTGACACTTCAAAATCTGATTTTTTTGGTAGAGGGAGCATATGCAACCGGCAGCCGAATTGAGTATTCGAGACAAAGAGTACTATGTTTTTAAGTTGATGCTTTGGCCTTGTAGAGAAGAAACGAAAACAAGATTATGTAGGATACCATCGCAAGGGCATCCATCTAACAATCGAATGTTTCAAGTTGATGTGGCCTTGTAGAAACTTTGGAGGATTCAATCTTTTGAATCAAACATGCTTTATAGAAAAAATTCCTATGGGTAAAAATCCTACAAAATTTGTTTGAAAATCCTTTGAATCAAACAAGCCCTAAGGCTTTTCCATGGAAGAATAGTGAATTAACAATAGGTGTTTTTGTCACATTTTTATGCTTCTACCATTTCTGGCTACTTCATGTACTCCCACTATACAAGGCCACTGCAAAGCTCTATTTTTTTTCTATAAATACATTCCAACTAGCGCTTTTTCGAGAGAAAAAATGATTCGGTTTCTCTCTCGTACTATGGTGAATATTAATGTGAATGAGCGTTGCACGTGGCTAGAGAGAAAGAGGCATATCATGTAACAGGTGTAATTAGCTTGGGATGATGGATTTTAGAGTTTTTTTAGCGGCATTTTTTAGTTGTTTCTTCTTTCTAGGTGTCTGGGAAATGAGATAGTTAGCTTGTATTTTAAAATGTATCTTAGACATATTATAAAATATGAAATAATTTGAAACAAAAAATTAGCACATAGATCTTCACATGCTACACGCTCGTAAAGTCATTTCATGAAAAATCGACTTGTTGCATGGCATGTGTAAAAAAAAAATCGGTGCCAAAAATATGGCTTTTCACAAGAATTGTTTTCTCTTTTTTACATAGGGCACAAAAATTAAAGGTTTTCCGCGAAACTTGACGGACGAACATATATATTGTGAAGATGTACATGTAGAACTTTTTATAAAAAAATTTGACACTTCAAAATATGATTTTTTTTGTAGAGGAGCATATGCAACCGGGAGCCGAATTGAGTTTTCGAGACAAATTGGGATATGTTTTTAAGTTGATGCTTTGGCCTTGTAGAGAAGAAACAAAAACAAGATTCTGTAGGATACCATCGCAAGGGCATCCATCTAACAATCGAATGTTTCAAGTTGATGTGGACCGTCTTCTCAATCTCCCCTCCCCTTCATCATGGTATCCCCATGATTTTTATATGCTTCACTCTCTTATATTTATATTTGATCATGTTGGTCGGTGCTTCCACGAACAATAAACTTGCAGTAGAGCCTGATCCTTTACATGAACATTACATATTTTGAAACATATATATCCTGACTTGATGCACTTAGAACATTCAAGAAGACAAACCATGAGGTTAGACGGTCAGGGTTAATCTTTCTTGAGATCAACTATAACTTACATATTTTACCCCCTCAAGTTTAGCTCGAGTCTAGGTTTAGTGGAAAAGCAAAATAAATAGGTGAACCCTACGGATCAGCCGGTTGTATCTACAGCCGGTTATGGTACAAAAATTCTTGTCGATGGTACATTTTTCCTAATGTAATATTTTTTTGTGTGTGTTGTTGAAGTGTATAAGTACATTTTCTAGCCCTTTCCATTAGTTCGGATTTTTGATTCAAGTGGCTAGTGCATGAAACTTAACATGGTATCAGAGCCTCAGGTCTCGAGTTCAAATCCTGGCTTTCACAATTTAATCTAAATTCTCCGCAGGCTCCTTCGAACTTTTGGTTCAAGTGGCTAGTGCATGAAGCTTAACATGTGTAACATTTTGAGAAATGCGACATAGATTGGCAACATTTCTCTACATTACATCAGATAGTTTTACTTAACTTATCCAACATTACAAGAAAGCGTATATAACACAATCTCACTTACACAATCAAAACGATGCCTACATGTAAAAAATCCCACTCGTTGGCGATGCCCACGCCCAAATCCGGCAATATTTTCATCCGGATTGGAGGAAAATTTGGCGTGGGGAGGACCAGTTTCCCAGCCGCGATCTCAGGCGAAGCCGCCGATGTAAATTTGGAAAACGAAAACCGGACGAAATACGGCAAAAAATGACTGAATTTAGACTAAATTTAATGATATTTACTATATAAAGGGCGAAGTTCATACATAGAGGCCGAATTTGAATATATTTCGAATTCGGCCGGCGGATACAAATTAAAATATAAAACACGGCGCTCTACATGCCAAAATGGCGGTAGAACACCGTGTAGTCCTCGTCGGCGTCACCGTCGCCGTCGTCGTCGCCGCCATCGCCGGACTGCGGTGGCGCCTGGCTGCTGGTGCCCTGGCCGGGGTCTCCCCACCGGCCACCGTCGCGCGCCGGGGACGGCGATGGCTTGTACCATTCGTCGTCGGAGCCCTCGAGGTCGATGACAGGCACGACGGCGCCGGATGGAGGAGTCGCTGGCCGGCGGAAGCGACCGACGTCCTCGAGGAGTGATGGCGTGTAACTCACACGTTCGTTGGGAACCCCAAGAGGAAGGTATGATGCGCACAGCAGCAAGTTTTCCCTCAGAAAGAAACCAAGGTTTATCGAACCGGGAGGAGCCAAGAAGCACGTTGAAGGTTGATGGCGGCGGGATGTAGTGCGGCGCAACACCGGAGATTCCGGCGCCAACGTGGAACCCGCACAACACAACCAAAGTACTTTGCCCCAACGAAACGAGTGAGGTTGTCAATCTCACCGGCTTGCTGTAACAAAGGATTAACCGTATTGTGTGGAAGATGATTGTTTGCAAGAAAACAGTAAAACAAGTATTGCAGCAGATTTGTATTTCAGTATAAAAGAATGGACCGGGGTCCACAGTTCACTAGAGGTGTGTCTCCCATAAGATAAAAGCATGTTGGGTGAACAAATTACAGTCGGGCAATTAACAAATAGAGAGGGCATAACAATGCACATACATGTCATGATAAGTATAGTGAGATTTAATTGGGCATTACGACAAAGTACATAGACCGCCATCCAAGCATGCATCTATGCCTAAAAAGTCCACCTTCGGGTTATCATCCGAACCCCTTCCGGTATTAAGTTGCTAACAACGGACAATTGCATTAAGTATGGTGCGTAATGTAATCAACAACTACATCCTCGGACATAGCATCAATGTTTTATCCCTAGAGGCAAAAGCACATCCACAACCTTAGAACTTTCTCGTCATCGTCCCGGATATCAATGGAGGCATGAACCCACTATCGAGCATAAATACTCCCTCTTGGAGTTAAGAGCAAAAACTTGGCCAGAGCCTCTACTAATAACGGAGAGCATGCAAGATCTTAAACAACACATAGGTAATAACTTGATAATTAACATAACATAGTATTCTCTATCCATCGGATCCCGACAAACACAACATATAGCATTACAGATAGATGATCTTGATCATGTTAGGCAGCTCACAAGATCCAACAATGAAGCACAATGAGGAGAAGACAACCATCTAGCTACTGCTATGGACCCATAGTCCAGGGGTGAACTACTCACTCATCACTCCGGAGGCGACCATGGCGGTGTAGAGTCCTCCGGGAGATGAATCCCCTCTCCGGCGGGGTGCCGGAGGAGATCTCCGAATCCCCGAGATGGGATTGGCGGCGGCGGCGTCTCGATAAGGTTTTCCGTATCGTGGCTCTCGGTGCCGGGGGTTTCGCGACGGAGGCTATTTGTAGGCGGAAGGGCAGGTCAAGAGGCGGCACGAGGGGCCCACACCATAGGTCGGCGCGGCCAGGGCCTGGGCCGCGCCGCCCTGTGGTGTCGCCACCTCGTGGCCCCACTTCGACTCTCCTTCGGTCTTCTGGAAGCTTCGTGGCAAAATAGGACCCTGGGCGTTGATTTCGTCCAATTCCGAGAATATTTTGTTACTAGGATTTCTGAAACCAAAAACAGCAGAAAACAGACAAGCGGCTCTTCGGCATCTTGTTAATAAGTTAGTTCCAGAAAATGCACGAATATGACATAAAGTGTGCATAAAACATGTAGATATCATCAATAATGTGGCATGGAACATAAGAAATTATCGATACGTCGGAGACGTATCAAGGAGGCGAGCTTGCCGCTCCGCCTCCTCCTTCTCCCACTGCTCCCTCGACCAGGCGCAGGCCTGGTCGAGGGGCATGGCGTTGTCGGCGGGGACGAGGTCCTGGAGGGACCTCGCCTTGACGGCCTCGAGGATGGCGGCATCCTCGGCGTCGTTGGCGGCCTCCTCCTCCACCTTCACCTTCGCCGGCTTGCGCTTGGGCCGGAGGCGTCCCCGTGCCGTCGATGGCTTGCGGATGACGATCCCGCCGCCGCTGCGCGCACGGTTGCTCGGCGGGGAACCCGCCTCCTGCTTCACCGGTGCCCACGATGGCGCCGACCTGGAGATCGACGCCGAACCGGAAGACGACGAGCTGGCAGCCATGCGCCGTGGCTGCCAGCTGTTTCCCCGGCGGCAGCTGGCCGATGCCCTCGATGGAGGGGGCATCGCCAGCAGCGGGAAGTTGCCGCCCTCGATGTGCTCGAGGACGTTCTCCAGCGTCCTATTCGGCGCACTCCACCAACGTCGGCGACCCGCGGCGTTGTTGCGCGGAGGCGGAGGCGGCGGGCCGTCGTAGGACGCCAGCTCCCGCTCCCACCGCCGCAGGAAGAACGAGTTCCACCTCGTGTAGTTGTCGGGGTGGTGGCGCGGGTCGGCGCGCTCTTCGTCCGTCATCGTCATCCGAGCCTCCTCGATGGCGACGTCGAGGGCGTGGCCACGGGGAGGCGGCGGGATTGGTACGCCGCCGACACTTAGCCACCACCGCCGTCGGGAGGCCTCGTGTCCGGCGGGCAGGGGTACTTGTCCATATGCTACAGCGGAGCGTGTCTCTCTCCCATACAGTGAATGCTAGGATCCATTTTATTCAAACAAAACAAAAAAACAAAAACAAACCGACGCTCCAAGCAAAGTGCATAAGATGTGACGGAATAAAAATATAGTTTCGGGGAGGAACTCGATAATGTTGTCGATGAAGAAGGGGATGCCTTGGGCATCCCCAAGCTTAGACGCTTGAGTCTTCTTAGAATATGCAGGGGTGAACCACCGGGGCATCCCCAAGCTTAGAGCTTTCACTCTCCTTGATCATATTGTATCATACTCCTCTCTTGATCCTTGAAAACTTCCTCCACACCAAACTCGAAACAACTCATTAGAGGGTTAGTGCACAATAAAATTAACATGTTCAGAGGTGACACAATCATTCTTAACACTTCTGGACATTGCATAAAGCTACTGGACATTAATGGATCAAAGAAATTCATCCAACATAGCAAAAGAGGCAATGCGAAATAAAAGGCAGAATCTGTCAAAACAGAACAGTTCGTAAAGACGAATTTTAAAATGGCACCAGACTTGCTCAAATGAAAATGCCCAAATTGAATGAAAGTTGCGTACATATCTGAGGATCACTCACGTAAATTGGCTTAATTTTCTGAGTTACCTACAGAGAATTAGACCCAGATTCGTGACAGCAAAGAAATCTGTTTCTGCGCAGTAATCCAAATCTAGTATTTACTTTACTATCGAAGACTTTACTTGGCACAACAAAACATAAAACTAAGATAAGGAGAGGTTGCTACAGTAGTAAACAACTTCCAAGACTCAAATATAAAATAAAAATACTGTAGTAAAAACATGGGTTGTCTCCCATAAGCGCTTTTCTTTAACGCCTTTCAGCTAGACGCAGAAAGTGTAAATCAAGTAACATCAAGAGACGAAGCATCAACATCATAATTTGTTCTAATAATAGAATCATAAGGTAACATCATTCTCTTTCTAGAGAAGTGTTCCATACCTTTCTTGAGAGGAAATTGATATTTAATATTACCTTCCTTCATATCAATAGTAGCACCAACGGTTCGAAGAAAAGGTCTTCCCAATATAATGGGGCAAGATGCATTGCATTCAATATCCAAGACAACAAAATCAACGGGGACAAGGTTATTGTTAACCATAATATGAACATTATCAACTCTCCCCAAAGGTTTCTTTTTAGCATTATCAACGAGATTAACATCCAAATAATAATTTTTCAATGGTGGCAAGTCAAGCATATCATAGACTTTTTAGGCATAACAGAAATACTTGCACCAAGATCACATAAAGCATTACAATCAAAATCATTGACCCTCATTTTAATGATGGGCTCCCAACCATCTTCTAGCTTTCTAGGAATAGAAGTTTCAAGTTTTAGTTTCTCTTCTCTAGCTTTTATGAGAGCATTTGTGATATGTTTTGTAAAAGCCAAGTTTACAGCGCTAGCATTGGGACTCTTAGCAAGTTTTTGTAAGAACTTTATAACTTCAGAGATGTGGCAATCATCAAAATCTAAATCATTACAATCTAAAGCAATGGGATTATCATCCCCAAGGTTGGAAAAAATTTCAGCAGTTTTATCACGGGCAGTTTCAGCAGTTTTAGCAGTTTCAGGTAATTTTGCGCGCTTTGCACTAGGAGTAGAAACATTGCCAACACCAATTATTTTACCATTGATAGTAGGAGGTGCAGCAACATGTGAATCATTAGCATTGCTAGTGGTGGTTGATACGTCTCCAACGTATCTATAATTTCTGATGTTCCATGCTTGTTTTATGACAATACCGACATGTTTTGTTCACACTTTATGTCATTATTATGCGTTTTCCGGAACTAACCTATTGACGAGATGCCGAAAGGCCAGTTGCTGTTTTCTGCTGTTTTTGGTTCCAGAAAGGCTGTTCGGGCAATATTCTCGGAATTGGACGAAATCAACGCCAAACCTCCTATTTTTTCCGGAAGGCTCCAGAACACCGAAGAAGAGTCGGAGAGGGGCCGGGGGCCACCACACCATAAGGCGGCGCGGGCCGGACCCGGCCGCGCCGGCCTAGGGTGGGGCCACCCTGCCAGCCCCCTGCGCCGCCTCTTCGCCTATATAACCCCTTTCGACCTAAAAACGCGAGTACCTCTTGACGAAACTCCGAAAAGACT
>NC_061512.1:179904895-179986605 GCF_022539505.1 Lolium rigidum | reverse complement strand
TGTGTGCGCTATGTTAGTTCTTGGTTTATTTTGCAATGATCTATTATGCTCTAAGGTTATTTAAATATGAACATCGAATGTTGTGGAGCTTGTTGACTCCGGCATTGAGGTGCTCTTGTAGCCCTACGCAACGACTGGTGTTTGTCATCCAACAAAAGAGTGTATGTAGCACATATGAGAAGTTATTATTTATTATGCGATCAATGTTGAGAGTGTCCACTAGTGAAAGTATGATCCCTAGGCCTTGTTTCCAATACTGCAAACACCGCTTGTTTACTATTCTACTGCATGTTTACTGCCTGCAATATTACTACTATCAACTGCACGCCAGCAAGCTATTTTACTGCGCCGTACTACTGCTCATATTCATTCATACCACTTGTATTTCACTATCTCTTCGCCGAACTAGTGCACCTATTAGGTGTGTTGGGGACACAAGAGACGTCTTGCTTTGTGGTTGCAGGGTTGCATGAGAGGGATATCTTTGACCTCTTCCTCCCTGAGATCGATAAACCTTGGGTGATCCACTTAAGGGAAACTTGCTGCTGTTCTACAAACCTCTGCTCTTGGAGGCCCAACACTGTCTACAAGAATAGAAGCACCCGTAGACATCAGTGGTAATAGTCCATACTTTAGCTACATTATTCTCTTTAGCTAGTTTTTCATTTTCTTCTCTATCCCACCTAGCACGCAATTCAGCCATTAATCTTATATTCTCATTAATTCTAACTTGGATGGCATTTGCTGTAGTAACAATTTTATTTTCAATATCCTCAGTGTTTAGCAGCCATTTTATTAATTAAAGAAGATTGTGATGCAGACATGTATGAGATTCGGTTTTCAGCATTTGCAAGTTTAGTTTGCAACCCAGAAATCTCCATATTCAGATTTTCAAGTTGATTTCCTATATTCTTCAACAAGGTAGATTGTTCATTCAAAGTTTTAGTAAACAATTTGTTTTGCTCATATTGTGATTGTATAAAGCTCTTGGTAGATCTTTCAATTTCTAACATCTTTTCCTCATTAGGTGAAACATATCTACCATAAGAGTTACCATTAGCGAGGATATGGCCTAGAATTTTGAGCAACCAATGAAGCTAACGGAACATTATTAGGATCAACATTAGTCCTATCATTCACAAGCATAGACATAATAGCATCAATCTTATCACTCAAGGAAGAGGATTCTTCAACAGAATTTACCTTCTTACCTTGTGGAGCTCTTTCCGTGTGCCATTCGGAGTAATTAATCATCATATTATCAAGGAGCTTTGTTGCTTCACCAAGAGTGATGGACATAAAGGTACCTACAAGCAGCTGAATCCAATAAATTCCGCGAAGAAAAATTTAGTCCTGCATAGAAGGTTTGGATGATCATCCAAGTAGTCAGTCCATGGGTTGGGCAATTCTTTACCAAAGATTTCATTCTCTCCCATGCTTGAGCAACATGTTCATTATCCAATTGTTTAAAATTCATTATGCTACTTCTCAAAGATATAATTTTAGCAGGGGATAATATCTACCAATAAAAGCATCCTTGCATTTAGTCCATGAATCAATACTATTCTTAGGCGAGAGATAACAACCAATCTTTAGCTCTTCCTCTTAATGAGAAAGGAAACAATTTCAATTTAATAATATCACCATCTACATCCTTATACTTTTGCATTTCACATAGTTCAACAAAATTATTAAGATGGGCAGACAGCATCATCGTAACTAACACCAGAAATTGCTCTCGCATAACAAGATTCAGTAAAGCAGGTTTAATTTCAAAGAATTCTGCTGTAGTAGCAGGTGGAGCAATAGGTGTGCATAAGAAATCATTATTATTTGTGGTTGTGAAGTCACACAACTTAGTATTTTCAGGGGTGTTCATTTTAGCAGTAGTAAATAAAACAAACTAGATAAAGTAAATGCAAGTAACTAATTTTTTTTTTGTGTTTTTGATATAGAGAGCAAGACAGTAAATAAAGTAAAGCTAGCAACTAACTTTTTTGTGTTTTGATATAATGCAGCAAACAAAGTAGTAAATAAAATAAAGCAAGACAAAAACAAAGTAAAGAGATTGGGAAGTGGAGACTCCCCTTGCAGCGTGTCTTGATCTCCCCGGCAACGGCGCCAGTAAAAGAGCTTGATGGCGTGTAACTCACACGTTCGTTGGGAACCCCAAGAGGAAGGTATGATGCGCACAGCAGCAAGTTTTCCCTCGTAAAGAAACCAAGGTTTATCGAACCAGGAGGAGCCAAGAAGCACGTTGAAGGTTGATGGCGGCGGGATGTAGTGCGGCGCAACACCGCAGATTCCGGCGCCAACGTGGAACCTGCACAACACAACCAAAGTACTTTGCCCCAACGAAACAAGTGAGGTTGTCAATCTCACCGGCTTGCTGTAACAAAGGATTAACCGTATTGTGTGGAAGATGATTGTTTGCAAGAAAACGGTAAAACAAGTATTGCAGACAGATTTGTATTTCAAGTATAAAAGAATGGACCGGGGTCCATAGTTCACTAGAGGTGTCTCTCCCATAAGATAAAAGCATGTTGGGTGAACAAATTACAGATCGGGCAATTGACAAATAGAGAGGGCATAACAATGCACATACATGTCATGATAAGTATAGTGAGATTTAATTGGGCATTACGACAAAGTACATAGACCGCCATCCAGCATGCATCTATGCCTAAAAAGTCCACCTTCAGGTTATCATCCGAACCCCTTCCAGTATTAAGTTGCTAACAACAGACAATTGCATTAAGTATGGTGCGTAATGTAATCAACAACTACATCCTCGGACATAGCATCAATGTTTTATCCCTAGTGGCAAAAGCACATCCACAACCTTAGAACTTTCTGTCACACGTCCCGTATATCAATGGAGGCATGAACCCACTATCGAGCATAAATACTCCCTCTTGGAGTTAAGAGCAAAAACTTGGCCGGAGCCTCTACTAATAACGGAGAGCATGCAAGATCTTAAACAACACATAGGTAATAACTTGATAATTAACATAACATAGTATTCTCTATCCATCGGATCCCGACAAACACAACATATAGCATTACAGATAGATGATCTTGATCATGTTAGGCAGCTCACAAGATCCAACAATGAAGCACAATGAGGAGAAGACAACCATCTAGCTACCGCTATGGACCCATAGTCCGAGGGTGAACTACTCACTCATCACTCCGGAGGCGACCATGGCGGTGTAGAGTCCTCCGGGAGATGAATCCCCTCTCCGGCAGGGTGCCGGAGGAGATCTCCAGAATCCCCCGAGATGGGATTGGCGGCGGCGGCGGCTCAGTAAGGTTTTCCGTATCGTGGCTCTCGGTACTGGGGGTTTCGCGACGGAGGCTATTTGTAGGCGGAAGGGCAGGTCAAGAGGCGGCACGAGGGGCCCACACCATAGGTCGGCGCGGCCAGGGCCTGGGCCACGCCGGCCTGTGGTGTCGCCACCTCGTGGCCCCACTTCGACTCTCCTTCGGTCTTCTGGAAGCTTCGTGGCAAAATAGGACCCTGGGCGTTGATTTCGTCCAATTCCGAGAATATTTTGTTACTAGGATTTCGAAACCAAAAACAACGAGAACAAAGAATCGGCTCTTCGGCATCTTGTTAATAAGTTAGTTCCGGAAAATGCACGAATATGACATAAAGTGTGCATAAAACATGTAGATATCATCAATAATGTGGCATGGAACATAAGAAATTATCGATACGTCGGAGACGTATCAAGGAGGCGAGCTTGCCGCTCCGCCTCCTCCTTCTCCCCATCGCTCCCTCGACCGGGCGCAGGCCTGGTCGAGGGGCATGGCGTTGTCGGCGGGGACGAGGTCCTGGAGGGACCTCGCCTTGACGGCCTCGAGGATGGCGGCATCCTCGGCGTCGTTGGCGGCCTCCTCCTCCACCTTCACCTTCGCCGGCTTGCGCTTCCGCTCGCCGGAGGTGTCGGCCTCGCGCTTGGGCCGGAGGCGTCCCCGTGCCGTCGATGGCTTGCGGATGACGATCCCGCCGCCGCTGCGCGCACGGTTGCTCGGCGGGGAACCCGCCTCCTGCTTCACCGGTGCCCACGATGGCGCCGACCTGGAGATCGACGCCGAACCGGAAGACGACGAGCTGGCAGCCATGCGCCGTGGCTGCCAGTTGTTTCCCCGGCGGCAGCTGGCCGATGCCCTCGATGGAGGGGGCATCGCCAGCAGCGGGAAGTTGCCGCCCTCGATGTGCTCGAGGACGTTCTCCAGCGTCCTATTCGGTGCACTCCACCAACGTCGGCGACCCGCGGCGTTGTTGCGCGGAGGCGGAGGCGGCGGGCCGTCGTAGGACGCCAGCTCCCGCTCCCACCGCCGCAGGAAGAACGAGTTCCACCTCGTGTAGTTGTCGGGGTGGTGGCGCGGGTCGGCGCGCTCTTCGTCCGTCATCGTCATCCGAGCCTCCTCGATGGCGACGTCGAGGGCGTGGCCCTGGGGAGGCGGCGGGATTGGTACGCCGCCAGCACTTAGCCACCACCCGCCGTCGGGAGGCCTCGTGTCCGGCGGGCAGGGGTACCCCGCCTGGTGGAGGAGGTGCCCCTCCCACGCGTGGAGCGACCGGCGGGGGAAGCCGTTGTTGGCCGCGCCGTCTTCCTCGTTGAACGACATGGATCAGGAGAGTGGAGGGAGAGTGGAGCGGGGATACGCGTCGCGGCGAGCGGAGCGGGGTATATAGGCGCGGCTGGTGCCGGCGATTAAATGCCGCGTGGAATGCGACGCGTCCGCGGGGAGCTGACCGGCGGCAGCCTTTACTGCGCGCGAAAGACGATGCGTGTGCGGAAGACGATGCGTGTGTCGCTGACAGGTCGGGTCCAGCTCTGCCGCGAAGACGAAGCGAAAGCGCGGGAGAGATTTCTCGGCGTTTCGCGCGCTTTCGCTTCGTCCGGACTCCCCGAGCGCTCCCCGGTAGGCCGGGGTTGGCGTGGGCTCTCCGGATGGATGAAAGCCCAAATCCGGGGAAAAACGAGAAACCGGGGACGCGGCTGGGCCATTTTTCGCCGTCCGGATGAAAAAATGGCACGCCGGGGGCCTGTTCGGGGAGACGAGTGGAGATGCTCTAACATCAACAAAAATCCCCTATAAAAATGACATTCACAAGTAACATTGCTGATTCCACTTCGTCAGCCACAAAACCGCCACGCCGGAGGTCTGTCACCGTTAGATAGGTTCAACCCGACGAAATCCACTCAGGATTTCATCTTCTCCACGGTTGGGTGGCAGGTCGAGAGCTCATCGTCCATGGCGACCATGGAGAGCTCTGCCATGGCTGTTGGGAAATTAGCACACTCAAACGTGATCTAAAAATATGCAACGAAATAAGATGTAAACTCCAGCACCACTCATGCGCTAACTCCACGTACTGTTGCTCCATGACGAAAGAGATCATATGCATCAAACACATATGGAGGAACATAATCTGCCCCAACAGAGGACAAGTCCTGGGTGCTCTCAGCACATAGATAGCTGATTTCTTTGAGTAGGGAGGAGAAGTTCTATGTGCTCTCGGCACATTTTTTCGATAAAGGGAATATATTAATATCAAGAAGATACCAATTACACTCAGCCTCTGTAACTACGCAATACCTTAATGGTAGTACGGACGCACCCAGCCAAAAAAATAAAAAAGAACTAAGAAACAAAAAGTCCCGCTACGGTGTTCTAGCCATAGCAGCAACAATACATCCACCACCATGACAACACCTGAACTCCAGACTCTTCAAAAAGCGACGCCTCCAAAAAGGAAACAGTGCACAAGCGCCGTCGTCGCCCGATCAAAAGATCTTAAGTTTTCACCCTGAAGATAGTCTATCTCTCAAAACAATGCCTTCAACAAGGTCATTGTCAGGCACAACCAGTTAAGGTCAGACCTTGGATTTTCATCCTGAAAGGTAAGACCCTGAATTTCACCTGTGCTGCAGCCCCATTTGCATATTGCTGCTGCGAAACTCAGAACACCAAGCAAGCCCTTCAACAATACAGAGACTCGAACCTCCATTGCTAGTCCTCCAATCCGGGCTTCATGATATTCCCCGCCTCTGATTCACCATGTAACAGAGTGTCATCTGATGGCAACACATAACAGAGCTTCGCGTCGCTCCCTCCAGAACCAAACGGTCGGAATAAAAGTATAGGTGCGCACGACCGAATACCACCCGATCCAGCAAACTCCAAGCAAAAGATGCACTGTTCCATTTGCCGACGGAGCTTTCCGGCATTCATCACATCAGCCAGATCAAGACAAATATGCCTTAGGTAGGTCTTCATCTTCGCATAAGAGAGACCCGAGGATCGCCACCTGGTAATCTCGAACTCTACATGAGCCATTGAGATCCTCTAGCCACCATCTTGATGTTCCCACCACTATCAGAACCATGGCAATCGCAGCTAATGATGCTGTGGGACGTGCCAGATGGTGCCGACAAAAGTGAGTCTTCATGCTGTGCCACCTCGAAGCCACATATGCAGAAACGTCAGAGCGTTCTGGTCAGGCAGAGAGATGCACAACTTGGTCCGTTGTTCTCCTGCTTCAGAGCATGCGCCGCCGGCCGTCAAAAGCGACCCTTGCAACCACACTTCTCCGGTGCATGTACAACGACGATGGTAGGCGGATTTTGGGGCGCTGCAGCTGGTGTCGATCCGATTTTGACTGGGACGATTGCCACCAAGCATGTTGGATCAACACCCTGTATCGCGCTACGCCGGCAATGCCATGATACAACCTGAAGAAAAAGATCGATCCGGTGGTCACAGATCCAGGTGAGATCACCGTGTGAGACCACTCCACGACTTTTTCTATCCAGGGATCTCTGATGCGACCAGATCGGTACTGGTGCTCACGTAAGGCATCTAGCCGGTTCCCTGATCCAGGCCAGATCGGAAGGCGAAGTATCCCGCGGGTGGAGATGGAAGAAAACCGCCAGGGAAAAGTAAAACGAAGCGGGGAGACGCCCACCACCGCCGTCCGCCGTCGGACGGCCTCCTCCGGCGGCGGCGGGCTGAAGGGAGCGACGGGGAAGGGACCTCTTTGAGTGGCGGCGGCGATGTATATGCAGCAACAAGCAAATCAACACACAAAGACACCAATCCTTTTAACATGGAAAACCTCTCAAGGTGAGAGGAAAAAACCATGGGCTGAAGCCACCCAAATCTTCTTCCACTATTATCAAACGAGGGTATAACAAGTTCTTCTCTAGAGAGCACTAGGGATCTTAGACATCAACATACAAGTAGATCTCGGATGCCATTACAAGATTTGGAGCACAAGACCTAGTGATTGAAGCAATCTCACGAAAGATGGTGGAACAACAACTTGAAGGAGACAAAGACGCAAATATGGTCTTCACAACCTTGTGGAAAAGATCCGGCGCTTGATGTAGCTTCTTCCTTCAACTCTCTCACTTTCCCTTCTCTCTTGGTTTTCTTCTCCATTAGAGGCTAACTTAGATTTTCGTCACCCTACTGAGTGATGGCTGGATGGGAGGCTTAACATCCACCTTCCTCAGGTGCAATATCCGAAGTAACCCTTGATCATATACCCTGATAGGTAGTGGGCTCTTGCACCTATTTGAACCGCTTGCAAGGCTTCAATAGGTCATCTCCTCACAACCTACATGAGGAGAATACTCAACAATGGAATCGATGGCAAGATCCCTATCCTTCAAAGGGGTGCAAGTGGGAGGCGCGGCTGCCGCCTTGGCGCAGAGGAGCGACGGTGGTGGCCAAGACGCAGAGGAGCGGAGGAGCACAGGAGTGCACCCGGCGGCTGCCACGAGGGAAGGAGCATGAGGGAGCCGGGGAGGAGCAACAGGGAAGCAGAGGATGAGCAGCGGCAGAGGCGGACAGAGCGCAGAGGAGCAGCGGCGCGGCGCCCCGACCCGACGGGAGGATGAGGTGCGAGCAAGGCATCGCGAGCATCTCAAACCGGTTGTAGCTACAGCCGGTTGATGATAAGGCTTTTCCAAAGAAATAAGCCCGGAGACTGTTTCATAGGGGCTCGAACATGAGCTTGTGGAGAGCTTTGGCACCAGCAATGCCCTATCCCGCGCCTCGGTCTCTGATCCAGGATCGCTCTGAAAGACCTTGAATTCTTCTGAAAGCTCTCTCAGTACTCCCCAACAGACAAGGATGACTAGAGACTTGATGCCCTTGTGATAGCTGCTCAGCCAAACCTCAGCCAAGCCGTTCGATGCAGCAATCCAGGAGCTGACGTAAATGCTGGCGATCTTTGACCACATGCTCCGAGAGAAGGGGCACTCCAAGAACAGGTGAGCAGACGGCTCGAGATTGCGCACACATGACATAAATAACAGTTCGGCCATTCTCTCTGCTGCAACCTGTCGGCGCACCACAGCCGATTCTACAGCGCGGAGGCGAAGACCTTCCAGATCATGGAAGTTGCCGCCGAACTGATGCGGTAGGCTGAGCCGGCGGAGCAACTGCCATCAGAGGTTACGATCCAGTTGATGGACTCCAAACGATCCGCCTGGTCTGCTGCTGGCTTCAGATCACAGCAATCAGGAACAGCGTAACAAGCCTGACGCTGAAGATGCTGCCCACAAGAAACCATATTCATCAGAAAGAGCGGCAGGGCATAGCAACATTAACTGGCTGTATAACACTCTATTGTGTCGGTTGCTACAACTCAGAGCACATAAAAATAAACCACGAGCACTTCGTAGATTCTCACTCCAGCTGAACAATGGCCTGTATGGCGCTACTTGCTAAATCGAAAGAAACCGAGAACACCTGAACCAATCAGTTCAGCGGGAGTAGGACCTGTCACTGCCAAGATGGAACATTGTTTCATCCGAAAGATCACCCAAACTCAGCATCAATAAAACAAGTAACCATAAAATGCCCAAGAAGCATACAAGCGAAATGCCACAACCATAAACAGTATTTTGACAAACTTTACCCAGAACCGACCAGAACCGTTTGGTTACAGAAGCTGGGACTGGTCCCAATCACCAACATGGCAACACCCTTAAAATTATATCCAGGCAGAGGAATGTACAATTCAACGGTATACCAAAACTAAATATCACCATCCTTCTTTTTCTGAAGAAACTTCTTTCTTTGTCCTATAATATAAGCTAACACCTGAACTCAAATGAACCGGTATGAGCTTACAACTTACCCTGACCGAGGACCGGTCATATACGCTTCTCGGGCAATCTCCGCCTCTCGTTCCACATTTTCAGATAGGCTGGCCATGGCGTCTGAGAGCTTTGAGAGTCGATCGAACATTGTGGTCAGGCCTCCCTGCAGGGTTGCCAGCTTTGCTTCGGTGTCAGATTTGCCATGCTCTGCATTTTTGTCCTCTGCTCCAGTGTCTGAAGATCTCTTCTTCGCCGTCTGCTGCTTGTACATTTTCTTGAGATCCGCTGCAAGGTTCTTGATGGAACCGCATGATTCTTCAGAAGGGAGCGATGTCATTCCTGAGGACCAGTCTTCCAAGAGAACAAATAGGGGTGGAGCAAGGTGTTGGCGAGGTGAGAGGGTTAACCTTCTTCCCCGTGCGCGATCTCGTGGTTGTACCACACATTTCTGCAGCCAGGAGTGGAGACCACCCACATAGTTTTTGTAAGCATCAGCCCAGCTTGCCAAACTGGAGTGGAGGAATCCCAGTTCAGTGATAAGGTTCATCATGGTATGTTTCTGCGACTCGCTTGAAGGAGATACAGCTGAGATCTTTGCATCTGCCTGAGAGATGATGGTATGCTGCATTTGGTGAACTTCCTGCATCATTCTCCACATGCGTGTCTGCCTGTCATTGTGTCAGGCACAGTAAGTATGATATCTACAGTTAATTGCATATAAGGGAAATGTTTAAATATTTTAGCTAATATCTTCAATCTTTGCTGCATATATGAATACCCCACCAAAAAAAATTATGTAACCATAACAGGTGCAAATACAGTTTCTACAATAGTTCTGAAGTCCTTGTATGTGTTGTGCAATTTTTTTTTGCAGGCAAAAACAGACCTTTATTAATCAGTAGGGATTACAAGCAACTCGGTATCAGGTTCCAGATGAAGGAATTCAGGGACTGATCCAAGCCAAAACATCGTTAAAGTCTCCGCCCTTGCCCAATTGGCAAGGCAGTGACTAATCCTTACTTGACTACGGTCTACTTTTACAAATTTGCAAGATCTGCTACTACTACCTATTACTTAAATCTATGAGATAGCAAATAAAGTGACTAATCCTTGCATGTGTTGTGCACATGACTATGTAGCAAATAAAGGCTTACCCTTGTAGTAATTCAAGAAGTTGGGGCTGCAACTCTTCGTCTCGTAACTTCTCAATTATTTTTGAATTAGAGTATAGTACTTCAATACCTACCATGAGTCGCGAATACAACTCTTTGATAGTAGCCCGGGTTCTGTCAACTTGCCTGGCATTCCCATCCTTTGCAGACTGATGGGTCAACTGAGCGCATTTTTTGTCGTATATCTTCTTGATTGATTCGCTATTCTACAAATTGCAGAACAAATAAAAGAAGTTAGGTCAGAGCGTGGCGACAAACTGAAAGAAAATGCAACAACCGACAAAACGCATAAACGACAAAATGTTTTTGCAAGAGAAATAGAGAATGGAACAGCAAACACAGATTATGCAGCAACCGACAAAATATATTTGTCCTAAAACCAAAGCAACTCTAAATTAAAAACCACAAAAAATTAAACTATTCACAGAGTCCAGAAAAAGCAATAATTACACGTGAACAGAAACATTGATTAGAAAGAAAATAACCTATCGTTACCAAAATGTTCAAGTTTTCAGCAATTCAATTCACAAATTCATAACCTCTGAAGTAAAATAAACTACCTAATGTGGGAATAAATGAGCTAGTTCACTAGTAGATAGATATTAGAATACAACTGTAATTACTACGTTACACGTATCTGTACCACAATTATCCATTTCGTTGCACTATGAATCGATACAATGAAAAGGTATCGGCATCCGTGGTATTTTTTGGGAGGAACACGTACACACACACACCGCGACTCGGACATACAAAATTTATGGTGGCAATGGTTTGGACACTATTACACAAAATTAGACTTGATTGTTTCTACCACCAGAGCAGGCATAACGTGGAAATTTCTGTTTCATATCACATTTTTTCATGATTCTTTTGACCATGTACATTTTTTTATCAAACCTATATTTCTGTACAGTTGATAGATAGCACCAAAATGATAGGCATCTAATTTGCAAGGCGTCTCGTAAAACAAAATTGTCAAGCAGCACAGCAGCGACTGTTATAGTAAGTCTAAACATGTACTCCGAGGTCCGAGCATCATACAAGTTTGGTTATTCGATAAAAAGTCGAAACAATAATACAAATTTGGTGGCAGGTCATTAACTTCGATTCAATTTCAGAAAACAACTTATTTATTTGGAAAACCCGTGAAAGTTCCTATGGTGCTGGACATGATGGATCTAAATATGCCTGTGGATTTATTACTCCTAAGATGTAAAATCAGTAAAACCAAAAAATTGTGCATGGAAAAAATGCCAAATAGAGGCCATTGTTATAAAGAAATGCGATATTATGTGATAATTGATGTTTGGACAATAAACTGTCTGTGCTAGGGGTAATTTTTTTCAAAATATTGTCAGTAGAGGTAATTTGTTTACGACTTACAACTTAGTTCCTGTAAGCTATCTACTCGAAATTATGTGCGAGAAAAACTGGAAAATAAGGACAACAGAAGTACAAGTTTTTCTGAGACACAAGTATCCCCTAGGTATGATCATAGCTCATTGGTGCAAAGAGCATCTCGAAGTAAATGGGAAGATCTCCAAATGTCTTTCGAACCGGCAATTTGCAGGAACATACCTTTATTTAAATAAGCAACATTTAGCTCCCGATAATATTACAGAAGAAATAGACATCCTAATACAATTGAGACTATATAACTCCTGAAAATGCCCAACGGCTTGCTAGTAAAGATATATTGGTTTTGCCCCACAGCAATGGGGTAATTAGGTTGGATGACATACATGGTTTCCTTTCTAGAAGATGTGACACATGATATCTTGCGTTACACGTATTCATAGCCTTTGAAGTAAAATAAACTACCTAATGTGGGAATTAATGAGCTAGTTCACTACTAGAATAGATACTAGAATTTAACTGTAATTCTTACGTTACACGTATCTGTACCACGGTTATCCATTTTGTCGAACTACTGCAACGTATCAGTTCCCCTGATAATTTTTTTGGGAGGAAAATGTATACATACACACCGCGACTCGGACATACAACATTTATGGTGGCAATGGTTTGGACACTACTACACAAAATAAGACTTGATTGTTTATACCACCACAGCAGGCATAACGTGGAAAGTTCTGTTTCATATCACATTTATTTCATGATTCTTTTGAACATGTACATTGTAATAAACTATCTGTGCTAGGGGTATTTTTTCAAAAGATTGTGAGTAGAGGTAATTTGTTTACCACTTACAACTTAATTCATGTAAGCTATCTTACTGGAAATTATGTCTGAGAAAAACTTTGTGGAAGATGAGGACAGCAGAAGTACAAATTTTGTTCGAGACATAAAAAAATCCCCAAACCTCTTTTAAGCGGTCAAGTTGCAGGGACATACTTTTATTTAAAAAAGCAACATTTAGATCATGATAATATTACAAAAGAACTAGACATCATAATACAATTGAGACTATCTAAGTCCTGAAATGCCCAACAGCTCGCTAGTAAGGATATTTTGGTTTTGCCACACGGCAATGGTGTAATTAGGTTGGGTGACATATATGGTTTCCTTTCTAGAAGATGTGACACATGATAGCTTACATACCAAAAACGTGTCCACAAAATTTGTAAATATACATTTGTAGCATTATTACGACTCTGTTGTATGGATGATAGCTTCAGAAACTACTGAAGGTAGTGGTAACACCTACAAAAAGCTCATTGCACAATTGGATAGATGCCATAAAACAAAAGAAAATGTTAGGTCAGCTCTATAGACTACACGTCAAACATAAAACACTAGAGAAGCATAACCTCATGGTTCTGTACTGATACTGTAAGAGTTTCATTTCCAATGTAGTTAATTCTATGAACACCTGTTGAACAACATATGTTAGCTCACCTTTAACCCATCATAAATTTTTCTTTCCCAAGCATAGAGTCTATCTAAAGAGGATGCATGGCTTCCTGAAATCATACAGAACTCTTCAACGAAATCGCTACAGCTATCTGCAGGGTCATCCGCCTCCTTTTGAGCTGAAATGAATGGATTCTTAGATGAAGATGATCGTGATGAAAGCGAGCGATTCCAAGTGATCACTTTTGTGACATGCTGCTCTGATTCTGCAGTAAAACAGTTCGAGTAAAATAACCATCCACTGATCCACATGAGGCTGTTACTGTTTAGAGTACAACAAAATAGGACACACTTCACAGATTACTGTATATGATATGAAAAGAAATATACCATGGGATGCTACATTTCCAGCACTGCAACAGATCAAGGATACTGACATAGAAAGTGCACCTGATGGTTTCCCTGGAATAATTAGCACCAATATTAAGCAAGTAGAACGTAGTAATTTAGTACAACAGTATCACTGAAAAATATTGTCATTACCTGTTATCTTGGTAGAAACACTAAGTCGAATCTTCCTTGTCTCAAGCATCCTAGAGACCTCATGGCAAGACTCAGCCGCCCTTGCAAATTGGCGATCAAGTTTTTTTACATCGGACAGAAAATCTTTTGAGCTGCTAGTGATGGAACTGCCCTTCTCTTCTTCACTGCATGATCGCTCGGGTGCGTTAACCTTGTCTACATGGTGGGCTTCATTTTCTATATCATTGCTAATACTGGTAGGATTCTGCCCCTCTACAGACTGTTTCTGAACTTGATCAGGTCCTTTCTCTAGGTTTGAGTCATTTGGTAAATGCACATCAACAATCTCAATTTCATTACAATCACTGTGATTCAACCTATGATGGTTTGAATCGTCATCGGCTTCTTTACATCCATATGCTCCCAGCTGTTCTTGCACCTCAGCTGCTGGACTTGTGTTGCTGATCGACGAAGCTAAGTCCTTTTCATCTCCCTGGACACAATCCTCCAAATTTCTCATGCAACCGCTCTGGCTATCATCTGAGACATGGGATGCAGCGTGCTGATCCACAACATTTGGATCAAAGAAATCCCATGAGGAGCAAACCTCTGATGGCAGCGGTGGTGAAAAGGAAGTAGAAACGGGCTGCCCTTCTTTGACAAAGCTAGCATCGCTTGGGCTGAATGTCACTGTCAAGGATGCGCTTGCCGCTGACCTCAGGCGGCTAACATCAGAACGCCGGGGTACTGGTGGTGGTGGAGTGATAGCACTGTCAGCAGGTCGCAATGGGGATGGTAAAGCACACGAAGAGCGAGGAGACTTCTCCGGAGCACCCTCGTGATGCGATTCTACAAACTCCTTCAAAGCAGCGCCGACATTGCGCAGAGATTGCTCGTATGACAGCTGAGCCGCCGAAAGGGCGTACCTTGCATCAATTGCCTGCTGAATGTGTTTCAGCCGACCCTTGCACAGCTGCATTGCGGTGTCGCGGTCTTGCTTCGAGGCACATGAGCCCATGGTTCACTTCCTGAAAACAAAAACGGACTTACAGTCAGAACAGCCAACACAAGGTATCATGGCCATGGAATTCATCATGGTTGACAAATGGACTAATCATTTGCAATCATAAAGGCAAGCAAGTTCTCCTGTTCACCGAAATTGTAGGATTTTGCTGCGTGCGTTAACTAGTCAGAAAAGCAGGGGAGGTTTCTTTACGGCAAAACTGCAGTGTTTCAAGGTACCTGTAAGCAAGGATTGTTGCTACTGCCACCAAGTAACCATCAAAAGCAGAACCCAGGGAGTAAGAGAAAACTGTAATCGATAAAAAAGGAAACCTATTTAAAGAGTAGAAATCCTTTACAATACTGTAGCGTTATTTGTGGTAGGAAATAAAGCAGAATAAAAAGTCGCCTATTTGACCACGGAAATATAATCATTGATTGATTACAACCCCGTGGATTCAGGCTAGTACCTAGTCGATTGGAGACCGCATATGGCGCACAGTGATTAGTTCATCAGTCGCAGCAGACTTAAAAGGCTAGTACACGAAACAGCAGGAAGTAAACAAGAACTGCACAAAGAGGATGAAGGAAGGTACGAAATTGAACTGCAGGCCTCCATGGACGAACACTCACCTGAACCAACTGGTCGGCCAAGCAGCACCTCCGAAACAGAGCAATCACTTCAGCGCCCTGGGAACACGCGACGACCAAGAACAAGCGTCAGGATTCCAATCAAAGAAACCAAAACGAACACAAACCCCAAAACAAACCAAGAAGAACCCAAGCCCCAAAACAAGAGTGAGAATTCAACCGAACAAACCAAAAAGGAAACAAACCCCAAAACCCCACCCAAATCCCCTGAGATATCAGGACGCAATCAGCGGGCCAAGAACCGAGGCCGAAGATCGCGCGCGCACCTTTCCAGGCGCAGCAAAAGGAAACCCCCGTTCCAACGCCGCGGCCGAAGAACCGGGGGGTAAAAGACGAATGCCAAGACTGTCTCTTGGCAAGGCAAAGCCGCGCAGGGCGCCCCTCCGCTAAAAGTAAGAAGAGGACAAGTAGGAGAGAGCGTACATTGATCTCTCCTTGAGCCGCCGCCAAGCCGTTTCTCTCTCTAGGTTTGTCCCTCTTCGGGCGCCTGCTGCAACCTGGCAGCAGCGATGCTGAATGTGGTGCCGAATCATCGCCCCCTCGCTGCATGTACTGCGTGTGACGCAACGGCGTCCGACGCCGGTGGCTGGCTGGCTGCCCGTTGGCGTCGCCTGCCTCCCTCCCTTCCGTTTCTTGTTTGCTCCGTGTGAAGAGAGAGAAGGAGGCCGGGCCTCATTGATGAAGTGGAGATTGGGAAGGGCGCAGTCCAGCAGCGGGATGCGGGCCCCGCAGGGCAGAGCTCCAGGACGGGAAAGGCTGGGGAGGCGCGCGTCATAAAGCGCAACGCTTTGACCCACCCGTCAGCTAGCTAGCGGGCATTGATGTCCAAAGATTTTGATCTTTGCCAGATCTTTTTTAGCAGGAAATGGAAACCTCTGTCTCTGTGTGATTATTCCGTAGGCTTGGTTGGGTACATTTTTAGCAAAGAGTGGTGTTTGACGTGATTTATTTACGATTAAAATCTCTTGAAATAAAATTTGGTCATTTTTAGGGGATCTAAACTAACTTTTGCCGGTCACTGAGGTCAGGTATCCCTGATAGGTATCTAGATTGACGGCCCTCCCGAGTTGCCTCTCTGCCGGCCGGCTCTGGAGGTTTCCCCTGCCCCAACCCTAAGTCCCTCACCTCACATCCCTCTCCTAGTTGCCGTTGCCGTCGACGCTGGCGGTGATGGCGGCGCCTATCTGGCCGATTCGGCGGTGGGCAAGGGAGGTGGTATCTCGGTCGCGGTTCAGGGGAGATGGTGGGCGGCGGCGGAGGGCCATGGGCGGCGCGGCTGGGCATCGTCGGGGCCTGAGCGCCTCCACCGGAGCGGCGACGAGGAGGGGGTGGTACGCCGCTGGGTGTGATGACCGAAAAGTATAGGGGTGTATCGTAGTACTTTCGATAAATAAGAGTGTTGAACCCAACAAGAAGTAGAAGGTGTTGACAAGCAGTTTTGATCAAGGATTCACTGTAAACACTAGCAAACATATTTTCAGGGATATTTGGTATTGCAAATAAATAAAGACGAGTAAATAAAAGAAAGTAATAATAATTACAGCGAGTGGCCCAATCCTTTCTAGAGCAAAGGACAAGCCGGTTGTTTTACTTATGATGACCAAACGTTTCTGAGGACACACGAGAATTTCGTCAAGTGCTTTCGCTTCACGCAGCGGAATAATCTTCATTGGTTTGGTAAGTGTTGTGTGGGTGAACCTATGTTAATGCACTACCCCTAACTTTGACTAATGCATACTTGTGATTATACCCCTTTCAAGCATCTGCAACTACAAGAAAGTAATTAAGATAAATCTAACCATAACCTTAAACTTTGAGATCCTACACTCCCTCATACACTGGTTTCCTAACGGGGGTTTAGGTTTCTGTCACTCCCGCAACCCCACAATTAGTAGCCAAATACACAATGCATTCCCCTAGGCCCATAAAGGTGAAGTATCATGTAGTCGACGTTCACATAACACCACTAGAAGAATAACACCACAACTCAAATATGAAACCATTAAATATTACTCAACATAGTTTCACTACTAACATCATGACTTCTCCCATGTCCTCAAGAACTAAACGAACTACTCACAAGACATCATATGGATCATAATAAGATGTGATATAATGATGAATAACAATCTGGACATAAACCTTAATTTAATGATTTCACTCAATAGCATCAACTACAAGGAGTAATCAACGCTGAGAAAGTTTCCCCTATGAACTAGACAGGAATCAAACCCAAAATGTTACAGCGGGACGGAGTGGAGATGGCGGTGATGATGGTACTGGTGGTGGAGATGATGATGATCCCGATGAAGTCCAGCTCGATGACAGTGACGATGGCGATGATTTCCCCCCTCCGGGAAGGATTTTCCCCGACAGATTTCTGCCTGCTGAAGAGCTTTTCTCTCTTTGTGGTTTTCCGCCCCGTAGCGGCGGCGGAATATTTCTCTGTTCGCTCCTTCTCTATTTAGGGTTCTCGGGGGATGAAATACGCGAAGGAACGATGTCAATGGTGGGCCAGGGCCACCACACCATGCCTAGGCACGCCTAGGGGGTGGCCCGCGCCTAGGGGTGGTGTGGGCCCCTCCTGGCCCACCTCAAGCTCCCCTTCTGTTTTGCTCCGGCATCTGGCAAAATAAGAATTTCTGGGTAATTTTCTAGGGATTGCTGTTCTTCAGAAATATGGTATCTTGACGATCCTTTTTCCAGCAGAATTCTCACTCTGGCGGTTAATTCTCCAATAATCATCAAACATGCAAAAATAGATGAAATAACATAAGTATCATCTCTAAATATGAAATATATCAATGAATAACAGTAAATTATGATATAAAATAGTGATGCAATTTGGACGTATCAGGGCGCCAGATCATGCGGTGGTGCTCTAGGTCGCCTCAGTCCGATCTAGGTCTTGGGCCAAGATCTGGACCGGGTGGGCCTAGGCATGTGTGGTCCTAGTTTTGGTCCTTGCCATACCGATTGGATGTACTGGACTGCCCTCTCCATACCTTTCGAACTGGTTGGTAGTTGACCGATGGCGAGGGGGCTCCTAGTCTTGCGAATAATGGTGGTAGTCCTCGGATTCTTCTCGCGCCAAGTGAAGATCTGTCGGAAGCTTGTTCCCATCAGTCTGGCTGGATTGTCGTGTTCCGAAAGACCCTGTCGGCGAAATTCATTGTGCGATCAATGCCTGAAGATTGCTGGATTGGGTGGTTTTCGGTTGTGTGTACCCATATTTTATCTGACTGCTTGGTTTCAGAGTGAGCGCTTCGAAGCTCTTCTGGTTGTTAATATCATGGAGCATGCTTTCGTTCCATGGTGCTAGTGGAGAATGCCAGGAAGACTGAGATCGGTGGACTAGCAATGGTGGTCGGGTCTTGGTGGTGATGTGGAATTGGTTTGGTGTTTCGTGACTTGAAGCAGCAACATGTAAGTGGAGGTGACTGCACATGAGAAGTTCAGGGTCATATCTTTCAGGGTGAAAATCCAAGGTTTGGCCTTAATTGGTTGTGGCTGGCAATGTTCTTGTTGAAGGCATTGTTTTGAGAGCGAGAACTTTCTTCAGAGTGAAAACGTAAGATCTATGTCCATTGTTTCTTTCTTGGAGACGTCGCTTATGGAGAAGTTGGTCTTCTGGTGTTGTTTTGGTGGTGTCAGTGTTGCTGGTTCAAGAAATGGATTAGTGTAGCGGGACTTTTCTTTTTGTAATTCTTCTTCTTTTTGGCTATGTGCATCTTTTATGCCATTAGGGAATGACGTTGTTGTAGAGGCTAGGTATAATTGATATCTTCACGATATTAATATATGCTCTTTATCGGAAAAACTAACTTTTGCCTTTGAGATTTTTTCAGAGATTATTTTGTACAGTGTGTATTTACTTGCAAAAAATGTTGACATATACTTGGACCGTGGCCGGCTTCAAATTGTGCAATTTGAACTATAGTTAGTTTCCTTTGAGCCTAGGCGGCTAGAAAAAAAGTTGACTATATTTGGAACTCGATGCTCCCTTCGATCTATATAATAAGTCTTGCTGATTTAGTATAACTTTCTAGACCTAGTTCAACTTTATACTAAATGAACGATAGTTAATATGTGATCGAGTAGGAGAAATTAACGAGAAATTCACTTTTGTACACCTTCGTCCTCCTCTATTTACATGGTGTTCTTGTTTCTAGTGATTTAACTTTAACCTGCAAATATATAAGACATGTGTCATGAATATTATAAATTTTCGTACACAACACATGTTTTGTTCGTCAAAATGTTTGAGAGGGAGGGAGGTGATACGTCTCCGACGTATCGATAATTTCTTATGTTCTATGCCACATTATTGATGTTATCTACATATTTTATGCACACTTTATGTCATATTCGTGCATTTTCTGGAACTAACCTATTAACAAGATGCCGAAGTGCCGATTCTTGTTTTCTACGCTGTTTTTGGTTTCAGAAATCCTAGTAAGGAAATATTCTCGGAATTGGACGAAATCAAAGCCCGAGGGCCTATTTTCTCACGAAGCTTCCGAAGTCCGAAGGAGAGACGAAGAGGGGCCACGGAGGGGCCACACCATAGGGCGGCGCGGCCCCCCTTGGCCGCGCGGCCCTGTGGTGTGGGGCCCCCGTGCCGCCTCTTGACCTGCCCTTCCGCCTATAAAAGTCTCCGTGACGAAACCCCCGATACCGAGAGCCACGATACGGAAAACCTTCCGGAGACGCCGCCGCCGCCGATCCCATCTCGGGGGATCCGGAGATCGCCTCCGGCACCCTGCCGGAGAGGGGAATCATCTCCCGGAGGACTCTACGCCGCCATGGTCGCCTCCGGAGTGATGAGTGAGTAGTTCACCCCTGGACTATGGGTCCATAGCAGTAGCTAGATGGTTGTCTTCTCCTCATTGTGCTTCATTGTTGGATCTTGTGAGCTGCCTAACATGATCAAGATCATCTATCCGTAATTCTATATGTTGTGTTTGTCGGGATCCGATGGATAGAGAATACCATGTCATGTTAATTATCAAGTTATTATACATGTGTTGTTTATGATCTTGCATGCTCTCCGTTTCTAGTAGAGGCTCGGCCAAGTTTTTACTTTTAACTCCAAGAGGGAGTACTTATGCTCGATAGTGGGTTCATGCCTGCATTGACACCGGGACGAGTGACGGAAAGTTCTAAGGTTGTGTTGTGCTGTTGCCACTAGGGATAAAACATTGGCGCTATGTCCGAGGATGTAGTTGTTGATTACATTACGCACCATACTTAATGCAATTGTCTCGTTGTTAGCAACTTAATACCGGAGGGGTTCGGATGATAACTTCGAAGGTGGACTTTTAGGCATAGATGCGGTTGGATGGCGGTCTATGTACTTTGTCGTAATGCCCAATTAAATCTCACTATACTTATCATGTCATGTATGTGCATTGTTATGCCCTCTCTATTTGTCAATTGCCCGACCGTAATTTGTTCACCCAACATGCTTTTATCTTATGGGAGAGACACCTCTAGTGAACTGTGGACCCCGGTCCATTCTTTTATATCGAAATACAAATCTGTTGCAATACTTGTTTTTACTATTTTCTCTCGCAAACAATCATCTTCCACACAATACGGTTAATCCTTTGTTACAGCAAGCCGGTGAGATTGACAACCTCACCTGTTTCGTTGGGGCAAAGTACTTTGGTTGTGTTGTGCGGGTTCCACGTTGGCGCCGGAATCTCCGGTGTTGCGCCGCACTACATCCCGCCGCCATCAACCTTCAACGTGCTTCTTGGCTCCTCCTGGTTCGATAAACCTTGGTTTCTTTCTCGAGGGAAAACTTGCTGCTGTGCGCATCATACCTTCCTCTTGGGGTTGCCCAACGAACGTGTGAAATACACGCCATCAAGCTCTTTTCCGGCGCCGTTGCCGGGAACCGAAGAAAAGCTACACCACAAAGATTTCTAACTCCCACGTCAACTACACGCCGGCCTCTTTTTCTGGCGCCGTTGCCGGGGAGATCAAGACACGCTGCAAGGGGAGTCTCCACTTCTCAATCTCTTTACTTTGTTTTTGTCTTACTTTATTTTATTTACTACTTTGTTTGCTGCATTATATCAAAACACAAAAAAAAATTAGTTGCTAGCTTTACTTTATTTGCTATCTTGTTTGCTATATCGAAAACACAAAAAAATTAGTTTACTTGCATTTACTTTACTTGATTCATCATGTTTCCTTTTAATTTTACCACAAAGAACATACCGGTAGGACGCGGGTCTATAATTGGGAGAAACAATATAGAAGAATTTTTCACTCATGTCGGTACCACCGAAGATTTTGAAGATAGACACTTGGTAGAACTTGCTCCCACTTATGAAATTGCTGTCGCTGCCTTAGTTCGCATGTTGGAAACTAAATTTGTTAATCTCAATCCTATAATCCAACACATGTTTCTTACACTTGGTGATTTGGAAGAGGGGGAAAAGAAAGATTTTGTATTAGAAACCCTTCTTAGAGAATTTGGTGGTCTAGCAAGAGAGGCTAGAAAGGTCTTTGCTAAATTTAATATGCTTGGTTCTCATACTAATTTTGTTAGTCTCCTTGAAAAAATGGATATGGATAGAATAAGGTACACTAAAAATACTAATGATGGTGGAGAGATCAAAGCACCAATACCATGTAAACTCCTAGCTATGAATGATGCACTAGAACATAACTATGCTTGGCTTGTTCCTGAAAATTTGTTCGATGAGAGTAGCAAGCCCAAGACTAATGAAAAGGGAGACGCTGAAACTTATGTATCCAATATACTATGCATGGTTGAGAAAACTCCAAACCCCGTTGTAGGTGCACCACCCTTCGATAACACTTGAGATACACTTTCGCGCCTAGCTGAAAGGCGTTAAAGAAAAGCGCTTATGGGAGACAACCCATGTTTTTACTCCAGTATTTTTGTTTTATATTTGTGTCTTGGAAGTTGTTTACTACTGTAGCAACCTCTCCTTATCTTAGTTTTATGTTTTGTTGTGCCAAGTAAAGTCTTTGATAGAAAAGTAAGTACTAGATTTGGATTACTCGCGCAGTTCCAGCATTTCTTTGCTGTCACGAATCTGGGTCTATCTCCCTGTAGGTAGCTCAGAAAATTAAGCCAATTTACGAGCATGATCCTCGGATATGTACGCAACTTTCATTAAATTTGAGCATTTTCGTTTGAGCAAGTCTGGTGGCCTAATAAAATCCATCTTTACGGACTGTTCTGTTTTGACAGATTCTGTCTTTTATTTCGCATTGCCTCTTTTGCTATGATGGATGAATTTCTTTGATCCATTAATGTCCAGTAGCTTTATGCAATGTCCAGAAGTGTTAAGAATGATTGTGTCACCTCTGAACATGTGAATTTTTATTATGCACTAACCCTCTAATGAGTTGTTTCGAGTTTGGTGTGGAGGAAGTTTTCAAGGATCAAGAGAGGAGTATGATGCAATATGATCAAGGAGAGTGAAAGCTCTAAGCTTGGGGATGCCCCGGTGGTTCACCCCTGCATATATTAAGAAGACTCAAGCGTCTAAGCTTGGGGATGCCCAAGGCATCCCCTTCTTCATCGACAAATTATCGAGTTCCTCCCCTGAAACTATATTTTTATTCGGCCACATCTTATGTACTTTGCTTGGAGCGTCAGTTTGTTTTTGTTTTTGTTTTGTTTGAATAAAATGGATCCTTGCATTCACTTTATGGGAGAGAGACACGCTCCGCTGTTGCATATGGATAAATATGTCCTTAGGTTCTACTCATAGTATTCATGGCGAAGTTTCTTCTTCGTTAAATTGTTATATGGTTGGAATTGGAAAATGATACATGTAGTAAAATGCTATAATGTCTTGGATAATGTGATACTTGGCAATTGTTGTGCTCATGTTTAAGCTCTTGCATCATATACTTTGCACCCATTAATGAAGAAACACTTAGAGCTTGCTAATTTGGTTTGCATATTTGGTTTCTCTAGAGTCTAGATAACATCTAGTATTGAGTTTTGAACAACAAGGAAGACGGTATGGAGTCTTATGATGTTTACCATATGTCTTTTATGTGAGTTTTGCTGTACCGTTCATCCTCGTGTTTGTTTCAAATAACCTTGCTAGCCTAAACCTTGTATCGAGAGGGAATACTTCTCATGCATCCAAAATACTTGAGCCAACCACTATGCCATTTGTGTCCACCATACCTACCTACTACATGGTATTTATCCGCCATTCCAAAGTAAATTGCTTGAGTGCTACCTTTAAAATTCCATCATTCACCTTTGCAATATATAGCTCATGGGACAAATAGCTTAAAAACTATTGTAGTATTGAATATGTACTTATGCACTTTATCTCTTATTAAGTTGCTTGTTGAGCGATAACCATGTTTACGGGGACGCCATCAACTATTCTTTGTTGGATATCATGTGAGTTGCTATGCATGTCCGTCTTGTCCGAAGCAAGAGAGATCTACCACCTTCATGGTTGGAGCATGCATATTGTTAGAGAAGAACTTTGGGCCGCTAACTAAAGCCATGATTCATGGTGGAAGTTTCAGTTTGGACATATATCCTCAATCTCATATGAGAATAATAATTGTTGCCACATGCTTATGCATTAAAGAGGAGTCCATTATCCGTTGTCCATGTTGTCCCGGTATGGATGTCTAAGTTGAGAATAATCAAAAGCGAGAAATCCAAAATGCGAGCTTTCTCCTTAGACCTTTGTACAGGCGGCATGGAGGTACCCCATTGTGACACTTGGTCAAAACATGTGCATTGCAAAGATCCGGTAGTCCAAGTTAATTAGGACAAGGTGCGGGCACTATTAGTATACTATGCATGAGACTTGCAACTTGTAAGATATAACTTTCATAACTCATATGCTTTATTACTACCGTTGACAAAATTGTTTCATGTTTTCAAAATAAAAGCTCTAGCACAAATATAGCAATCGATGCTTTCCTCTTTGAAGGACCATTCTCTTTACTTTTATGTTGAGTCAGTTCACCTATCTCTCTCCACCTCAAGAAGCAAACACTTGTGTGAACTGTGCATTGATTCTTACATACTTGCATATTGTACTTGTTATATTACTCTATGTTGACTATTATCCATGAGAGATACATGTTACAAGTTGAAAGCAACCGCTGAAACTTAATCTTCCTTTGTGTTGCTTCAATACCTTTACTTTGATTTATTGCTTTATGAGTTAACTCTTATGCAAGACTTTTTAATACTTGTCTTGAAGTACTATTCATGAAAAGTCTTTGCTATATGATTCACCTGTTTACTCATGTCATTACCATTGTTTTGATCGCTGCATCCACTACATATGTTTACAAATAGTATGATCAAGGTTATGATGGCATATCACTTCAGAAATTATCTTTGTTATCGTTTTACCTGCTCGGGACGAGCAGAACTAAGCTTGGGGATTGTTATCACCAGAATTTGACCGGATCAGAGGTGGGCCGCGATTGAAGATGGACTTGAAGAATATACATGAAAGAAGTACATGAATCGGCCTTCTATACCAAGTTGGGCTAAATTGCCCGTGTATCTGTAACATATTAGATCGCATCTTAGTTTAGAAGTTAGAGTTTTACCCGTGCACGGTTTGGTGCACGCCTGAATTAGAAAGTCCCCTGGACTATAAATATGTACCTAGGGTTTATGGAATAAACAACAACTCACGTTCAACCCAAACAAACAAATCTCGGCGCATCGCCAACTCCTTCGTCTCGAGGGTTTCTACCGGTAAGCACCATGCTGCCTAGATCGCATCTTGCGATCTAGGCAGCACAAGCCTGCCCACGTTGTTCATGCGTTGCTCGTACTGAAGCGCTTTTGATGGCGAGCAACATAGTTATCATAGATGTGTTAGGGTTAGCATTGTTCTTCGTTTAAGCATGCTTACGTAGTGCAACCCTTGCATGTCTAGCCGCCCTCACACCTATCTCGGGTGTGGGGGCGGCACCGCTTGATCATTATTTAGTAGATCCGATGCTGTTACGGTTGCTCCTTGTTCATCAAGGATTAGTTTAACATCCGCAATAGTTAGGCCTTACAAAGGGTTGGAGGATCCGGCGGCGTGTAGGGTGGCGTTTGCTAGCCCTAGAAAGGACGTTCGAGGATCAACCTCGTGTTGGTTTTTAGGCCCTGTCTAGGATCAGCTTACGGTCACCGTGCGCGAGCGCGAGGCCCAGTCGTGAGTAGGATGATCCGATTATGCGGTGAAAACCCTAAATCGTCGTAGATCTAATCAGCTTTATCTTGATCAAGCAGGACCACCATATATTCGGACACCCCGTCTGAATCATGGGTGAATCGGCTCTTTTGAGCCGATTCACGAAGTAACTCGAGAGCCGATCGAGGCTCGTATTTAACGTTTACGTGTGTGCCCTGCGAGGAAACTAAGCGAGGCATCTTCATCACCTTCCCGACCGGTATAGGTCAGGTGGCACGCCCTTGCACTTCGCATCGGACGTGTGACCGGAAGAGCATTGCGGGCCGTCGCTCGGAGGGTCTCGGCCAGCCGCGGCTCTAGGCTCTTCCCGGCTCTACCGTGTTGACGGTCGCTGCCCGCCGGTGGGTTTTGGCGATCAACACATTCTGGCACGCCCGGTGGGACAATCTTCGACATCCACCGCATCGCCATCTACATCTGAGATGGCGGAAAGCACTCCGGTCAAGTACGAGGATCTGACGGACGAGCTCAAGAAGAAGCACGACGAGATCAAAGCAGTCCTCGAAGCCGACCTCATCGGCTCTTTCCATAGAACCCGCTCCCATGGCATCAGGTGGAAGGGGTTCTCACCTGAAGGCGCGCTCGATGGAGTGGACCTGTCCTCCCCGTCGGAGAAAGACGATGAGTCGAAGGCCATCCGTGAAGCCGAACTCATCGGCTCCTTTGAGAAGACCCGTTCACACGGTGTCAAGCTCAATGGAAACACACGTCCGTTGCTCGGCGTCAACATGGTGGATCTCAGCCACTCCTTAAGGGAGCCGGGGTTCTCCTTTGGTGTCAACATGGCAGGGTCCGTTTACCGCCATGGCAAAGACAAAGAAGAGAGCAGGTCACTGCGGTGGCAAGGACGAAGAGGAGGCCGGTTCAAGCGATCGGCTTCGATATGATGATAAAGGTACAACAATGAAGACGGTATAGAGTCTTATAATGCTTTCAATATGTCTTTTATGTGAGTTTTGTCTGTACGGTTCATACTTGTGTTTGCTTTAAACACCTTGCTAGCCTAAACCTTGTATCGAGAGGGAATACTTCTCATGCATCCAAAATCCTTGAGCCAACCACTATGCCATTTGTGTCCACCATACCTACCTACTACATGGTATTTATCCGCCATTCCAAAGTAAATTGCTTGAGTGCTACCTTTAAAATTCCATCATTCACTTTTGCAATATATAGCTCATGGGACAAATAGCTTAAAAACTATTGTGGTATTGAATATGTACTTATGCATTTTATCTCTTATTAAGTTGCTTGTTGTGCGATAACCATGTTTCTGGGGACGCCATCAACTATTCCTTGTTGAATATCATGTGAGTTGCTATGCATGTCTGTCTTGTCTAAAGTAAGAGAGATCTACCACCTTAATGGTTGGAGCATGCATTTGTTAGAGAAGAACATTGGGCCGCTAACTAAAGCCATGAATCATGGTGGAAGTTTCAGTTTTGGACATATATCCTCAATCTCATATGAGAATAATAATTGTTGCCACATGCTTATGCATTAAAGAGGAGTCCATTATCTGTTGTCCATGTTGTCCCGGTATGGATGTCTAAGTTGAGAATAATCAAAAGCGAGAAATCCAAAATGCGAGCTTTCTCCTTAGACCTTTGTACGAGGCGGCATGGAGGTACCCCATTGTGACACTTGGTTAAAATATGTGCATTGCAAAGATCCGGTAGTCCAAGCTAATTAGGACAAGGTGCGGGCACTATTAGTATACTATGCATGAGGCTTGCAACTTGTAAGATATAACTTTCATAACTCATATGCTTTATTACTACCGTTGACAAAATTGTTTCATGTTTTCAAAATAAAAGCTCTAGCACAAATTTAGCAATCCATGCTTCCTTCTGCGAAGGGCCTTTCTTTCACTTTTATTGTTGAGTCAGTTTACCCATTTCCTTCTATCTAAAAAAGCAAACACTTGTGTTAACTGTGCATTGATTCCTACATACTTGCATATTGCACTTGTTATATTACTTTATGTTGGCAATATCCAGAAGATATACACAAGATCGCATTCGAGTACCGGGTTCAATGGGCTTGTTTGAATATGTAGTCATGACATTTGGACTGAAGAAACTCGGGGGCAGCTCACCCCGAAGGTCCTCTCCTGCGGAGAGCCGATTTCGTTCAAATCGGCCGGCTCCGCATGATAGTGCCCTCGGACATGATCAAGCCCGGGTCCATTCGGCTAATTTGTGTATCCTCGTCTCGTTTCGCCTTGGTCGAGACTCGGGGGCAACCGACACGAGGAGGATCACCGGGTCTCGAGTCATCGGTCGAAGAAGATGAAGGACAGATTATGAGAGACCAATGCGTTGCTATCGGCTCATTGGGCGTCGATCCAGCTAACAATCGGCGGTTTCGCTCCGCCACGACATGACCCGACGAAGGAAAAGCATAATGATTTTGGAAATGTCATTTCCAAAACCGAGGGGCATGTGTTATCACCGAATTTGACCGGATCGGAGGTGGGCCGCGATTGAAGATGGACTTGAAGAATATACATGAAAGAAGTACATGAATCGGCCTTCTATACCAAGTTGGGCTAAATTGCCCGTGTATCTGTAACATATTAGATCGCATCTTAGTTTAGAAGTTAGAGTTTTACCCGTGCACGGTTTGGTGCACGCCTGAATTAGAAAGTCCCCTGGACTATAAATATGTACCTAGGGTTTATGGAATAAACAACAACTCACGTTCAACCCAAACAAACAAATCTCGGCGCATCGCCAACTCCTTCGTCTCGAGGGTTTCTACCGGTAAGCACCATGCTGCCTAGATCGCATCTTGCGATCTAGGCAGACTAAGCCTGCCCACGTTGTTCATGCGTTGCTCGTCATCGAAGCGCTTTTGATGGCGAGCAACGTAGTTATCATAGATGTGTTAGGGTTAGCATTGTTCTTCGTTTAAGCATGCTTACGTAGTGCAACCCTTGCATGTCTAGCCGCCCTCACACCTATCTCGGGTGTGGGGGCGGCACCCGCTTGATCATTATTTAGTAGATCTGATGCTGTTACGGTTGCTCCTTGTTCATCAAGGATTAGTTTAACATCCGCAATAGTTAGGCCTTACAAAGGGTTGGAGGATCCGGCGGCGTGTAGGGTGGCGTTTGCTAGCCCTAGAAAGGACGTTCCGAGGATCAACCTCGTGTTGGTTTTTAGGCCTCGTCTAGGATCAGCTTACGGTCACCGTGCGCGAGCGCGAGGCCCGATCGTGAGTAGGATGATCCGATTATGCGGTGAAAACCCTAAATCGTCGTAGATCTAATCAGCTTTATCTTGATCAAGCAGGACCACCATATATTCGGACACCCCGTCTGAATCATGGGTGAATCGGCTCTTTTGAGCCGATTCACAGGGTAACCTGAGAGCCGATCGAGGCTCGTATTTAACGTTTACGTGTGTGCCCTGCAGGAAACTAAGCGAGGCATCTTCATCACCTTCCTGACCAGGTATAGGTCAGGTGGCACGCCCTTGCACTTCGCATCGGACGTGTGACCGAGAAGAGCATTGCGGGCCGTCGCTCGGAGGGGTCTCAGCCAGCCGCAGCTCTAGGCTCTTCCCGGCTCTACCGTGTTGACAGTCGCTGCCCGCCGGTGGGTTTTGGCAGTCAACACATTCTGGCACGCCCGGTGGGACAATCTTCGACATCCACCGCATCGCCATCTACATCTGAGATGGCGGAAAGCACTCCGGTCAAGTACGAGGATCTGACGGACGAGCTCAAGAAGAAGCACGACGAGATCAAAGCGATCCTCGAAGCCGACCTCATCGGCTCTTTCCATAGAACCCGCTCCCATGGCATCGGTGGAAGGGGTTCTCACCGAAAGCGCGCTCGATGGAGTGGACCTGTCCTCCCCGTCGAGAGAAAGACGATGAGTCGAAGGCCATCCGTGAAGCCGAACTCATCGGCTCCTTTGAGAAGACCCGTTCACACGGTGTCAAGCTCAATGGAAACACACGTCCGTTGCTCGGCGTCAACATGGTGGATCTCAGCCACTCCTTAAGGGAGCCAGGGTTCTCCTTTGGTGTCAACATGGCAGGGTACGTTTACCGCCATGGCAAAGACAAAGAAGAGAGCGATCACTACGGTGGCAAGGACGAAGAGGAGGCCGGTTCAAGCGATCGGCTTCGATATGATGATAAAGGTACAACAATGAAGACGGTATAGAGTCTTATAATGCTTTCAATATGTCTTTTATGTGAGTTTTGCTTGTACCGGTTCATACTTGTGTTTGCTTTAAACACCTTGCTAGCCTAAACCTTGTATCGAGAGGGAATACTTCTCATGCATCCAAAATCCTTGAGCCAACCACTATGCCATTTGTGTCCACCATACCTACCTACTACATGGTATTTATCCGCCATTCCAAAGTAAATTGCTTGAGTGCTACCTTTAAAATTCCATCATTCACTTTTGCAATATATAGCTCATGGGACAAATAGCTTAAAAACTATTGTGGTATTGAATATGTACTTATGCATTTTATCTCTTATTAAGTTGCTTGTTGTGCGATAACCATGTTTTCTGGGACGCCATCAACTATTCCTTGTTGAATATCATGTGAGTTGCTATGCATGTCTGTCTTGTCTAAAGTAAGAGAGATCTACCACCTTAATGGTTGGAGCATGCATTTGTTAGAGAAGAACATTGGGCCGCTAACTAAAGCCATGAATCATGGTGGAAGTTTCAGTTTTGGACATATATCCTCAATCTCATATGAGAATAATAATTGTTGCCACATGCTTATGCATTAAAGAGGAGTCCATTATCTGTTGTCCATGTTGTCCCGGTATGGATGTCTAAGTTGAGAATAATCAAAAGCGAGAAATCCAAAATGCGAGCTTTCTCCTTAGACCTTTGTACGGGCGGCATGGAGGTACCCCATTGTGACACTTGGTTAAAATATGTGCATTGCAAAGATCCGGTAGTCCAAGCTAATTAGGACAAGGTGCGGGCACTATTAGTATACTATGCATGAGGCTTGCAACTTGTAAGATATAACTTTCATAACTCATATGCTTTATTACTACCGTTGACAAAATTGTTTCATGTTTTCAAAATAAAAGCTCTAGCACAAATTTAGCAATCCATGCTTCCTTCTGCGAAGGGCCTTTCTTTCACTTTTATTGTTGAGTCAGTTTACCCATTTCCTTCTATCTAAAAAAGCAAACACTTGTGTTAACTGTGCATTGATTCCTACATACTTGCATATTGCACTTGTTATATTACTTTATGTTGGCAATATCCGGAAGATATACACAAGACCGCATTCGAGTACCGGGTTCAATGGGCTTGTTTGAATATGTAGTCATGACATTTGGACTGAAGAAACTCGGGGGCAGCTCACCCCGAAGGTCCTCTCCTACGGAGAGCCGATTTCGTTCAAATCGGCCGGCTCCGCATGATAGTGCCCTCGGACATGATCAAGCCCGAGTCCATTCGGCTAATTTGTGTATCCTCGTCTCGTTTCGCCTTGAGCGAGACTCGGGGGCAACCGACCCGAGGAGGATCACCGGGTCTCGGAGTCATCGGTCGAAGAAGATGAAGGACAGATTATGAGAGACCAATGCGTTGCTATCGGCTCATTGGGCGTCGATCCAGCTAACAATCGGCGGTTCTGCTCTGCCACGACATGACCCGACGAAGGAAAAGCATAATGATTTTGGAAATGTCATTTCCAAAACCAGGAGGGCATGTGTTATCACCGGAATTTGACCGGATCGAGAGGTGGGCCGCGATTGAAGATGGACTTGAAGAATATACATGAAAGAAGTACATGAATCGGCCTTCTATACCAAGTTGGGCTAAATTGCCCGTGTATCTGTAACATATTAGATCGCATCTTAGTTTAGAAGTTAGAGTTTTACCCGTGCACGGTTTGGTGCACGCTCGAATTAGAAAGTCCCCTGGACTATAAATATGTACCTAGGGTTTATGGAATAAACAACAACTCACGTTCAACCCAAACAAACAAATCTCGGCGCATCGCCAACTCCTTCGTCTCGAGGGTTTCTACCGGTAAGCACCATGCTGCCTAGATCGCATCTTGCGATCTAGGCAGACTAAGCCTGCCCACGTTGTTCATGCGTTGCTCGTCTTGAAGCGCTTTTGATGGCGAGCAACATAGTTATCATAGATGTGTTAGGGTTAGCATTGTTCTTCGTTTAAGCATGCTTACGTAGTGCAACCCTTGCATGTCTAGCCGCCCTCACACCTATCTCAGGTGTGGGGGCGGCACCCCGCTTGATCATTATTTAGTAGATCTGATCTGTTACGGTTGCTCCTTGTTCATCAAGGATTAGTTTAACATCCGCAATAGTTAGGCCTTACAAAGGGTTGGAGGATCCAGCGGCGTGTAGGGTGGCGTTTGCTAGCCCTAGAAAGGACGTTCCGAGGATCAACCTCGTGTTGGTTTTTAGGCCCTGTCTAGGATCGGCTTACGGTCACCGTGCGCGAGCGCGAGGCCCGATCGTGAGTAGGATGATCCGATTATGCGGTGAAAACCCTAAATCGTCGTAGATCTAATCAGCTTTATCTTGATCAAGCGGGACCACCATATATTCGGACACCCCGTCCGAATCATGGGTGAATCGGCTCTTTTGAGCCGATTCACGAGGTAACTCGAGAGCCGATCGAGGCTCGTATTTAACGTTTACGTGTGTGCCCTGCAGAAACTAAGCGAGGCATCTTCATCACCTTCCCGACCGGGTATAGGTCGGGTGGCACGCCCTTGCACTTCGCATCGGACGTGTGACCGGAAGAGCATTGCGGGCCGTCGCTCGGAGGGGTCTCGGCCAGCCGCAGCTCTAGGCTCTTCCCGGCTCTACCGTGTTGACGGTCGCTGCCCGCCGGTGGGTTTTGGCGATCAACGGGGATGCTTGATACGTCTCCGACGTATCGATAATTTCTTATGTTCTATGCCACATTATTGATGTTATCTACATGTTTTATGCACACTTTATGTCATATTCGTGCATTTTACTGGAACTAACCTATTAACAAGATGCCGATGTGCCGATTCTTTGTTTTCTGCTGTTTTTGGTTTCGAAATCCTAGTAAGGAAATATTCTCGGAATTGGACGAAATCAAAGCCCGGGGGCCTATTTTCTCACGAAGCTTCCGGAAGTCCGAAGGAGAGACGAAGAGGGGCCACGGAGGGGCCACACCATAGGCGGCGCGGCCCCCCTTGGCCGCGCGGCCCTGTGGTGTGGGGCCCCGTGCCGCCTCTTGACCTGCCCTTCCGCCTATAAAAAGTCTCCGTGACGAAACCCCCGGTACCGAGAGCCACGATACGGAAAACCTTCCAGAGACGCCGCCGCCGCCGATCCCATCTCGGGGGATCCAGGAGATCGCCTCCGGCACCCTGCCGGAGAGGGGAATCATCTCCCGGAGGACTCTACGCCGCCATGGTCGCCTCCGGAGTGATGAGTGAGTAGTTCACCCCTGGACTATGGGTCCATAGCGGTAGCTAGATGGTTGTCTTCTCCTCATTGTGCTTCATTGTTGGATCTTGTGAGCTGCCTAACATGATCAAGATCATCTATCCGTAATTCTATATGTTGTGTTTGTCGGGATCCGATGGATAGAGAATACCATGTCATGTTAATTATCAAGTTATTATACATGTGTTGTTTATGATCTTGCATGCTCTCCGTTTCTAGTAGAGGCTCGGCCAAGTTTTTACTTTTAACTCCAAGAGGGAGTACTTATGCTCGATAGTGGGTTCATGCACGCATTGACACCGGGACAGATGACGAGAAAGTTCTAAGGTTGTGTTGTGCTTGTTGCCACTAGGGATAAAACATTGGCGCTATGTCCGAGGATGTAGTTGTTGATTACATTACGCACCATACTTAATGCAATTGTCCGTTGTTAGCAACTTAATACCGGAGGGGTTCGGATGATAACTCGAAGGTGGACTTTTTAGGCATAGATGCGGTTGGATGGCGGTCTATGTACTTTGTCGTAATGCCCAATTAAATCTCACTATACTTATCATGTCATGTATGTGCATTGTTATGCCCTCTCTATTTGTCAATTGCCCGACTGTAATTTGTTCACCCAACATGCTTTTATCTTATGGGAGAGACACCTCTAGTGAGCTGTGGACCCCGGTCCATTCTTTTATCTTGAAATACAAATCTGTTGCAATACTTGTTTTTACTATTTTCTTTGCAAACAATCATCTTCCACACAATACGGTTAATCCTTTGTTACGGCAAGCCGGTGAGATTGACAACCTCACCTGTTTCGTTGGGGCAAAGTACTTTGGTTGTGTTGTGCGGGTTCCACGTTGGCGCCGGAATCTCCGGTGTTGCGCCGCACTACATCCCGCCGCCATCAACCTTCAACGTGCTTCTTGGCTCCTCCTGGTTCGATAAACCTTGGTTTCTTTCTGAGGGAAAACTTGCTGCTGTGCGCATCATACCTTCCTCTTGGGGTTGCCCAACGAACGTGTGAAATACACGCCATCAGGAGGGAGAGGCTGGAAGCACAATGGTGGAAGGTATGCGATGTGGAGAAGGCAAAGCAAGGAAGAAAGACATGGGATGAACGAGAACATAAGGAGAGTGGAGAAAGACGTGTGATATGTGTTGTTTTACGGTGGGCCCATCATTGGTTCTAGAAAGATCTAGTCCATGCACTTTTCTAGTTAATTTCACTTTGTTGGCTTGCCCCCGTTACACGGCCAATTACCGGTGAGTGACTTTTTATAAATAAATCAAACCTTAAGGAAAAAATAAATAATATAATCTCTAAGAAAATGGATAACACGTACTAATAATTAATTTAGAAAGAAACTTCTGTCTTAAAATATGGTAATCTTAGTATAAATCAAAAAGGAAAAAATTAACAAGCAAAGGTTAAGTTTGGACATTTGAAAGGACATGGATTCCCCATGTTTGCATTTGTAATTGATGACAATTCCTATGGACTAATGGTTGCATTGAGTTTCTCTTATAGGTTTTTTCCATAGGCAATGCTTGAACCATATCTTGGTTTCAAGGTTGCAAGAAGATGCAAATGAAAAAGATCAAGTGCTAAGTATGTCTTGAAGAAGAATAAGGAGCGAGTTCTCATGCACATCTTCAGGACATCAACAATATGAAGAATGAAGACCGTGGAGTGCAATGAAGAAGAATGAAGACGAAGACATGCATTGAAGAAGAGGCATGAAGATGGAGCTTGACATCCATATGTTGGTCATGGGTACATGAAGATATGCCGAAGAAGACACCCTCCCATGATGGGTCATGGGGGGAGCAATCCGCAAGACGTCATCAAGCAAGATCAATCAAGAGAGGTGTTCCATCTTGAAGCGGTCAAGATCGTCATCGTGAAGCTCAAGTGGATTGCGCAAGGTCAAAGTTTGTTCTTTTTTAGGTTTTCTCTCTTACCGGTCTCTTGTTGGTGTTGGGAGACCGGGTGTTTAGGATAGTTGGTCGTACTATCAAGAGGGCTCTTGAATGAGTAACTTGGTCGTATTGTTCGGAGAGAAACCCTTGAATTCTTTGCATCATATTTCTTAGTTATTTTTGGTTCTTATCCATGTGATTATTTAGAGCTTTTTCTCATTCTCATTACAAGTTCTATCTCATCGAAAACGGAATCTACATGGAAAACTTTTTGCATTTTCAAGTTTGAAGGTTTTATCGGTATGTATCTTTTAGATATGTCATGTCTCTTCATTTGTTTTTATCTTCCCTTGTTGGACTATGATGTTTCCCTGGAAGTTTTAAGGTGCTACTAGGATGTTTCCCTGCATGATCTTGCATAGCTTGTTGCTAGCTTCAAAACGATTCCAAAATTATCAAAATCGGAGTTCGGATGCTCAACTTATGGTCGCTTTAGTTTTGGTCATTCTAGGAGTTTTTTACGTCCAACCCTATTACTGCAAGTTGGCCACCCTAATTTAAGGTGGGGGCGGACCATCTAGTCCCTGGACCCCCCCGAACCATCACCATCACCCCCCCCCCCCCCCCCCCCCAGCTGCACATAATGGTTGGATTTCGGGGGACCTATTTAAGGGGTCCGTCTTCCCTAATAGTTCCCCACCCTTTAGGAACGTTCTTGAGCATGTTTTTATCCTCCATTCTTGACCCTCTTGAGCTTCCTATCTCCTCAATCCCTCCATGATTCTTGCATATTTTTGAGGGAAAATAGAGGAGATCTAGATCTACAATCCTACCAATCAAAATCCCTTTCTAGTGAGGGAATTTTGCTAAATCTAGATCTTGGAGTCTTTTGTGGATTTCCTCCCTTGCTCTCTTCCATTGTTGTTCGTCTTGAGAGCTTGAAATCTTTTCTCCCCTTCAAATCTGGTTGCATCATTTTGGGAAAAGAAAGAGAAGACCTGGCTCTACTACTCTAGCAATCAAATTTCTCTCTTTGTGAGGGAATCCCTTGATGTATTTCTTGGAGAGAATTTGGTGTTCATCCATCATTTTGTTCTTCCTCCCTTATTCGCCCAATAGATTTTGTAGCTTTGCTGGAATTTGGGAGTGAAGGACTTGGGCATCTTAGTGGTGTTCTTGCCAATGCATAAGGTGCATCAGTTTGAGTTCTCTACGGAGATTCAGTCACGTGCGATTTCGTGGGCATTACCTCTTAGGTTCTTGGAACCCTAGACAGCTTGTAGGCCTTTGTGGTGTTGTAGCCTTTGTGGCGTGGTAACCTTTGTGGCATTATTTCCTCTGTAGCCTTGTTGCCTTTGTGGCGTTGTGGCCTTCATGGTGTTGTAGCCTTTGTGGTGTTGCGGCCTTTGTGGCAGTGTGCCTTTGTGGTGGTGTGATATCTTGTGGCTGTGTTGTCTTAGTGGAATTATGCAGGAGCCTCCAATTGTTGTGGAGTTTTCCTCAAGCTTGTGACCTTTGTGTAGTTTACTTGGGAGCCTCCAATTAAGTTGTGGAACTCGCCCCAAGCTTGTACGGGTTCGGTGACCACCCTCAAGGGTCCCTTAGTGGATGGAGGATTTCCGGGAAGGCTCGAGGAGAATACGGTGCGCCATCGTGGCATTGGGAGTGCATTGTGCCTCCACACCGCTCCAACGGAGAGTAGAACCCGAAAGGGTGTGAACTTCTGGATACATTGTCGTCTCCGCGTTCCTCCGTTACTTCCCAACCCAAGACACTTTACTTATGCACTTTACTTTTTAATAGCCTTCGTGTTTGATGTTCTATATCTTGCTATCACCTTGTTTCTTATATTGCTTACCATAGGTTGTTGGTGCACATAGGAAAACCCTAGTCTATTGGCTTTGTGCTTGAAAAGTAAAACAAAATTTTATTCCGCACTTTTTCAAGCCCTCGAGTAGAAGTTTTTGAAACTGCCTATTCACCCCCTCTAGGTGACATCCTTGGTATTTCAGTTGGTATCAGAGCTTGGCCTCTCTTTCTATGCTTCACTGCCTTGAGAGTACAGATGTCGGCTAGGGGATTAGTGTACAATGACACTTTAATATTTAATGGCACAAACTATGATGTTCGGAAAATCTACATGCTTATTATTTTCGAGGCATGCACCTACATATGGAGAAAATTATTGATATGGGTTTTCTCCTCCTAAGGATCCACAAAGTCCATATTTTGAGGAGAAGAAAAACTCTTATCTAGATGCTGAAGCTACTAAAGTGCTTTGCCATGTTGTGAGCCATGAAGTTATCTCTTCAATCATGCCTTTCCAGAGTGCTCATGGGTTATGGACAAAGTTTCGAGATATATATGATGTGTTCCAAGACCATTGAGGATGATTGCACTCCTTCCACTTCACCGAAGTGTGGTAAGACACAAGGTAATGGTATGGTGAGTGGTGATGAACATTGGATTGTTGATAGTGAGTTTACTCTTGGTGATCCTTCATATCTATCTCATTATAATGCTTCATCTTTGGACTTGAAGACTTATAGCACTAAAAATGCTTTACATGCTTGTATTGATAGTCCTTGCATTTCCTTCCAAGTGTTTATCTAAATCTTATGATGATGTGCTTGACATGTATTGTTGCCATGATATAAGTGCTTCCTTTTCATCTAGTTTTTTTGTGGCTAACAATGTAAAGGAAACCGAAGATACTATGGGCCGAGATGAGGTCTTGAATGGAGCTTCATGTAGTTCATCATCTTCATCGTCTCACGGTTCTTACACATGCCTTATGGCTAGGGATTCAAAGGTATCTCCTTCTTGGGAACCCTATCTATGTAGTGATGATGGGGATGATGATATGGAAGAACTTGATGTTGCTTCCTTAAACAAGATGGCTGAGTTGGTCTTCCATGCTCTTCATAGGAAGAAAATTGCTTACTCTGAATTTATGAAAATATTGTCTTTTGCTAGGGATTCCCTCGCAACTTGATGACACGTGGTGGTGACCAATGACTGGGATGAAATTCAAAATGCTTGTGCAGACAGCTGCAATGCCGGGATAAGAAGACAATGAATGGTTTCAAAACCGAGATAAACTTTATGTCTGACAAAACTAAGTCGGTTTCACCAGAAGATTCGGCAAAGGTGTTGCCAATACAAGTTGGAAAGTCATCACCGACATATAAAATGAAGCCAAGATAACTAACTAGGTACTTTGTGAAAAGTGGAGTTTAGTGGGGGAACCTGCTGCGGCCCTTCTAATTGGCACTATAGGGCCACACCAGCTGCATGGACTAATGTCGGGGGCCCCGGTAGGCTAATGGTATGGCATAATAGCCAAGTTATCTCCATAGTGCCGGCTTACTGAGGCAAGCCGGATGAACTTATTTGCAGGTAAACTTCCATTGACCAAGTTGGAGGTTGACCGGGCTAAGGGTAGCCGAATAGGAAAACCGACTTACCTATGCCGGTATACCAAAACCGACTTACCTTAACCCGGTTATCTCAGATCCTAGAAGGGATGCTGGGAGGAAAGAATCGAGATACACTGTGGGAGTTGACATAGGGGTCCGGCATAGGGACAATGGTCATATGCCACTCCCCAAAGTCAGCGCTCAAGTCTCGTCCCTGTAATCACGCAAGAATCTCATCATCATGGCAAGCACGTCACTACATTCCAAGCGTTGTATGAGCTCATCATGCGCTGACCAGCGTGACAGAGCACATTGGTCAACGTGGCGAAGTGACAAGTACGTATATGCCCAGTCCCATCGAGGATGTCCTGGGCGACAAGATGGAAGCTCACGGCACAGCCCAGGGGAAGACTTTGAGGGCATGGAAACTGGCTTTATACCATGCTAGGTTTTCTGACATGTAACCTGCCCCCACTATATAAGAGGGTGCAGGGCCTCCTTTGTAGAGGGTCAATGCATTCTTCATTCTCATTCTCATACGCATAGAGCCACAATGCTTCTTCCTCCTCTCGCTACATAGCTCAAGGAGCACCATTGTAGCAGGGATTCCACCTCGAGATATATACATCCAGACAGGCAGGAGTAGGGGTTTTACCTCCTCACGAGGGTCCTGGACCTGGGTAGATCTTTTTGTGCTTTCTAGTTCACCTTCCCTCACCGGATCCTCTAGTGTCCATCGACCCCTAACTTAAGCCTACCCATGCCATATGTCTGTTCACCACGACGATATTGCTACAATTGTGTGACAATCATATATGCATGGTTAGGACAATTTGATTTAAATGTTTTCATTTTCATGCAAATGCATTATATTATGACAATGTTCTGCTATATTTGAGAGTAACATTTCAGTATAATTCATTTATTATTTTGTAGTGTTCATAATTTAATCAATTTCATATGTACACCTTATTTACTTGTGGTTATAATGACATATTTATATCCTTCTTATACTCTACTGATGTTATCTAGTATTCTGTCGAGTTCAATAGTGTTTCCGTCGGTAATATACTTCTTCTAAATTCGTTTTTATATCTAGTTTCTATTTCTTGTAGAATGGACACATCATCTTTGCAAATGCGGGTTGTTGTAGAGTAGAAAAGGCACAAGAACATCACGGAAGCGCTCGGCTGATGCGGTTACTTACGTATGCAAAAAGTTTCTACCAAGGACAATGATGACATCAAGCAGATGAATAAATGGAAGAATGACATGCCGAGCCAAAAGATGAACCAAGAACTCCTGGATCTCTGCCAAACGATGGTTTTTTCTTGACTATGAATTTTCAGTACCCGGAATACCTATTTATCATCTAGTGGGCTCATTGTTAAAAAATACATTTGTTTGATATGATGCTTGCATCCCCTTGACGTTAATTTTTTTGAACACTTATATATGCTCTACATGTATGTCACTGCTTATCTAAACCTGAATATCATGTTAATTTCTAAATACCAGCACAAAGCTTTCTCCATGTCAAATACCCCCGGAATCCATCGACATCTAGATGTGGGACGATCCTGCCGGGCTAACTCTTAAACGGAGTAGCAGCACCTATGTCGAAGGGTTCACCCACGGGGTCACCAAATACAGTCCACGACATCCCTGTAAGCACAATCGCCTCAACCATTTGTTAGAATAGTACTTGTTTAGCCTATTAATCGTGTTGGATCTAAAATCTTTGCATTACATGTGGTCCACAGGAACCTACATTCTGTTGTGTACTGGCTAAAGTGTATGGCCAGGAATGCCTAATGGTGGTTGCACATGGGCAATTGTTCCCAAAAAAACGGCACAGAACTTGTTGCAAAATTTGTGATTATCAGCAGAAATCGTGAAGATGGAAGTGATTAAGGTGTTTGAGCGCTTTGGCAACTCAAGGTGGACAAACCAGAAAAGTCGGATTAACACTTGCTCTATGCAAGGTGTGTTTCTTCAGCTGCCGGAAAAAAGATGATAACGTTTGCTTCTAATAGGTATAGTAAACTTATTTTGATATTGTTAGATTTAGGTGAGTCATGTGATGATAATGCTTATACATGTCCTTGGTTAGCTTGTTCTTTTGTTGAAGATAAATTGCTTAAACACCTATGTATGCTCTACATGCATGATAGTGCTTATTAAACATGAATCTTGTTAATTATAGACAAAATATTACGAGCCTACTCTATGTGAAAGCTCCTCACAGGACTGGAGATTGAGGATCAATTTAAAGTTGTGGTGCTTAAAACTTTTCTTTTGCCTTTCTTGGAGGTTGAATAATTTTCCACGCCAAAATAAGGACCATTGTTTAGCTGCAAACTTACCTTATCATGGTAAGTGGTTATGTTGCAAATTGCTACTTCCTCTGTTTTTGTAAGACGTTTTAGCATGCTATTATAAAAAGGAACGGTTGGAGTACTTCTGGCTTTTTTTATAATATGTATCCCAATTAAACGTCTGCTTTTTTACATACCTCTCCCTAAAATATATTTAGATGGAAAATACCAGATTATTTTTTAATTTGAAAATCATAACCAGTGACACTCAAAGAAAATATGAACGCCAGCGCTTAAATATAGAGCGAAAGATAGGATTCGAATACCCTTCACAAATTACACTATTAGAGACAATCAGGGAAAAAAATATTATTCTTCAGTACTAATTAAATAATGACAACGTGAGCTAAAATATGGATGTCAGCGGTGAAATAATAATGACAAACGCTCATAACTAGGACGTCAGCGGCAAGATACTAACGACAGTTTATATGGAATGAAGTCCATCACAGGAACATTAGAATTGACGGCAACCTGTTAGGTAGACACGTCACCCTCAAATTAGTGTTGACGTCCTCGTTTTGTTTATTGACGCTAGATCTGGAGCACTGCTGACGTAAAAAACATTTTTTTGTCGCCACTGGAATATCGCCACTTTGCCTCGGTTGTCAGATTAGCAACTACCAGAGACGACTGAAAATCAATTTTGTCGTCAGCGTTGCATCCTACCTGTGACGTATTTGGTGCTTATCAGTGGTACACATTACCAATGTTGTATAATGGTGACGTTAGCCTCTACTATCAACAGTGTAGAAAACACGTCCCTCACTGGTAAGTTTTTTCCGGTAGTCTAGCTACTTCCACGTGTGCAATTGCATATATCAATAGCCACATATAATTGAGATAAAGATGTATTCTTGTATTCCCTTCCTTAGGAGGAAGGTGCGTCACTTTGAAGAGGTGTGGGATCCTACAAAGAATTTTCCAATGCCATGAAAATTCGCATTCTTATACGGAGCATATCTCTGAAGAGACAAATTCCTACTAAAAGGAGAAAATCGCCCCAAATGTTAGACCTTATAGAATGTCACATACTAAAAAAAGTGGAAAATATGATCAAGGAATTGCTCAAAAACAAGGAAATCAAACATAGCTCTAGGCTCTACTCTTCAACAACACTAGCAGTAGCAAAAAAGGACAAGACATATAAATTGTGCACTGATTTCAGACAATTATGCAGTAATAAAAATAAGTACCCAATACCAGTGATAGAACAAAATATGTTGGAAGCACATTCTAGACATCTGAAGGTAGCATTACAAGTACCGAGAACACACCAATTAAAAGCTAAATTGTCTAAATATACATTTTCTGCTGAGGAAGTTGAATATCTTGGTCATATTATATCAGCTGCAGGCATTATGGCAACTAAGAAATATTTCTTCCCACATAGCTCCTTTCATGAATAATATTTTTTTCTCTCCTCTTCGGATAGTTTATATTAGTATTCTTCAATAATATACTTATCTACAACAATAATATGGAAGCACATTCTAGACATCTGAAGGTAGCATTACAAGTACCGAGAACACACCAATTAAAAGCTAAATTGTCTAAATATACATTTTCTGCTGAGGAAGTTGAATATCTTGGTCATATTATATCAGCTGCAGGCATTATGGCAACTAAGAAATATTTCTTCCCACATAGCTCCTTTTCCATTAGAGATGGGTCTAAGATAAGGTTCTTGGAGGACATATGGTTGGGAACAACCACTCTTCGTGAACAATATCCAGCCTTGTTAAATATTGTGAGACATAAACATGATACTATACATAAGGCGATGGAAACATCACCTCCATCTGTGATATTCAGGCGTGATCTCATTGGTCCTCGTTTGGCCTCTTGGAATGAGCTAATACAGAGATTAGCTTCTGTCCAACTGCGACAAGGATTAGATGAGTTCCGTTGGAATCTTACAAAAAACGGGATATTCTCTGTTGGATCTATGTACACTGCCTTAATTGAACCTATTCAACCGGTAGTAAATTATAAATCTACCTGGAAGATGAAGATACCACTCAAAACTAAAGTTTTTGCTTGGTACCTTCGTTGGGGTGTTATTCTTACTAAAGATAATCTTGCAAAGCGAAATTGACATGGTTGTACGAAGTGTGTTTTCTGCCACGAAGAGAAGACAAATAAACACTTGTAAACTGATCCATGTAAAATTCAAGATATTATCACTTGTAAAACTCCAACTACAATCACACAACTGAGCCATAAAAACAGCAATATTGAATAGAGCATGATAGCAATAGTATTATTGTTCGTATTTGAAAGAAACCAATCATTATTTTCTGTTGTCCTTGACGAAGGAGCAAACTCTAGCTTCCCGGTACACCTTTCCTGACCGGCAGAAGTAGCCCTGCTCTGGCGCGCAGTGCGAGTCGTCGGAGCAGACGCAGAGCCCTTCGATGGCGCAGCCCTTCTTGACGACAGTGGGACTCCCGCGGATGGCGAGCACCTGGTCGCTCCACTCGCTGGAGAAGAGCCCGTCGGGGTCGTACCTATCCTTCACCAGCAGAAACTCATCGGCTTTGGGGTATTTTGCGATGGCACCGTCGAATGCGAAGTCGCGGTTCTTGCCCCAGTGCGGCAGGCCGCCGTACTTGTTCAGCGCCATCTGCTCGATCTCGTCCACTAGGTCGGCGTACACACGCGGGATGCCGTAGCTGCGGCTCCGGTAGTAGAGGATGTCCAGGTCGATCGAGTCCTCGGGCTTGCCGAGGTAAGCGGAGGAGGCCTTGACGTAGCGGAACATCAGGCCCACCCTGCCGTCGACGCCGGTACAGAACCTGCCCGGATTGAGGTCCCTGATCCGCTGCACGTCGGCGATGAACGCCGGCACCTTGGAGAGCGCGACGCTGAAGCCGGAGTTGTAGTAGAAGGAGCCCCGGATGCGCGGGTCCCAGACGCAGGACGTGAGGAGGCCGTCCTCCGGGCCGCCGATGCACGAGCCGGCCGCCTGCATGCGGTGCTGGTACCCTACAACCGGGTACCCCGTGAAGGAGACGCCGTCGTTCGTGAAGCCGAAGCCCTGCTGCTCTTGCGCGGACACCTGCACCTGCGCCGCCGCGCACCGGGCGACGTCGGTGACGTTCTTCATTTGCATCGACTCCTCGGCGACTCTCGCGCCGATGGTCCCGCGGGTGGGGCTGGCGCGCACGATGAGGAGGTCATTGAGGCCATTGCCCGGCGTGGAGACGTCGACACGGTCGTCCTGGCGGTACATGACCGTGCCGTCCTGCGGGTACCATGTCAAGTCGGCAAACTCGTGGAGGAGGCCCCACGGAACCACCTGGTCCGCCAAGTCCGAGTCGCCGCGCTTCACGAACGTCAGCGACCGCTTGAACAAGGGCTCCAAGGCCAGGGTTACCTGGGAGATGACGCCGAGGACCCCAAGGGAGACCTTCGCGGCGTCCAGGTCCGGGTGATCGGCGCCAAGCTCCCTCACCACAGCGAAACCCTTGATCGCAGGCGCCGGCGTCACGATCCTCAGCCCCACCACGTACTAGTGCACGGCGCCTCCCTTGCCCCACAGCGAGCTCCCGTGCGCGCCTGTCGCCAGGAGTCCGCCGATGGAGAGGCCGTACCAGTAGGGTGAGTTCGGAAGAGCGAGCCCCGCCGCTGCGGCGGCCGTGATGAGGTCCCGAAGGAGCATGCCGCTCTCCACCGTCATGAGACGCTTCGCGGCGTCAATGTGCACCGTCTGGTTCAGCCGTGCGGTGCTTATGATTGTGCCGTGGCGGCCACCGGGGCACGACAGCTTGGGGATGCTGTGAGAGTGCTTGGTGGCCACCTTCAGCTTGCGTTTCGCACAGGCCGCGGCCGCCACGGCAGCCACGAGCTCCTGCTCGGTGCGCGGGTAGACGATGTTGGCGGCGTGGCAGATGCTACGGTCCGTGAAGGAGCCGTAGGCGTTGGTGACCGTGCAATTCAAATTGCCGTGCGTGCAGACCACCGGGGACGGCGGAGGGCTGCAGCAACACAGTTGGAGAAGAACCCCTAGGGCTATGAGAAGCGGAAGCAAGCTCTCCATTGCTCTTGTCCGTCCGTCTCCGTCGTCCTGCTTGCGGCTTCTGTTGCTTCTTGAATGGATACCCTTTATGTACTACTGAAGCAAGGCCTAAATTAGGGATAAGGTCAAAATTTCGGCATGCATTGCCCTCAAAATTTCCCTTTCGTGGCACAGAGAAGATCCATTCGCGATAACGATTCTAGTGCAACATTTTCTATCTTCTACGCTCGATCGTACTATACGTGTATTATGACATGAAACGGACATACATTGACCGGACCGGAGTAAGGGTATCTCCAACCGCACGACCCAAACGGACGCGTTGGACCGTCTGTTTTGGGCCGTTTGGGTGGCCGAGCGGACACGCGGACAGCGGCCCGCGTCCGCGTGTCCGTTTGGGTCGCACGCTGCGCCCAACGCACGGACGCAGCGCATAATCGGAAAATACCAAAACAAAAAAAAAATGCAAATTTAAACGAAATTTTGTAGAATCTGCTTTGAAAAAAACCCCTTTGGTTAGCGTTTAGCTTTTCTACAGCAGAAGCAGGTTGGAAAAGCAGAACCAAACAGAGCCTAAACATATGCCCTATTTTGGGCAAATTTCTACATAGCCCTATTTTGGGCTAATAACTAACAAAAGAAGTCCCTATATGGGCTTTAAAATTTAAACTTAAAAACCCTCTATTAGGGTTTGGTCGGCGGCGCTGTGGCCGCCGGTGCACCGCCTAGCCCCTGTGGGCGTCGTCGGCGTCGTCGTCATCGTGGACGACGTCCCCGGGCGGCGAGGCACTGTTGTGGCTCGACCGCGCCGGGGACTCTGGCCACGGAGACCACATGGCCTCCTCCCAGGCCGAGTGGGGGTCCGGAGCCACCCGAGGTAGCGGCGGCGCACGGAGCAGCGCCTCCTCCCCGAGGCGCTACTCCTCTCCTCGCCGGGCGCGGCGCCCGGCCTCTCGGCGCCGCTCCTCCTCCGCGCGGCGCCGAGATTCCTGACGCTGCTGCTCCTCCGCGCGGCGCGTGGCCTCCTCCCCGCCGCGCCGCTTCCTCCTCCTCCCGTCGCGCCTGGCGGGCCTGGGCGTAGAGCTCCCAGCCCTCGGCTTCCTCCACCGCCTGCCGGGTGGCTTCCTCCATCTCGGAGGTGCGAATGGCCGCATGGAGGTGCGGCCATTTCACGTCCTCCTCCGCCGCAGAGATGAGCAGCGCGGCGCGGAGGTCGGGGTCCTCTTCCGAGGACTCGGGCTTGGGCTCGAGCAGCAGTGGCGGCGGTTGCGGCAATGCCGCGCTGCCGCGGGCGGCCTCTCCGATGTGGAGGCCGCGTCGGTTTCCTCCGGCTGGCTGCAGCGCCGGCGGACAACGGCGGCTGCTGCTCGCCTCGTCGTCGTTGGCTCCGGAAGCGAACCGTCGCTTCGGGGCCATGGTGGCGGTTTCGCTGCGGGAGTGGAGTGGGGACTGGAGTGGAGGGCCAGATCCCCTCCAGTCCCCATTTAATAGCCTCCCGGGTCACTGACAGGTGGGCCCAAGGGAGACGAGGCGACCAGCGTCCAGACGCGAGCGGACGGCGCGTGCCATCCGCGGCCACGCAAACCTAGCCCAGATTTGGGCCGGGTTTGCGTCGTTCCGAACGCCGCGACCGTCCGCTTTTGCGGTGCGTCCCCGCGTTGGGCCGGGATTTTATCCGGCTCGACCCATCCGGACGCGCGGGCGCGGGATGGGTCGCCCCGTTGGAGATGCCCTAAGGCCATTTCCAACAGTTTCGGTCCGTTTGATATATATATATATATATATATATATATATATATATATATATATATATATATAGGTAAACTAACTGGTGCACCATGGTGCATGGGCACCACGAATCATATAAGGAAACCTGCACAGCAAACTGGGAAGTGATTTGTCTCTGTTTCTGGTAATTGGAAAGTGCATTCTCTCTCCTGTTGATATTTGGAAAGTGATTTTCTCTCCCTTATACACATACTAGTAAGCTTGCACGTGCAGCGCACGTTCTTTTTTAACACATTACTACATAATTTTAAATATTGGACAATTGTTTTGGAAATTTTAAATTTCACAGAAAGTGCATAATCAATAATTTTTGACTCGTACAAACAATTTGAAATATCATCTTCCATGTTCAACTTTCCTCATGTACGCAAATTTCACACATTTATATAGGTTGCACCAGTTAATGCACACTTTGCAAATGTACGGTGCTTCATATGAGTAATTGTATTTAACTCAATTCCAATGTACAAGAGATCAGCTTGATAATTGCCACATAACCGTAATATTCTAGACAGGGCAACTTCATACTACGGTCTTTTTCAATAGAGTACATCCATCCATATTGGGTGGGACTTGTAAAGGGTGCATTGGGAAATCTCAACTTCGGCGAGGTGAAAAACAAATACTAACAACAAATGGCAAATGCCATACGGAACAAATATACTAAATGTTTTGCTATATTCGCAGCTGTAAGAAAACATGCTAATAGAATAATTCATCTTGGAGCGTTTTAGTTTGCCCAGGTGTCTGGTCTAGCCTAGGGGCAGGGATTGTAACCATAAAAAAATGTGGGTAACCACTAATATTATACTCCTACTATTATCCAAAGCTTTAATGTACATGTGAAACCTTACAAAAGACACAAAGTTATCTTAACAGCCACATTTTCCTGGTGATACAATATCAACAAAAACTAACAGCCATCTTAGCCCTGACTCATACCATCAAGATTTATCTCAAGCGGGACAAGGTAAAATCATATTGTTCTAACCAGACCTCCACACACAGATCCAAAAAGCATGAGAAGAGCTCAGGTAAAATGTGCTACTATTAAACATTATTTAACAAATTAACTCATGGTATGAACAGAGTCTTGAAAATATGTTCTGAAGAAAATCCGGTTAAACCAAGACAAAGCACATAATTTTGTCAAGTGGAGGCGTAGCTTGGAGATTTTCCAACTGCAGTTATTTCTTACTGCTTCAGGATTCATCAGTTGTTGGTTTTGATATGGGAAATCAACAATAGTGTTTACTTCCCCAATGCAGTAACTCTGAGACTGAATATAGTTTTTTTTTGAAACAGAGGCAAAAACTTTGTCTCATTCATTAATTAAGGAGAAGTTTGTTACAACCAAACGGACCAAGAGAACAAAAAGGGATCACTCTCCCAAAATTACATTGCTCAAGTGTTTCGCTCCCGCGGTGGGCCAAAGTCTAGTCTCGCCCTTAATAATCTGTAGGAGCATCGAAGTTGGGGCGGACTTCTTGTGGAAAGCTCTCGGGTTTCTTTCCTTCCAAACCGTCCAACTAACAAGCATGGTAAGGGTGGAAATGGCCTTCCGATTTGTGTTTGCGTTGCAAGTCATGGTTCTCCACCACTCCTTGATGGAGGTGTCCGGCATCCATTCATGTGTGTATGGAGGGAATAATAAATAACAAATAGTCATCCAACGATTGCTAAACATCATGAGATGAATAAAAAATAAATAACAATGAAAGTTGCAACAAACCAAATAAAAATATGTGAATTATCTAGGAACCTAACCAATAGCATAGCCCTGCATACTATCACAGAGATACATGATATTTGGGATAACTCAATAAAGAAATGAAAGCTAGTGTGTAGCTTTTACATATTGTTGGGGTGTTACATCGTGCAACATAATGGAGCTAAAGGTTGGAAGTCAAAAATAATGCCATTCATGATCTTAACAGTGGGCTAAAGCTTGGAAGTCAAAAATAATGCCCCCGTTTGTTCAGAGAATCATATATAGAAGAGAATCATGGTTTTCAGAAAAATGAACAATGTCGTATTGAGTTATGCAGTTTTGAGTAGAATATTAAGAGAGCTCCAACTCATCCAAGGAACAAAACTTGATGTTTAACGTTACCATGTAAAGATATCTGAAAAGACCTCATGATAGTAAGAGTACTAAAGACACCTCATGATAATATCAAGTTAGCTACATCAAAAGTTCATTAGATAGTGATTGTATGAGCCTTTCTTCATGCTACATAGATGGACCAGTAGCTAAAGCCAAGCAATATTTAGTCCCTACATTAGAATATGATTTTGCAATGATGAAATGAACTGAGTGGAGCAAACTGTTGTAGCCTTTGCACGGCTGCGATTTCAGAGCAAAGTAATCAGTGGAAAACAAAGAACCCTTTGGATTGTCAGAATCCCATGATAGAGCGGAAATTCAATTCGGCTCCCGGGTGCATATGCTCCCTATACCAAAAAATTATGTTTGAACTGTCGAAAAATTTTGACAAAAAATTCTACATGTACATCTCCATAATATATGTGTGTTCGTCAAGTTTCGCGAGGAATCAATATTTTTTGTGGTCTATATAAAAAAGAGAAATTTTGTCTTCTGAAAAGCCTTATTTTAAGCATTGATTTTTTTCTTTTTTACACAAGCCGCACGACAAGTCGATTTTTCATGAAACGACTTTGTGAGCGTGTAACATGTGAAGATGTACGTACCAATTTTTCGTTTCAATTTTTTTGAAATTTTAAAACATGTGTAACATACATTTCAAAATAAAGGGAGCATATGCTCCCATGTGCCAAAACATCTAGTACACATTTTTTATCTACTGTAGTTGCAAGATAAGGATATTCAGTATCGGTACTTAACTGTAAACACAGAGCAATACAAGCTAACTACACACCTCAGATGAGATTCATCATTTGGAATCGGATATGAACTTTCAAAAATTATTGGTAAAACTCATACGCCAAGTGCATTAGATATGAACAATGGCACCTTCTTTGTAAAATCAGATATAATTGTCAGATGGAACTCGCCTAGGTGCTCGTGGAGAAGATAGAGCATGTAGATGTTGCAATGGTTCTGAGGCTGAACCATGTGTGCCCAAATGGGTGCATATTTTCAAATTTTTGTGATGTCAGTATGAATGAAACAAAGGGGGCAATTATTATGCACCCGTACACAGCAGGAGATCTTCTTCACCTTGTGGTCACTCTGGTTACCTCCATCATCTTCTCACTACACAGCTCGCCATCCGGTCTCTTCTCAACTGTAGCTAATGAAGTTTCTGTGTGCTGCAAAATGCATTGCGGCCATGAAAGGAAGTAGGTAAAAAACAACATCAGTGTGAAGTGAAAACACGTACTGCATACACATTGCTGGTGCCTGTGAATCAGTATGTTTCAATTGGGAGTCCATGTAAGTAGTCCACTCGGAACAGAGAGAAGTTTACTTTGCATCGCGAGTGCTATGCAAAAAATTATATCTGAGCAGAAGGAGGAAAGTTACATTCATACAATAATCTCTTTCGTATTGTCACCAACATCCAATTAAGAAAAAGGGCAGTTCTGTTGAGACTCGGTCTAACTGAATATCTCCACTGAATCCTGCTTGCAATGAGTGACTTTTACAATGACACGAACTCGTGAGGATATCTGCGTAGCTTAAAAAAGCATTAGAACTAAAATCATAAACAAAAGCCACGAAACAAAATTCAGAGAAATGAAAAAGGGGCTTAATTGTTTCTCTGAATGAAGCATAACCTTGATCATCAAGAAACAAAAGGGAAAAAAGATTCAGAACCCAAATAATATAGATGTATGAATACATTAAAAAGATCATCAAGAAACAAAAGGACTCTGCATGTAAAGAAACTTTGCATTGCATGTGCTGATAAAGTGATAAGCAAATAGGTAATTGTTGGACTTCCATCATAGGTGGATCCAGTCTAGCGGTCTGCAATGGACACTGAAATACACATTAGGAATGTGAAGAATCTTCCGTCGGTCGATCTCCAAAAATTATGCATCACAGCCCCAAGTGAGAAATAACGAACCTTAATCCTGATAGTCACTCATTGCATGCTTGCAGCGGGAGAGAAAATCGGCAACGCGAGCTGGGCGGCGGCAAGCACAGATGCACCAGGGTAGAAGATGCGATTTGGGGAGGAGATGCTCAGGAGAGAGAGACCCAAATCTGAGATACAAGCCTATGTGTGGGGGACGGGGCTTGCCTGCGCCCTCTTCATGCGCCAATCACTGCGCCCTGGCTTTGACTGATTCCCCCTGCAAGTCATATTCCCCAAAAGAAAGGATCAATACGAGCCTTACGTATTCGGCCAGCGCCGGCGGCTCCCTTGTAGACGGATGGGGGATCCAATCACTTCAAATCGTGCTCGTCGTAGTCATCCACAACATCGACGTCGCCGCTGCTATCATAAATCGCGAGACATAAGGTCTCCGGCAGTCCGGCTCCGTGATTCCACCGACGTGCACTGGAACATCAAGCAGTACCCCTTTATCGGATTCTATCTGTCTATGGATGAAGCCCAGGCCATGCCGTTGCCGACGTTATTGAAGATGCCCATCTCGGTTGGCCTAGCATGTTGAACTTGTACTAAGCGAGAAGTACTAATCAAGGAAATCGATGTGTAGAAAAACCAGGGAAAATCTTTATGAAGTAGTAAAAAATATGAAAGCAGTAGCAATGTCCCTGATCTGGATGGCTTGGAAGAACACGCTGTCCACCAGCATCAAAGACCAGCTTGCCGTTGCAGAGGACGTCGCTGGCCGCCACCGTCGATGTCTTCTCCGCCCTTGGTGTCGCGGGTGGCGCAAGAAAGCCCAATCCACGTCTGTGGTCCAACCGTCCATGATACGTGGAGCGATCAACGGGGGTGGAAGTTATTAGACGTGGGTTTAGCGCTCAACGCGTTTAGTGCTCAACATTGAGATGTTTTAAACCGTTAGATGGATGTGCTTTAAGGGCTGAGATCGTTTGGATCTCCGGCTCTCTCTCCTTTTATATTAGTGGAGATGATGCAATCTGTCACCCACGATGTAATTGTACGGTCATGATGTATGGTGTCCAGGCACCATGGTGCCCCAGTTGAGCTTCCTATATATAGCTAATTCTGCACCCGGTCGGTCTATAGAGCCGGTGCGCGCCCACCTGGTTGCATCGAACCTACCCTGTGGCAGGCCCCACCCCACCGCATGTTGTAATATTTTGTTTTGTTCGTTTTACCCCGGCGGTTTCTTTTTCTATACCAGAGTCGTGGCCTCATTTGGGAGCTAGACCACTACCTAAGACGCATCTTTTTTTTTTTCCTCCTCGACTGAGCGTGTCCGGCGGCGAGCGGTTCGGAAGTAAAATCGAGACGCGGCGGCTAGTGGTTGCTCGTCCGGCGTCCAAGGGGTGAGCGGCGGCGAGCAGCGGGTGGACTCTGCGCTGACCCTGTCCTCGGCAGCGTCGTGATTGGCTGGCCGAATCGGCGTGAATCGCGGCATGGTAAGCGGCGTATTGCAGGCGGTTTGTTGTTGCGGGCGGCGATACCGGCGGCATCGGCATCCTAGTCAGGCAGAGCGGCGGCTCGTGGATGCGGCGGAATCGGCGTCGTGGTCCGGCAGCACAGCAGGTCGTGGCTGCGAGCGGCAACGGCATCATGGTGAGGCGCGGGCGGCGCTGCCGGCGGCATCTGCATCGTGATGAGCGGCGAGCGGCCTCAGTCTTGCTGTTGGTCGTTTGGCGGCGGCGAAGCACGAAGGAAGGTATGATGGCCGCTCGTTCCTTTCTGGCCGCCTCTTTATTCAGAACTAGCAATGAAGCTCGTTCCTTTCTGTTTTAGCCTGAAGTTTTGTGATATTTCGCACTGGAGGTGTGATGTGTTATTGGCAGATACTTATTGATTCAGTGCTGTCACAGAGGTGGACCAGAGGCGCTGGAAAGATTCAGAAGAGGCCATGGAGCAATCAACTTGCTAGTGCCGAGTGTATCTACTATCAAGGTAATAACAGTGTAGCATATTTCTATCATGTGCTTGTGATATCTCTGCTATTATGTGAATGCGTTTGATTTGCTTACCTTTGTAGCGTGGTGGGTGGCCTCAATGTCTGGCCCTGCAGCAGGTAGCATAAACGTCCTGCGGTGCTGCGGGTGGCCTCATCTGCGACATCATCGCCGCCACCCTCCGACCTTGCTCTCCGGCAGCAACCATGCTCCCTGGCCTTAGATTCTCAGTTATACCTTTTCATTTGCATGAAAATTGATGGTAGTGTAAATGAAAAATGCATGGAAGCTGGTTTAACCTGTTAGTTTCCTTGCTTCGATCTTTGATTATGTTCCCAACCTTAGCAGATTTGGGTTATTCAGTATGCCAAATGTATTTTAATATCTGAGAAAATTACTACAGAGGATATTCCAGTTGCTGGCCATTGAGCACATATAACATTCTATTCTTTTTGAATGTGTTTATTTTATGGGCACATGAGGCCACGAATTATGTAGCTGTATATGGGGCCATTCAGTCATGCCTCAAACCATGACGCTAGTTCTTATTTTTGCATTGGTAATTCTTATGTCTCGTTGCCACCAAGAACTACATGACATACGTTTTTTTATGTTGCCACTGAGAATTCTTACGTTGACGTAAGTTATATTACAAGCTCTGCGGACCATTGGTTTAACCCACCCTATCATGATAAAACAAAGGAATTACCTGCACTATCAGGACACAAACTTAATTCCTCCTTTGCAATTTGTCATGATGACACATAGTGTTTATCCATATAGTAGTTTAGGGGTTTTGACTTTGTTTTGATTCAGCAAGCTGCTTATGGTCTGGTAGTTTTAGAGGTTTATCATTCAATGAAGTTGTACTAAACATGTCACTCATGACAGCCTGATGGCATACCATGCTACGGGAGCGTTCTGCAACTTTGTGGATCCACTCTTCAACATGAGGTCAGTTCCCGATCGCCAGCGTTATGTTTCCTCGGCTTGAAGGAAATTGCAAAGCAATCAATCTTTAAATAGATATTGCAATATCATCGATCAATCCATTGAAAGAAATGTTTCATGGAAAACAGTTTAGATAATTAATTGTACCCTGTGTGCTTTTCAGTGACCTGTCTGATAGATACCTGCATGCTATGTCAATATTATCGATTCTGTAAACATGCTGCAATATCTGTGGTTCTGTAATTGAATTACTTCAGTATCATCGATCCTGTAGGATTGTTCCAATATTGATCATTAGGAAAATGTACATTGATTCTGCATATGGCCGCAAACTGGAAATCTGGAACTTTGCAATTTTACGTCAGCTTGCTGTTAGGGTGCTGGCTAAATGTTAATTACATAGGTAACTTCTTCCACTGTATCCCAATCCTTATGGAGATACCAATATTCCATTCAAAAAGATAGGTATTGGTCTCCAACTAGCGCTGATTATTCATGTGGATTGTTCAAATGGAAGTATGGCTGATTCTTGTAAATTGAATTTTCTGTTGTAGAGATCTTGTTGAGACCCCAATGGATCAGCCCATTTTAGCTCTCTGTAGTTTATGTGTAGCTTTACAAGCATATCAAAACGGAATTACAAGCATATCACATCGGAGCATCCATTCAGGATTACAAGCTTACGAATTAATTGAATGTCAACTTCATTTTGTACATGTCTCCAGGTGCATTATAGTCCATAGATTGTTTGCGCAGTACAAAACGAAATTATTTGGTAGTTTCTATTCAGGTTTTATCGATCCCATTATTCAGGTCTAGATGTTCCAATTCTGAATTTTGTAGTTTTTTTTTCGAGAAAATGCAAAAAGCCTTTGCATTTCATTTCATTGAAAAGAAGGAGATGAGTTTGTTACTATTACAATCCTCCTAAGAGGCCATGGTTCTGAAAACAAAAATTTGTAGTTGAGGAGTAGCTTGCTCCGGTATGCAAATTATAGGCCACTCCATCGCTATACACATAGTAATATTTTTGTAGGCACATCTCCTCTAACAATGACAAGATTGCTAGGTGCTAGCATTCACAATTATGGAGAGGATGCTGGTCAAGTTGGTATGGTCAGTAAACAAACAGTTCTGATGGAGTAGTTTGGCAAGGAACCGAGATTTCTTTCAGTTGGATGGCAAATGAACATTTTTCAGATGAATATAGTGTTATGTGTTATTTCTGTAGCCTGTAGAACTATGAACTAAGTTAGTGGACTTCTCTATAGTGACAAGCCATTTTGAGTTTTATTATAACAACATTATCTCCTTGTTTTAACAGGCGACCAAGGTGATGAGTATTCAAGTTCAAGACTGATAAGAAGCGACCGATCTGAAGGGTTTCACATATGTCATGCTAGCCCCAACAAGGTGTTGATGAGGTGGTCTTCAGCACCGTGTCGCCTAGTAGGATGGAACTGAACCATCAAAACGTCGTGCAGTGGAATTAATATAACAAAAAGTATTTACGACGAGTCATGTACTTCAATAAATGTTTCATGACTGATTCTTTCATTTTTTATAGTCTTGTTAGGCCTTTCTCATATTTATTCTATCAGAATATGAGGCTATGCCAGTCAATCTTATGTCGTGTAGTCAAGCAATGTAATAATCATGCAAAGTCTTATGCTGTGTAATCACCAGATTTATTTTAATCAAGAATATTCTTGCACATGTGTAATAAAGTGGGTATCGTCAGTTCATGATAAAATTGTTACATCGATAGTGTGCAAAAATGCTTGGCGGTGCTGGAGAAAAAAGGCCAGCGGTTAGTGTACAAAAATGCTTAGCGGTGCTGGAGGAAAATGCCCAAGTCTTTTTACGTTGGCCTGGCTGGCAGGTTCTTTCATCAGCTGTTTATCCCACGTTGGTTGCCCGATTTCTTACATCAGCTGTTTATCGCACGTTGGTCCCGATTTCTCCTTTTTTCACGTCTGTGATCAGAAACTGGCACGCTCGGTTGGCTCGGCTAGTTGGACGCGGAAGAAGTTTATTACGTCGCATGCACAGAATCTTACGACGCGCGGGACTGAAGTGTGCGCGGGCTGGTTGAGCCGGGCGGGGCTTCGAGCGCCAGATGGGCAGGGTGCAGAATAATATTATGCTCCCTGGGAGTCAAATAGCGCGTCTCTCTCTCTCTCTATATATATATATATATATATATATATATATATATATATTAATTTACATACTACTCGTAGTATATTTGGAGCCCCCAAACCCCCAGTTTTCCATAAAAAGAAAATAAAGTAAACTGGATAATCCCCGCTGCGGGGATGCTTGCCGGCCGCCTCGTAGTCCTCGTCGCCAAGGTCAATGAAGACCTGCGGCGGTGGCTAGACATTAGCCGCCGGTGGAGGCGGCAGCTGGTACTCCTGGGATGGTGGTGGCGCCAGTGCCACCGCGGCCTCTAGGGAGGCCCGGATGACCTAGACGAGGTGCCATTTGGTGCGCCCCTCCACCAAGGCGATAGCCTCTGCGCGCGATGGCCTCCTCCTCCATCTCCTGGTAGTCAAGGTCGTCGTCATCTTTAGGCGGGACCTCGACCGTCGCCTACTGGTAGACATGCCCCGGAAACTCCCGCACCCACGGGAGGGGATCCGCGTACTGGGTATATGCCCCAGGTACTCGAAACAGTCGGTGTGCCCCCCTCGCAGTGTGGGGAAGGTGTAACCCAATGGAGGGAGCGCGTCCTCCTCCTCCTCCCCCTTCACGGGCGCCGGTGGCGTAGGCGGCTGTCGTGGTGGTGGTGGCCGCGGTTGGGACTGGAAGGCCGCTTCGGCCTCCTCGTAGTCGAAGTCATCATCGCCGAGGTCCTTCAGGTAGGCATGGACCATCTCGCGCCGAGCATCGTGCTTGGCCTAGAACCACCGCACGCACAACAGGGAGTCGATGCACTAGTGGAAAACGGGCCTGTAATCCCGGTTCGTTTGGGCCTTTAGTCCCGGTTTCCAAACCGGGACCAATTAGGCGGGACTAAAGGTCCTCCCTTTTAGTCCCGGTTGTAAAACAAACCAGGACTAATGGTCCCGCCACGTGGGCTGCTGGCGCGCGTCGAGGAAAATAACCTTTAGTCCCGGTTTGTAACACGACCCGGGACTAAAGGTTATTTCTTTATTTTTTTTAATCCATTTGGTTATGTCCAATTATTTTTCGCTCCTCTTTTTTTTTCTATTTTTTCAGAATTTCTAGTATTTCAGTTATTTAACTAGTTTAGTTTCTAACTACACTTAATCTCTAACTACGCTTAATCAATAGTCAAATTACTTACCTGTGGTCCAACTTCCCGCTCGGTCACCCATCCTCCCACTACTCCAGCACTAGCACGCTTAACTTCCAAGTTCCTTTCCCATCCCGCTTCCAAGTGCTTCGCGCGCATGTTGTGATACTAGTATCATATCAATTCTATTAACATGTTGGTCGATGTCACACTTATTTATTATTCGAATTACAAATAATTATTTTAATAAACAAAACTAATGACGTAATAACATGTTGTGGTAATGGTATTATAATTTTAATTTTTTAAATTTGTATTATAATAGTTTTTTAATTTATTATTTTTTAATATTTTTTGCCAAACTTGAAAATTTGAAAATCTAAAAATTGGCTAACTTTATGGTTAAGTAATAGTAATCTTTATGCATGATGTAATTATTATTTTAAAAAATTTAAAAATATAAAATTCCGAATTTCTAGCAAAAACTAAAATCTTCCTGCTTTCATATTTTCATTTGGAATTTTGAGAATCTAAAAATTGGCTAACCGGGTAAACCCTGGTGATACGAACCGGGACTAAAGGGTAGACCTTTAGTCCCGGTTGGTAATACGAACCGGGACTAAAGACTTTTGCCCCATAGACCACCCTTTAGTCCCGGTTCGTAATACGAAGGGGGACTAAAGGGTCCAAACGAACCGGGACTAAAGGGTTTTCATGATGAACCGGGACCAATGCCCCCCATTGGTCTCGGTTTGGTTCAAAACGGGAACATTTGCTTGGGACGAAAGGCCTCTTTTCCACTAGTGATGGCGTATGCCGGATCCTGCCGTAGATCTGGCGGCCGGTGAGCGCTGCATCGAAGGATCTTGCGGAGGCGCATGGGGAATCGCATGCACCGGCTACCGCGCCTGGCTGAGATGCCAACCATGCGGCAAGTGCGCGTCCGGCCATGGCATCGGCACGCCGAGGTCGGCTTAGAGGCGCGACGTCTCCGTTTTGACATTGACGCGTGTCTAGGAGCGCGGAACGGGAGGAGAGCGCGGTGGCCTCCCAGCGAGCGCTCAGGTGTTCTGGCGGCCTCCATTGCCACCGTACTGGCCACCGGCGCGAGACCCCAAGGCCTCGTTGCTGTTCCGTCCTGGGCGGAACCATCCGCCCCCCTTCTTGGCCATGGCTATGGTTTGGGAGCTCGGGGTGGCTAGGGTTTGGAAGATTCAGTAGCGAGTGGGGACATGAGAGTGAGAGGGACATTGTTCTCCATTTAAGGAGACCCACTCATGCGCCTCCTCGCCTCCCTCGGTGGGTCCATGGTAATTTCAGGAGGACGCGCGGACGCGTGTGCCATCCACAGCCACCATAAACCGACCGCATTTATGGGCTCGTAATGGGGTTATTAGGCTGAACAGAAACAACCGCGCAGTCTATATATGGTTGGCCGTGAGGCCTCGCATTTAAGCCTCGTGGTTCGGAGATGGCCTAACACCATATAAGTTCGGCGAAGAGCCTTGAGGCTCACCATTTTCATTACGAGGAGCAAAAAAAAAAGCGCTCTCTTGTTACTTTCTACATTCATGAAAGAGGGTACTTCCAACTTTTTTGAGACGTTAAGCTTTTAAAAGTTTGATCGTTTGATCGTGTTTATTCAACAAAAAAAACATTTATACCGCCAAACTGGTGCCAGTAGATTCATGATAAAATATATTCATACATAGCTATTTTGTTTCGTAAGTACTAGTAATATATTTTCGTGTAAATTCGGTCGAGTTTTAGATAGTTTAAGTTTTCACAAAAAAGAGAATACTGGACGAAGTATGTCATAAATCAGAACGCATGTTAGAAAATAGTACTACATGCATATATTCAAGCCTCAACTTACTCAAGTCAAACTTGAAAGTTAGGTTGCATGTCTCTGTCCGGATGCAACTCCAAGACTTAACGCAACTAGATTTAGATGTGTGCCTTGACACACGATCGCGTGAAATCCTCACAGAATTACAATAGTAACGATAAGAAATCAGGTAGGTAAATTGTAATACCTTGTCAGTTTTTGCAAAATAAAGTCAATTTGATGGAATTATGATTTTTTTTTTAACAAAGTCGGCCTCGAAAGGCCTGGAAGATAGGTTAAAAGCGGTGGGTACATAAATTACATCGATGCCCTTTAGCATCTCTTGCCATGGGAAACCTAAAATTAAAGTAAAGGCACCGAAATTTACAAAAATGGCCCTAGCAATAAAATAGGGAAATCAATCAAGTGCTCGGGCTCCTTCTCCACTGCACGCTGGTGACCTCAAGACGCAGAGCACCGAGATCAGAGAAGAAGCAGCTCGGTGTGTTCTCAATTCCGACGAAGAATCAACCACGTCAGCCGTCTCTACAGCTCCGTGAACGAACCACTTGGAGGAGAAGTGACGGCGAGCACCAGTGCAGGGTTGATGAGGGCCTCCAAAGGAGGCTGAGCTCCTGGACGAGGGCCGCCAACCGGCCATGAAAATCAGGGGCGAGGCAGAAGTATATAAGTGCAAGAAAATAGTTGCTTCAGCATTGATCCTTATTAAAAACCTATAGAAAAATCTTGCATTTGAATAACAGGAGCACATACTGATATGAAATCTTGGATTTGAATAATAGGATGTTTACAATTATATAACTCAGGCCATTTGCACACTTGTCTTATTTTGTACAGTAAAAAAATGCAACTATATTAACCTGTTTTTCAGGGAATAAACAAATATAGATAATATAGATGAAATTTGTAACATGAGAGCATCTCCAGCCGCGTCCCCCAAAGTGATTTGGGGCGCGCCGGACAAAAAACCCGTTCCAGCCGCGTCCCCCAAAGCCCATTTTTGTCCGGCGCGCCCCCATACGGTGTCCGGCGCCCCGAGCCCGTCCCCGTCCCACAGGGGACGCTCCGGGCACGCCGGACACAACGAAAAGCGAGGCGAACCGACGCGGGCCCGACACGTCAGCGGCTCAGAAGCCTAAAACCCCGTCGCCTACCTTTGGTCAAGCGACGTTAATGGCGTCCCTGTTTTCCCAGGCGACGCAGGGACGCGTCTCGTCGTGCATGGCCGCGTGGCCGTCCGCGCCGGCGTTATTGCGTGCAACCACCCGCTGCCGCCGTTGTTTAAAGACGCCCTGTAGTTCTCACCGCTCACAAACCTTCTCGTCGCCGCCGCCTCCCCCCTCCCAGATCTTCTCCTCGTCGCTCCAAAAATGTCGAGCTCGTCCTCCCGCAAGATCGCCGCGGTGAACGGCTTCGGCCGCGGCAGCCTCACCGTGCCGGAGGCGTGGGCGCTGTACCACGCCCGGTATCCAGTCCCGCCGGACATGCGGCCGCCAGCGGCGGCGGCCGGAAGATGGCCGTGAACGGCATTGGCGTTCCGCCGCCGCCGAGCCGCGCACGGACCAATGGTGGGACGCCATCAAGGCCCGTCGGGCTCAACTCACCGCCGAGGAGCGGTTGGATCCGACGTGGGCGGCCAACAACAACGACGCTGGTGGACGACGTACTTCAAGGCGAAGTACGACATCGAGATGCACAGCACCGACGGGCTCGTCGGCGGCCCCAATAGCTGGAACAAGGACGGCCGCGCCCTGTTCTGGGGCGTTCCGGGGCGCACCCTCGAGAACATCATCCGCGGCATCCGCAACGGCGCTCCAAGGCTGGAGATGCCGTCGTCACCGCCGCCGTCTCCTCAATGGCAGCCGAGGAGGACCACGTACTCGTCCTCCTCGCACTCTTCTTCCTCAGGACCGGCGTGATCGACGCCGTCCTCGTCTTACCGGTCGGCGCCGTACACCGTCCCCAAACGGGAGGTGAAGGAGGAGCCGGCGACGCCCGTCAACACGAGGCGTGGCGGCAGCGGCAACCGGCGGTAGCAAGGGAGGCGCGGCGGCGCCCTCCTCATCCCGAAGCCGGAGGTGAAGGAGGAGCCGGAGGAAGCGTCGCGAGCGGCGCTGGCGGCGGAGTACGAGCGGCGGCAGCGGCTCATCGCCGGCGGCGACGACCCCGAGGACCGCCCGAGTCCGCGGGCGGCGTTCTTGGCGTCCATGAATGACAAGGACGCCCGGAGGGGCGACCTCGACGCGGCGATCGCCTTGTCCATCCGCGACTCCGGCAAGCCGCTGGTGGACCTCACCGACGACGGCGAGGCAGGACCAAGCGGCGCGGTGAAGGACGAGCCCGTCGACGAGCCCGTCGACGAGCGCGTCAAGCACGAGGTCGTCACCGACGAGATGTACTACTTCCAGCAGTACTACGACGCCTCCGGCCGCCGCAAGTGGTTCTAGATTAGGTTTAGTTTAAATTTAGTCAAATTTCGTTCGAATCTATGTAAGTTTGGACGAATCTTAATCGAATCTCGTTAAGTTTAAAATTTCCGAAATTTTGTTTGGGGGACGCGACGTCCCCCAAACGCGGCACGAACGAAACACGTCCCCCAAACGCTCAATAACTCGCTTGTAGGCTCGTAGCCACTAGACAATTAAGCAAGGGATAAGGTCAAAACTTCAGCATGCATGGTCATCAAAATTTCCCTTTCGCGATAGCGATTCTAGTGCAAAATTTTCTATCTTCTATGTTCGGGAGTACTCCATTTGTACTATACACATTATGACATGAAATGGACATACTTTGACCGGAGTAACACCATATAAGTTCAGCGAACAGCCGTGAGGCTCAGCATTTGCATTATTACGCGCAAAAAAAAAAAAGAAGCGAAAACGCTCTCTCGTTACTTCCTACATTCATGAAAGGGGCCAGCTTTTTTCAGACGTTCAACTTTTTGAAGTTTGATCGTTTGATCGTCTATATTAAAAACCCAATATTTATGCCGCCAAATTTGTATCATTTGATTCATGATAAAATATATTCTCATCACATAGCTATTTGGTTTCTAACATAAGTACTAGTATTATATTTTCGTGTAATTTTGGTCGAGTTTTACATAGTATAACTTAAAAAAAAACTGAAACCTGAAATAATACTGGAGGAAATATGTCAGAAATCAGAACGCATGTTAGAAAATAGTACTACATGCATATATTCCAAGCCTCAACTTCCTCAAGTCAAACTTGAACGTTGGATGTCTTTGTCTGGTATGTAGGTGTGAAGACTTAACACAGTATTAGTTGAATGTCCGTGCGTCGTCACGATTATCTAATTTCATCCCTCATGATATATGTAATATGTAAAAATAATGCATGTGAAATTCACGTGTATAGGAAAGATAGCTACATGTTTTTTTTTTGCAATTTGTTAACTTCACCATCTGCTAAGAAATTCAGTCTTATAAGAAACTTCAGCCTAAAGTTTATATCACGTCAACACGAAAAATGCTAGATATGCAACTATGCTAATCATTACAACAAGGAGGGGTTGTCCAGTGGCCGGCGGCTGTTCCACCACCGGCATATCCGATATCCGATGAGCGAGCATCCTGGATGCGCATCTCAGCCTCGCACAGATTTTGTGCACGGAGAGGAGCAGGGAACAGACAGAGGGGATTGGGGATTTTTTTTTTTTTTGACGTGATTGGGGATTTTTTTTTTTTTTTGGACGTGAGAGCAGATGAGGGATTTTGGAAAAACTCACCGGTTGGAGGAGAAGAAAAAAGAGAATGACTCTCGCTAGTAAAGGTGCACGTGCCACGCACGTATTATAATTCATAATAATAAAATAATTAAAAAGATATTATTTATCTTTTAGCGAGTTTTTTTACCGAGCCACTTAGATGTCTCTCATGTCCAACCATGTGAGGAGCCCGTATGTGCAATATACATATTTTCACGACAGCTTAGATCTCGTGTATAGTGAGTTCATCTACTAAAATAACAATAAAGCATTAGTATATGTTTAAGAAAATGTAATATGTTGGATTGGAAGATGGTAATAGAAGCAATGGTTGCGAGACAACCCCAAATTCTAATGATGTGTTCAATGTTTTGTTGTTTTCAGGGGGGTCGACCGACTGTCCACCCACAATCATACAATCCGTGGAATATATGTCATTTTCATCACTTTTCAAGTCTCGATTTATGATATTATCATCATTCAACTCCTAGTCCAATAAATTATCTGCTAGTTTGCTTCTAATATCTGTTATATGAAGCTATTAAGTAGTAATAGTTAGTTTTCGAATAGAGATATACCATGAAATAAGTATCATGATACAGAGCGAAATATGTATACCTGTTCAAGAGTGCCGAATAAAATATCCACCGTGAAGAATTTCAGGAAATTTAACATCCACAAACCACTTGTGACCTGCATGTTTACGGATTTTTGATGATACAAAATTTGATATATTTCCAATAAATATTTTTAGATAAATATATGATTTTAAACAAATACTGAGTATCAAATATGAATAAAACATAATGGCACAAACTTTGTTTAACCCGATACTTCATAGGAAAATCAGTTTTTGCCAACAAAAAACCTTTAAAATCATCAAATATTCCCAAACAATTTTCTAAAACACATACGGAGTATAATTTTTTTTTATTTGGAGCTCGTATAGCAGGCAAAGTAAAGGACCCACGGGCCACGCAGACCCGAAGGCCAAAATTGACACGCCCTTCGCTGTCCCCGTCACCTCCTACCCCCAGTCACTCTCATCCTCTCCTTCTAGAAAAAAGCTCACTCATCTCAAGGTCACTTCCTGTGACTCCCCCAGCGCCGGCGACCGGACCCCGCTCCCCTGCCTCTCCGCCGCTGGCCTTGACGGCGTCCTCCTCCTTCCGCTTCCTCCAGGCGACTGGAGACTACGCGGCTCTCGCGGAGGGCTAGGTGACCCAGCGGGATGCGCCAAGGGAGGTGGTCAGGTGGAGGGGCGGATCTCGTCTCCACGGGATTCGCTGCCGTGGCCTCCGCCACCGGAGTTCGGTGACTCTGGGTCGGCCTCCTCTCCGCCACCGACGCCGTCCGCCGCCAAATGAGCTCCTTCCCACATCAGATGTCTTCAACGCCGCCGACCATGGCAGCATCACTCTGGCCGGGCTCACTACCGACGGACGGTCCTCTCCGGCTTCCTCCACTGCGAGTGCATCACCCACGGCTTCGTCTACGACGCGCAGGTCCGTCCCTCTTGGCTCTCTCTCCGTCTATGCGCGACCCCACTTTGGTACACTACAAGTCTACAATCAAAACTTACTGCTTCGCCTTGTAGAAATACACATCCGTGTGAAGCAAGTTAATTTTCTAGATGGGTCTGTAGAATTTTGTGTGAGAGAATTCGACTGGTATCTCGATTCTGGACAAACCATTTAGATGAAATAATGCCTCTGATTGGATTTGCAATAGGTAAGTGTTATCACCTGAATCTTCATGTAGATGAAATAATGCTTGGGTAAAAAATTGCATATGGTGTGCTGTTAGTTATCGAAGATGGAGTTGTTCAAACAGCTGATGAAGAATGTTGAAATCCTACAAAACTTACTTGAATGCATTTTGTAAGATGTCTACTTCTGTGTAGAGCAAGAAAATCTTATCTCCTATAATTTCATTTCTAGGAAAACAAAATGAGTATTTTAAATTTATCTAGAGCCAGATATATGGATATCGATACACAGTAACCATATTTAATATATGTGCCTTTTGTATTTCCTAACTCATGGCCTATATGCTTTTTGGCACGTTATATGTTACGGGATTATTTTCCAATTGTCTTCGATAATTTCAGTGCTAACGTTGTCGCCACTTCGGCTTGTAGAAGATTGTTTTTCGTTTGGAGGGCGTCCAATGATTTTGCTGCAGTCGAGGTGTTGGTGTCAATGCTTCAATAATAGATAAACCTACTGAATATAAGTTTGGGGATTTATTTAAAAACGCATTGCAGAGCTCTAACTTTCATGTTTATCATTCAGAGATGATTTTTTATCCAGCTTAATCCATATGCTTCAGGGTGAATGTAAATGATAAATGGATTGTCTAATTCTGTTTAGTTTAGAAAAACATCTACCATGCAACTGGATTGATCATCACCATTTCATCCACCAGATGTATTGAGCTGATCTTGTGTCTGATTTCTCTCATATTTTTTCCCTATTAAGGTTATACAACCAAGGTCTGTCCCAAAGCATGCATGCACGCTTTATTCCTTCTTATAATCCATTGACAACTCCACTAAAGTAAACTTTTTGGTGGTGCAGAATATGTGAGAGACCATTAATCTTAATCGTCGCTCCACCAGAGGTGGAGGGGCATACCTCGTCTCCACTGGATCCGCAGCCACAGCCACCACCACCGGCGTTCGATGCCTCTGCGTCGTTCTGTAATCTTAACCCTCACTCTTGTTCACGCGGCGGCATCCGATCGGACGACGATGATGCTGGAGGTCGACGTGGCAGGGACATCGACGCCCGTGGATGAGGCAAAGGGGCTCTGAATCGGCGGCTGGAGGAGGCCATCAGCGGGCAGGTATCCCCTCCACCATTTCCTTCGGCGCCATAGCCGCAACTATTGCAGAGAGAACAGCAGTAGCCGCCTAGCTCACCTCACAGGTCTCCGCAATAGTTCTAGCTTAGAATTCAAAATTGTAGCTCTATTTTGGTATTCAGATTCCATTTTAGATATTGAGGAGGACAGGGTTCTGAAAAAATAAATAGTCGCACAACAGGATGCTATAAGCCGTTCATTTACATTTGTAACAAATAGTATTCTATCTAAAAGTAATTTCACTGTTCAGTGTTTTGGCTACTGTATTTTGTTCACAAACTGAATCATGCATTCTGTCTTCTCGCCCTGGTCTCAAAAAAGTTAGATTTTACGGACTTGGATGTAAGAACACTTGAAATGTTACATGTAGCTTACGAAAACCCGTTCGAAAGTTTGTGATTCTTTGTTCTTCTGATGGAATTAGTTTTACGTAAACCCGTTCGAAAGTTTGAGATTTAGCTGCTACTCCTCTCGAGCTAAGGTAAACACACACTCGACATTGACTGTGGTAAGTCAAAGTCCAATGTCTGGTTCTCTTATACGATGTTCACATAAACATATATCAAACTTGCTTTGTAGTCATATTTGGATTGTCTGACTATCTTAAACGATATGCATATACCAAGCTTTATTTGTAGTTGAAGTTGAAGCTTTATTTGTAGTTGAAGTTGGGTGTGTACCTCTCTGGGTTTGCTTGTTGGTTATATCCTGAAATGGAGTGCGGTTGGATGATGACATATGGATATCTGTTTGCACTATCCTGCAATTGTAGCAAAGCATTAGGATAAACAAAGTATGACCATATATTGCAAAACCCTTGGTAAAGCACATTTGGTTGTTTCAGAGTTCGTTGCATTAATACATTTTGGATTAAAGAGTAACAAATCTGAATGTTCTATCAGCCTTGCATTAATACAAGTAATGGAAGGTTAGAGTAAAAAAAGTCAGTAGAATGGGTGAAAATACTCTCGTCGGGATTGTTGAGAACTGGTATATATTCTGGGTCCTCAACTGATCAATAAAGAGGGCTAAGCATGTAGTACAGATACAGCTGCAGGTGAGCACATGTTTATTATTCTTCCCCTTATGGTCATGTGGTTCATAGTTTCTGGTAAAGTTTGCACGCTAACCGTGCACCTCCCTATGCTATCTGCCTGTTTTTATTTGCACTCCCGCATTTTTTAAACTACTGCTTACATGAATGGCTTTGGGAGTGGTACACAGTTATGTACCATGCTGTCCAATTTTCATCTAAAAAGGCTTTGGATCTAATAGAACGTTAAGTTTTCATCTAAAAAGGAATCACTCTTTTGTATTTAATTTTTTTATTATGTATCATTTCATTTAAGAAGTAAGATTGAGGCTACCTTTTTGTAACATGGAGGGCATGATACGCTGAGAAGTATTTTTTACCTTTTACTTATATTGGAACCTGACTCAATGTGTCTCTCCCATACATTGCAGGGTAGAAAATAAGAAAGAATCCATGTGGCCTCTCTGGTTTCAGCCGGTAATATTTGATCTGAGGTATCGTGCAGTCCTGGTTTGCGTTAAAAAATTACACAACGCTTTCATGATATTTGTATGAAATTGTAGCAGGGATAGGACAAATCACTATGAAATATACATTGTGAAAAATGCATGCTCAAACTTGTGATATTCCCAGTTCGTTAAATTACGAATGTGAATTCTGCATTTTTCTGAACTCTGATGCCTTTTCATCACATAGGATGAACTAATCACTAAGGCTGCGTTTGGTAGCAAAGTTTTCAAAAATACTACAGTATCAAATACTTTGATGTGTTTGGCTATGACTAAAAATTGCAGTATTAATACTTTAGTATCCTTCAAACTGTAGTATTTTTGAAGTATTAAATAAACATGGTCGGACCACTTTTTTCTGAAACGGAGAACAATGAAAACGTTCCCGCTGATGCAATCGTTCCTTAGTTTATGCATGCTTGCATGGAATCTGGTACCTCTGATGCCCTTTACTATACCTCACAATATTTTGTACTACAAGTACAAACGTATTTCAAGTCTTTTGCTTGAAGCAGTATTTTGATTTTTCTTGCCGAAGTATAAAATGTTGACAGGTTCCAACATTCATTACTTGTTCCAGGTAGGTAGGTAGGACTATATCTCGAATGCTTGAGCAACTGACGCAATAACCATGTGTAGACGTCTGATGGTCAAACGTGAATCGAAGGGACAGTAAAACAACACTTGCCAAACACCTTGTAGTTTTTGCCAAAAATTAAAAATACCACGGTATCATGAAACTGCAGTATTTTTGTCCATTCACATAAATACTTTAGTTTTACAGTACTTCAGTTTTAGAGAAACTTTGTTGCCAAACTAAGCCTAACTTGCAGTCCTCCTGTTATAAAATTTTGCGTAAGTGGATGAGTTGTTGCGTAAGTGGATGAGTTGTGATTGGAACGCATGTACGGAGTATGTTTTTGGCAGTCAGCAATTGTATCCTCATCCTAAGCTTATGGCCTAGATGTGTTTGGAGTTATTTTGACATAGTAATCCATGTTCAGATAGTGTTAATGCTTCTCCACAAATCTACTGAAGGTGATTCCTGAATCTGAATTGTTAGTATGACAATATTGACCGAGAGCACTTAGTTCTGAAAACCAATTATATATACCAGTTCTTTCAGTGCTTAGAGAGCAGTCAGTTATGAAACCGATTCTATTACACCAGAAGTTGATGCTCAATTTAATATATATAAGAGTTGTTTTATAGAATTCCCTTTCATAGTTTCTAACTCGTTCTGATTATTTTGACTGCAGTGTTAAGAGAGCATTCAGTTATGAAAACTGATTCTCCTGGTTGTAGATGGCATTCATGCTTAACAGGTATAGAAAGCTAGGAAATTTATTGCCAAAGAATGAAGTTGTAGATAGATGCATTGAGGGAGATTTGAAGTTGTCTGACCTAAAGGAATTGCAGGTGTGTGTGGCAGAATGTTGTCTCCACGGCGCCTGGAAGTGTTCCGACGGCGATCAGTGTGTGGGAGTGTCTCCGGCGGCGATTGGCGAGCGGGAATGCTGCCACGCTGGATTGCTTCGGCGGCGATCGTGGAGGCTGGAGAGCGGGAGCGCTTCGGCGGCGATCGTGGTTGTTGGTGAGCGGGGCCACTGCAGTGGCGAGCGGGAGTGCTGAGGCGGCGAAGCACGAGCGGTGGCGATCGTGGTTGCTGCTGCGCGGGATCGCTGCTGTGGCGAGCAGGAGTGCTGGCAAGCGGGCGGCGAGCGGGAGTGCTGCGGCGTCGAGCGGGAGCGGTGGCGAGCGGTAGTGCTGCGGCGGCGGCGAGCGGGAGCGCTGGTGCTTGCGATCGGGACGGTTGGCGTGAGTGGTTATTTTTTGTTAGACATGGCGTTCGTGGGTTGGTCTTTTCATTGTGCTGTACCGATTGGAAAAGAATCTGTGCGTTTTGTGCGTGGGAGTGGGTGTTCCGCTCCATCAAACATTGAGATGATGTGGTGTGTTGGATGAAGTGATTGTACGTCCCAGATAGTCTGGATCAGCCCCTCTGGGGCTTTTATTAGTAGTAGAGATTTGTTCGTTTTCATTTGCTCTACCAATTATCATTTTTCTAAACAATAAATTTGTGATTCATTCGGCACTTTGTTTATTATAGATTAGTTTGCTCTAGGCTTACACTTAGGATATGTTTGGTAAGCCGGCTCTCCTCAGAAATTCCCATATCAACCTAGCCCAAGCTACTTTTTCTTGTTTGTTAGCCCGGATCAGGTTAGCTCAGTAGTGCCCACCTCATACCAAAAACAGCTCTCAGCCACGTCAGGATGAGAAGCTCAAATCGAGCTTCACAACCCGGCCAGGCTGAACCCATACCGCAAAACACTGTAGCCGAGCCCCGGAGACCCCTAGACCCCACCCACATATTTTCCCCTCTCATTTCCCCCGTTCTCTCATCTTCGCATCGGGCAGAACTGGAGATATGAGAGCCGCCATCGCCCGCGCCATCCGGCCCGCCGCCCTCGCCCGCGCCGTCCAGCCCGCCGCCGTCGACGAGGCCGTTTCCCCTCCCGCTCCGGCCGTCCTCCGCCTGCAGCCACGGGGACGAGGCGCCATGGCCGCGCCCGAGTTCTGCCCACGCCCGAGCTCCACTCCGCGCTCGCGCCCCTCAACTTGACGCCGGCCTCGCCTCGGCCCGCGTCCGCACCCGAGCTCTGCCCGAGCTCCCTCGCCTCGGCCGGCCCCGCCTCGACGCTGTCCGACGGAGCTCCCTCCGCAGCTTCAACACCTCCGACCCGAGCTAGAGCAGGAGCAGGGGGCAGCAGCTCGCGCCGGCGGTTGGCGAAGGCGAGCTCCTCCCCAGCATAGGCAGCAGGTCGCGCCACCACCCACCGCCGTGTCGAGCCACCGCCCACCGCCGGTGCCCCATGGCCTGCCGCCGCCAACGAGCTGGGTGTGGTGGAGATTAGGAGTCCGATTGTTTTTTTGTTTTTTTTTATTCAGGGTCCTTTGTGTAACCGTTAGGACCTCTCTCTTACTTTTTGGGCCAAGCTCAACCCATACATTCCAACCAAACAAAGTATCATTTCAAATTCTCTCAACACACATAAGCTACCAAACACATCACAAAATCTTAGGCAAGCTTGCATGAGGTTAGATATCTCAAGTGAGAAAGAGAATCTGAAGTGGCACAGGCTACCAAACACACCCTTATTGAAAGAGGGCGAAGTGTTTGAATTTACATTCCAACAAGTAATCTACGTGGAAGTGCGAAATGAGATCCGCCTTCCCTGGTATGCTCAGCGCGAGCGAGCACAAAATTGGGGCAGAGCCAAGGTCACCGAGCAGGGATCGGGACAACCATCCTCTGGTAGAGGTGGAGGGGGACGCGTGCAGGTAAGAGAAATGGTGTGCGAGGATTTTTCTCTCCATGGTTGGCTAGGAAAACAAATTGAACGAACCAATGATGTTTTCTTTAAGTGGGTTAGTCCGGTCATGCCTCTTTTTTCATGTCCGAAATTATTTATTATTAAATAAAATTTAACCCGTAGCAACGCACGGGCAATTTTACTAGTAGTATTCCAAAATCAAAACGATTTAGCATTGTAATTAGCCGTATTTAAAACAAGAGAAGCATGCCATTTCACCTCCCACCTCCTCCCCCGCCGAGGGCGATCCCCATACCCACAAAACCCTCCCCGATACCATCGATGATCTGAAGGAAATCCAGATTCTGAGCCATGATTATCCTATCCCGAAGCTGCCGATTTCCATTGCCAGGCCACCTCTTCACCCATCAATCCCCACCTTACCCAACCTACACTAGTAGAGGAGCCTTTCAGGTGCCTGGCAAAACCAGTAAACCACCCTTAGTGGTGTGGTTTTGAAACGCCACGGGTGTCGCGTCAGTGGTATTTGATACCTGTGGCGTGTCCCTTTATCGAAAAAAACCTGTGGCGTGTCCCTGAAGCGCCACAAGTATTTCTGATACATGTAACATGGTGAAACTCACGTCATAGGTGTATGATGTTCACACACATACGTACAGTACTAGCGGCGTGTCAAAACCACGCCGCTAAATCACCCTGGTAGCAGCGTGCCATATAGTCGTGCCATTAGGTATACATGCCGCTGGTAGATATTTGGACAAACGCCACTAACGTATTTCTTCGAGCGTGTATTTGGGCTACGTGGCGGCATATTATAGGCTGACGTGGCAGCGTATTTTCTGCAATTTTATATAGTACATGTGAAGAGTGAAAGCACTAATATATCAGTTCAATATCTCTTTAAATTGGTTGACCACACATAAATTTATATACCTATCAAAATAGATGACACTACACATATTTCGTCTAAACAAAATATCTCCCAATTATTAAGTTTATCATCTAAAATCTATGCATCGCACAAATAGATAAAACAAGTACACGATCAATAGAAGTAGGATGAGGGCCATCATCCTCGTCCAACTAGACGCCGCAACTCAGTGGTTGAGGGAAACTCCATGGTTGCCGCCTTGCTCCGCTAGGAACTACAAGTATCATCTTCTGCCTGCTCCATAGTATTAAATATTTGTTAGATGTTGTTGTGGTACCCGTTTACTTGTTCGTGGTACTTCCTCCATGAGTTCTAAACTCCTGGAGTCCTCCCTCTATGCACGACATAACAACTCATGATCTAGGCCACGGAGACAAAATATTTTAGCAAAAGGAACAGATATCAACAACATCAAAGCCTTCTGAATGTCATATATAATTAAGAAAAATCAGAATATCATATAAATGCAACACACGCAACAAAGAAAATTTAGAAATGTAATAAACAACTTAACAAAAGGATGCAAAATTCATATGGTAAAAGAATCGATCACCAAGTTCATCGATCACAAATAAATCGATGAATCACAGGTTCGTCGATCACGATAAGTAGCTAGATAAATTTTGAAAGAATGCCCGGACATACATAACCGAAGTACGCACTAAATAAGTAGTTGGAGAAGTTTTGGCTGAAGAGCACATGTTCGTCAATTTCTCTTTCTCTCTCATAAAGGGTAGAATGCTTGATTATGTCCACATGCTTGTTGCACCTAGATGCTTCAAGCGGTCCCCCACTTCCGGTGGAAAAAAGGCGGCTGAAGTGGAACCTCCTTCCGGGCAAGTAGACATCCTGGATGATGATCTTTGATAGCTCCAAATTCTGTGATTTCTAGCGCTATGGTTTTTCCTCGGGTTTCCACTTGTCGCCGATTTTGATCTTTGACTAACACTAGTAGTGCAAAACAAAGAGACCTTGTGCTTTATTGACCGTTTCAAATGTTTTGACGTATTTTGGGGAAATGAAGCCACACTTGAGCAGTTTAGAGTAGTCTAAACAATTTTGTAGTTGGAGATGTCTTCATTTGAGGCTCCAAAGATCTTAACGACAAGTGATACAGGCGTGATTTGCCCATATCGCTGTCTCTATGGGACGCCACCATCTCCGCATCATTATAAGGGGCAACTTCCGTGAAGGGCCACCGGACGAAATCAGATCACAGCAGCCGCCATTCACCCTAGACCAGAGAGGAAGAGATCCGGAGAAGAAGGAGAAGAACTTCAATTTGATCTCCGAATCTTCACCCTCAACACCATCCATTCCACCATCCATTCCACTTCTACACGGGAGAGGAACATTCACACTTGTAGGATTAGGGTTGAGACTCTATTCGTACTTGGTTTGTATTTGGATTTGATCTCCCTTATTGCGGCTTGCTACAGTAATATCAAGATGAAACCTATTTATTTCATGATTATATCATTGTGTTCTCCCTCTTCCATGTGTGAGTAAATCCCCGTATGACAAGGGATTAACTTATCAATGCCTACGGGTTGTAGACTAGGGTTTTAGTCGGAAGTAGAGGGCAAGTAGATCTCGAAGGTTTCAGCCGAAAAGTACTCGATGATATGAAAATTAGGGTTTGTGAGACAATGATTCGATGCTTTCTTTGTCCCTCGACTCTCCCTTATATAGGAGGTGGAGCCGATGGTCTCGTGATACATAAGTTACAGAGTCCGGGAGGGTTTCCAACTCATCCCGCAAGATTACAAGTATTGTTTCCTAATACAACTCTAGCTTTCCTTAATAACAATTTGGGCTTCCGATTCTTCTTATCCTTCGAGTCGTGGGCTTTTAGTAAACCCCGGGTACCATGTTTGGCAGGCCCATTGGAAATGCCTATGTCAGTAGCCCCCGAGATTTTGCTTGAATCACAGAGTCAGGGAAAATCTCCAACTTTATATTCGCTCAATAGCCTTGAACTTTATCACATATCTTTGGATGCGAAATTATATTTTGTACAGGGATAATGGTAGTTGGGGCTAGTTCATCTGACGGACCAGGTACTAGTTAACTGCTCTAGTGGCAATTGATACGTCTCCGACGTATCGATAATTTCTTATGTTCTATGCCACATTATTGATGTTATCTACATGTTTTATGCACACTTTATGTCATATTCGTGCATTTTCTGGAACTAACCTATTAACAAGATGCCGAAGTGCCGATTGCTTGTTTTCTGCTGTTTTTGGTTTCAGAAATCCTAGTAAGGAAATATTCTCGGAATTGGACGAAATCAAAGCCCGGGGGCCTATTTTCTCACGAAGCTTCCGGAAGTCCGAAGGAGAGACGAAGAGGGGCCACGGAGGGGCCACACCATAGGGCGGCGCGGCCCCCCTTGGCCGCGCGGCCCTGTGGTGTGGGGCCCCCGTGCCGCCTCTTGACCTGCCCTTCCGCCTATAAAAAGTCTCCGTGACGAAACCCCAGTACCGAGAGCCACGATACGGAAAACCTTCCGGAGACGCCGCCGCCGCCGATCCCATCTCGGGGGATCCGGGAGATCGCCTCCGCACCCTGCCGGAGAGGGGAATCATCTCCCGGAGGACTCTACGCCGCCATGGTCGCCTCCGGAGTGATGAGTGAGTAGTTCACCCCTGGACTATGGGTCCATAGCAGTAGCTAGATGGTTGTCTTCTCCTCATTGTGCTTCATTGTTGGATCTTGTGAGCTGCCTAACATGATCAAGATCATCTATCCGTAATTCTATATGTTGTGTTTGTCGGGATCCGATGGATAGAGAATACCATGTCATGTTAATTATCAAGTTATTATACATGTGTTGTTTATGATCTTGCATGCTCTCCGTTTCTAGTAGAGGCTCGGCCAAGTTTTTACTTTTAACTCCAAGAGGGAGTATTTATGCTCGATAGTGGGTTCATGCCTGCATTGACACCGGGACGAGTGACGGAAAGTTCTAAGGTTGTGTTGTGCTGTTGCCACTAGGGATAAAACATTGGCGCTATGTCCGAGGATGTAGTTGCTGATTACATTACGCACCATACTTAATGCAATTGTCCGTTGTTAGCAACTTAATACTCGGAGGGGGTTCGGATGATAACCTGAAGGTGGACTTTTTAGGCATAGATGCGGTTGGATGGCGGTCTATGTACTTTGTCGTAATGCCCAATTAAATCTCACTATACTTATCATGTCATGTATGTGCATTGTTATGCTCTCTCTATTTGTCAATTGCCCGACTGTAATTTGTTCACCCAACATGCTTTTATCTTATGGGAGAGACACCTCTAGTGAGCTGTGGACCCCGGTCCATTCTTTTATACTCGAAATACAAATCTGCTGCAATACTTGTTTTTACTATTTTCTCTCGCAAATAATCATCTTCCACACAATACGGTTAATCCTTTGTTACAGCAAGCCGGTGAGATTGACAACCTCACTGTTTCGTTGGGGCAAAGTACTTTGGTTGTGTTGTGCGGGTTCCACGTTGGCGCGGAATCTCCGGTGTTGCGCCGCACTACATCCCGCCGCCATCAACCTTCAACGTGCTTCTTGGCTCCTCCTGGTTCGATAAACCTTGGTTTCTTTCTGAGGAAAAACTTGCTGCTGTGCGCATCATACCTTCCTCTTGGGGTTGCCCAACGAACGTGTGAAATACACGCCATCAAGCTCTTTTTCTGGCGCCGTTGCCGGGGAGATCAAGACACGCTGCAAGGGGAGTCTCCACTTCTCAATCTCTTTACTTTGTTTTTGTCTTGCTTTATTTTATTTACTACTTTGTTTGCTGCACTTATATCAAAACACAAAAAAATTAGTTGCTAGCTTTACTTTATTCTACTGTCTTGTTTGCTATATCAAAAACACAAAAAAATTAGTTTACTTGCATTTACTTTATCTAGTTTGCTTTATTTACTACTGCTAAAATGGCCAACCCTGAAAATACTAAGTTGTGTGACTTCACTAGCACAAATAATAATGATTTCTTATGCACACCTATTGCTCCACCTGCTACTACGGCAGAATTCTTTGAAATTAAACCTCGCTTTCTTGAATCTTGTCATGCGAGAGCAATTTTCGCGGTGTTAGTTACGATGATGCTTGCTGCCCATCTCAATAATTTTGTTGAACTATGTGAAATGCAAAAGTATAAAGATGTAGATGGTGACATTATAAAATTAAAATTGTTCCCTTTCTCATTAAGAGGAAGAGCTAAAGATTGGTTGCTATCTCTGCCTAAGAATAGTATTGATTCCTGGACTAAATGCAAGGATGCTTTTATTGGTAGATATTATCCCCTGCTAAAATTATATCTTTGAGGAGTAGCATAATGAATTTTAAACAATTGGATAATGAACATGTTGCTCAAGCTTGGGAAAGAATGAAATCTCTCGGTTAAAAATTGCCCAACCCATGGGTCGACTACTTGGATGATCATCCAAACCTTCTATGCAGGACTAAATTTTTCTTCGCGGAATTTATTGGATTCAGCTGCTGGAGGTACCTTTATGTCCATCACTCTTGGTGAAGCAACAAGGCTCCTTGATAATATGATGGTTAATTACTCTGAATGGCACACGGAAAGAGCTCCACAAGGTAAGAAGGTAAATTCGTTGAAGAATCCTCTTCCTTGAATGATAAAGTTGATGCTATTATGTCTATGCTTGCGAATGATAGGACTAATGTTGATCCTAATAATGTTCCATTAGCTTCATTGGTTGCCCAAGAAGAACATGTTGATGTGAACTTCATTAAAAATAATAATTTCAACAACAATGCTTATCGGAACAATTCTAGTAATAACTATAGGCCATATCCTTATAATAATGGTAACGGTTATGCTAATTCTTATGGGAATTCTTACAACAATAATAGGAATACACCCCCTGGACTTGAAGCCATGCTTAAAGAATTTATTAGTACACAAACTGCCTTTAACAAATCTGTTGAGGAAAAGCTCAATAAAATTGATACTCTTGTTTCTAGAGTTGATAGTCTTGCCTCTGATGTTGATCTTTTGAAATCGAAAGTTATGCCTAATAGGGATATTGAAAATAAAATTGTTACTACAGCAAATGCCATTCAAGTTAGAATTAATGAGAATATAAGATTAATGGCTGAACTGCGTGCTAGGTGGGATAGAGAAGAAAATGAAAAACTAGCTAAAAAGGAAAATGTAGCTAAAGTCTGGACTATTACCACCACTAGCAATGCTAATGATTCACATGTTGCTGCACCTCCTACTATCAATGGTAAAATAATTGGTGTTGGCAATGTTTCTACTCCTAGTGCAAAGCGCGCAAAATTACCTGAAACTGCTAAAACTGCTGAAACTGCTTGTGATAAAACTGCTGAAATTTTTTCCAACCTTGGGGATGATAATCCCATTGCTTTAGATTGTAATGCTTTAGATTTTGATGATTGCCACATCTCTGAAGTTATAAAGTTCTTGCAAAAACTTGCTAAAAGTCCCAATGCTAGTGCTATAAATTTGGCTTTCACAAAACATATTACAAATGCTCTCATAAAAGCTAGAGAAGAGAAACTAAAACTTGAAACTTCTATTCCTAGAAAGCTAGAGGATGGTTGGGAGCCCATCATTAAAATGAGAGTCAAAGATTTTGATTGTAATGATTTATGTGACCTTGGTGCAAGTATTTCTGTTATGCCTAAAAAAGTCTATGATATGCTTGACTTGCCACCATTGAAAAACTGCTATTTGGATGTTAATCTCGCTGATAATGCTAAAAAGAAACCTTTGGGGAAAGTTGATAATGTTCATATTATGGTTAACAATAACCTTGTCCCCGTTGATTTTGTTGTCTTGGATATTGAATGCAATGCATCTTGCCCCATTATATTGGGAAGACCTTTTCTTCGAACCGTTGGTGCTACTATTGATATGAAGGAAGGTAATATTAAATATCAATTTCCTCTCAAGAAAGGTATGGAACACTTCCCTAGAAAGAGAATGAAGTTACCTTATGATTCTATCATTAGAACAAACTATGATGTTGATGCTTCGTCTCTTGATGTTACTTGAGATACACTTTCTGCGCCTAGCTGAAAGGCGTTAAAGAAAAGCGCTTATGGGAGACAACCCATGTTTTTACTCTAGTATTTTTGTTCTACATTTGTGTCTTGGAAGTTGTTTACTACTGTAGCAACCTCTCCTTATCTTAGTTTTATGTTTTGTTGTGCCAAGTAAAGTCTTTGATAGAAAAGTAAGTACTAGATTTGGATTACTGCGCAGTTCCAGATTTCTTTGTCTGTCACGAATCTGGGTCTATCTCCCTGTAGGTAGCTCAGAAAATTACGCCAATTTACGAGCATGATCCTCAGATATGTATGCAACTTTCATTCAATTTGAGCATTTTCGTTTGAGCAAGTCTGGTGGCCTAATAAAATCCATCTTTACGGACTGTTCTGTTTTGACAGATTCTGTCTTTTATTTCGCATTGCCTCTTTTGCTATGTTGGATGAATTTTCTTTGATCCACTAATGTCCAGTAGCTTTATGCAATGTCCAGAAGTGTTAAGAATGATTGTGTCACCTCTGAACATGTGAATTTTTATTATGCACTAACCCTCTAATGAGTTGTTTCGAGTTTGGTGTGGAGGAAGTTTTCAAGGATCAAGAGAGGAGTATGATGCAATATGATCAAGGAGAGTGAAAGCTCTAAGCTTGGGGATGCCCCGGTGGTTCACCCCTGCATATATTAAGAAGACTCAAGCGTCTAAGCTTGGGGATGCCCAAGGCATCCCCTTCTTCATCGACAAATTATCAGGTTCCTCCCCTGAAACTATATTTTTATTCGGCCACATCTTATGTACTTTGCTTGGAGCGTCGGTTTGTTTTTTGTTTTTGTTTTGTTTGAATAAAATGGATCCTTGCATTCACTTTGTGGGAGAGAGACACGCTCCGCTGTTGCATATGGACAAATATGTCCTTAGGTTCTACTCATAGTATTCAAGGCGAAGTTTCTTCTTCGTTAAATTGTTATATGGTTGGAATTGGAAAATGATACATGTAGTAAAATGCTATAATGTCTTGGATAATGTGATACTTGGCAATTGTTGTGCTCATGTTTAAGCTCTTGCATCATATACTTTGCACCCATTAATGAAGAAACACTTAGAGCTTGTTAATTTGGTTTGCATATTTGGTTTCTCTAGAGTCTAGATAACATCTAGTATTGAGTTTTGAACAACAAGGAAGACGGTATGGAGTCTTATAATGTTTACCATATGTCTTTTATGTGAGTTTTGCTGTACCGTTCATCCTCGTGTTTGTTTCAAATAACCTTGCTAGCCTAAACCTTGTATCGAGAGGGAATACTTCTCATGCATCCAAAATCCTTGAGCCAACCACTATGCCATTTGTGTCCACTATACCTACCTACTACATGGTATTTACCCGCCATTCCAAAGTAAATTGCTTGAGTGCTACCTTTAAAATTCCATCATTCACCTTTGCAATATATAGCTCATGGGACAAATAGCTTAAAAACTATTGTAGTATTGAATATGTACTTATGCACTTTATCTCTTATTAAGTTGCTTGTTGTGCGATAACCATGTTTCGGGGACGCCATCAACTATTCTTTGTTGGATATCATGTGAGTTGCTATGCATGTCCGTCTTGTCACGAAGCAAGAGAGATCTACCACCTTCATGGTTGGAGCATGCATATTGTTAGAGAAGAACTTTGGGCCGCTAACTAAAGCCATGATTCATGGTGGAAGTTTCAGTTTTGGACACACATATCCTCAATCTCATATGAGAATAATAATTGTTGCCACATGCTTATGCATTAAAGAGGAGTCCATTATCTCGTTGTCCATGTTGTCCCGGTATGGATGTCTAAGTTGAGAATAATCAAAAGCGAGAAATCCAAAATGCGAGCTTTCTCCTTAGACCTTTGTACGAGCGGCATGGAGGTACCCCATTGTGACACTTGGTCAAAACATGTGCATTGCAAAGATCCGGTAGTCCAAGTTAATTAGGACAAGGTGCGGGCACTATTAGTATACTATGCATGAGACTTGCAACTTGTAAGATATAACTTTCATAACTCATATGCTTTATTACTACCGTTGACAAAATTGTTTCATGTTTTCAAAATAAAAGCTCTAGCACAAATATAGCAATCGATGCTTTCCTCTTTGAAGGACCATTCTCTTTACTTTTATGTTGAGTCAGTTCACCTATTTCTCTCCACCTCAAGAAGCAAACACTTGTGTGAACTGTGCATTGATTCTTATATACTTGCATATTGTACTTGTTATATTACTCTATGTTGACTATTATCCATGAGATATACATGTTACAAGTTGAAAGCAACCGCTGAAACTTAATCTTCCTTTGTGTTGCTTCAATACCTTTACTTTGATTTATTGCTTTATGAGTTAACTCTTATGCAAGACTTATTAATACTTGTCTTGAAGTACTATTCATGAAAAGTCTTTGCTATATGATTCACCTGTTTACTCATGTCATTACCATTGTTTTGATCGCTGCATCCACTACATATGTTTACAAATAGTATGATCAAGGTTATGATGGCATATCACTTCGAAATTATCTTTGTTATCGTTTTACCTGCTCGGGACGAGCGAGAACTAAGCTTGGGGATGCTTGATACGTCTCCGACGTATCGATAATTTCTTATGTTCTATGCCACATTATTGATGTTATCTACATGTTTTATGCACACTTTATGTCATATTCGTGCATTTTCACGGAACTAACCTATTAACAAGATGCCGAAGTGCTAGTTGTCTGTTTTCTGCTGTTTTTGGTTTCAGAAATCCTAGTAAGGAAATATTCTCGGAATTGGACGAAATCAAAGCCCGGGGGCCTATTTTCTCACGAAGCTTCCGGAAGTCCGAAGGAGAGACGAAGAGGGGCCACGGAGGGGCCACACCATAGGGCGGCGCGGCCCCCCTTGGCCGCGCGGCCCTGTGGTGTGGGGCCCCGTGCCGCCTCTTGACCTGCCCTTCCGCCTATAAAAGTCTCCGTGACGAAACCCCCAGTACCGAGAGCCACGATACGGAAAACCTTCCAGAGACGCCGCCGCCGCCGATCCCATCTCGGGGGATCCAGGAGATCGCCTCCGGCACCCTGCCGGAGAGGGGAATCATCTCCCGGAGGACTCTACGCCGCCATGGTCGCCTCCGGAGTGATGAGTGAGTAGTTCACCCCTGGACTATGGGTCCATAGCAGTAGCTAGATGGTTGTCTTCTCCTCATTGTGCTTCATTGTTGGATCTTGTGAGCTGCCTAACATGATCAAGATCATCTATCCGTAATTCTATATGTTGTGTTTGTCGGGATCCGATGGATAGAGAATACCATGTCATGTTAATTATCAAGTTATTATACATGTGTTGTTTATGATCTTGCATGCTCTCCGTTTCTAGTAGAGGCTCGGCCAAGTTTTTACTTTTAACTCCAAGAGGGAGTATTTATGCTCGATAGTGGGTTCATGCCGCATTGACACCAGGACAGTGACAGAAAGTTCTAAGGTTGTGTTGTGCTGTTGCCACTAGGGATAAAACATTGGCGCTATGTCCGAGGATGTAGTTGCTGATTACATTACGCACCATACTTAATGCAATTGTCTGTTGTTAGCAACTTAATACTGGAGGGGTTCGGATGATAACTTCGAAGGTGGACTTTTTAGGCATAGATGCAGTTGGATGGCGGTCTATGTACTTTGTCGTAATGCCCAATTAAATCTCACTATACTTATCATGTCATGTATGTGCATTGTTATGCTCTCTCTATTTGTCAATTGCCCGACTGTAATTTGTTCAACCAACATGCTTTTATCTTATGGGAGAGACACCTCTAGTGAAGCTGTGGACCCCGGTCCATTCTTTTATACTTGAAATACAAATCTGCTGCAATACTTGTTTTTACTATTTTCTCTGCAAACAATCATCTTCCACACAATACGGTTAATCCTTTGTTACAGACAAGCCGGTGAGATTGACAACCTCACTGTTTCGTTGGGGCAAAGTACTTTGGTTGTGTTGTGCGGGTTCCACGTTGGCGCCGGAATCTCCGGTGTTGCGCCGCACTACATCCCGCCGCCATCAACCTTCAACGTGCTTCTTGGCTCCTCCTGGTTCGATAAACCTTGGTTTCTTTCTGAGGGAAAACTTGCTGCTGTGCGCATCATACCTTCCTCTTGGGGTTGCCCAACGAACGTGTGAAATACACGCCATCAGCAATCCGCAAAAACCTACTTCAAGATCACGTCCCTGGACATGATCTCGGGATACTGGTGTAAACTTCGACAGGTGCCGCTTAAGGTCTTACCATTCTGTCGAGTCCCAGTCATATTTTATCGGGTAACTAACACGTCTGTTAGGATTTTTCTTCGTATCTGTTGATACGGAAAAAAGTAGCAAACCAACGTCAGAGACGGCGCCACGCCACACAGAATGGATCTGGGGTCTTACCTTTGCAAAGTTTTGCGGCATTCAGAGATTGTTCGCAACTTTGGCGCTACGAGAATATATTGTCGAGTGCTTTTCGGCTGATGGAATAGCACATTTTATTGAGTCAACGGATGACTTATATTGCTCTCCCGATGGGAGTATATGTAGAGTTATTTATTATAACTCGAAATATGCTCACATTTTCTTCTTATCCTCTTTTCTTTATAATTTCATCGGGCACGCGAACAGCGTTCCCGATGGGAGTAGCCCGAGGCTACAG
>NC_061512.1:179825563-179904795 GCF_022539505.1 Lolium rigidum | reverse complement strand
GTCGAGTCCCGGTCATATTTGTGGCAGATATGCTGCGTACGGTTAGGATTTTCTTCGTATCCGTTGATACGGAAAAAAGTAGCAAACCAACGTCAGAGACGGCGCCACGCCACACAGAATGGATCTGGGGTCTTACCTTTGCAAAGTTTTGCGGCATTCAGAGATTGTTCGCAACTTTGGCGCTCTGAGAATATATTGTCGAGTGCTTTTTCGGCTGATGGAATAGCACATTTTATTGAGTCAACGGATGACTTATATTGCTCTCCCGATGGGAGTATATGTAGAGTTATTTATTATAACTCGAAATATGCTCACATTTTCTTCTTATCCTCTTTTTTTTTTATAATTTCATCGGGCACGCGAACAGCGTTCCCGATGGGAGTAGCCCCCGAGGCTACAGCCAAGGACTTGTGCTTGGGTGTAGGCTCAACGCCTTACATTGCTATATTTTCCTTCTTTCTCGAATTTTTTATATCTGTCGGTTGCGCGAACAGCGCTCCCGATGGGAGTAGCCCCCGAGGCTATGAACAAATGCTTGTATTTGATCATAGGCTCTCGCCATTTCTATTTTGTCACTCTCGAAGTTTTTCATTGTTCCAAAGTAGCCCCCGAGCATTTGATCAAAAACTTGTATTTGATCAAAGGCTCTCGAAATAATCAACAATCTTCTGTTGTCGCCATTATTATGAAGCTGCTTAGCCGAATTTTTCTCTTGCCAAGGTGACATCATTGCTGACGATAGCCACGACCGCTGCATCGGGAAAACGCGAGAACTACTCTCTCTCTGACTTGCGGGCCCAAATTTCTCAGCAAATTGACACGTCGTGCAAGTGGGGGACACACGTCCTCCACTTTTCCTAGCGCACATACTGTAGCTCCTGTTTTTTCTCGTCATCTCGAAATTACTTTTTACCCCTTGTCCACGTGTACACCATATATCCCGCAATCTCCTCATCCAACGGTGCGTCGTTTCACCGCACCTCTATTTAAGGTCATCGTCTTCCTCCGCCAATACTTTCGCTCGCATCGCGCCTCTGTTCTTCCTCTACAAAAATCCTCCACTGCGCCCATTGCCTCTTGCGCTCAACCACGCTCGCATCTTTCTCCTCCACGCTCATTGATGCCACCTCGCGCGCGCCTGACCAGGCACAACACTCCGGAATCCAAGATGGCCGCCGAAGATCTGGAGTGGGAGAGATCCAAGATCTCCAACCAAGAGATGAACCTGCTGAAGAAGCTGGGATTCACCAAGAAGGAGAACGCGCTGCGCTTCCCCAAGGAGGAGAGCTATCCATCGCCTCCAATGGAATACCGGGTCAATTTCGTTGACCATCTCATCCGTGGCCTTTCTCCCCCTATCCACGAGTTTCTTCGAGGTCTTCTTTTTGTCTATGGGCTTCAGCTGCATCAGCTGACGCCCAATTCCATCCTCCACGTGTCGATTTTTATCACACTGTGTGAATGCTTCCTCGGAGTCCAACCTAATTGGGCTCTGTGGAAGCGTATCTTCTGCCTCCGCCGTAATGGCTCCCACGGCGTCGCCTACAACATTGGCGGCGTTGTCATCTGTGTTCGTTCTGACGTCGAATACTTCGACGTCAAATTCCCCGACTCCGTCCAAGGTTGGCGGAAGAAATGGTTGTATGTGCACGAAGAAAGCTCCGATTCAGTGGAGTACAATATCACCCCTTTCGACGGAGGAGCCAAAATCCTTCGCCGCCGTTCCTGGGATGCTGAAGCTACCGAAGATGAGAAATTGGCGATAGAGGCGCTGATGACTCGCATTCACCAGCTCCAGAACACCCGTGGCAAAGAAGCGTCGGGTATTCGGATCACGACCTATTTCCTTAGGATTAGAGTGCAGCCTCTCCAAGCTCGCCAAAATCCGCTTTGGATGTACGCTGGTGAAGAAGACGTCGACATGCTCTCCAAAGACCTTCCTGTGAAGGATTTGGAGAAACTGATCCGAAAGATCTCATCGCTGAACAAGAAGGATCCTATTCCATCCTCTTGCCGCATTACGCCATATAGTGGCGCCAATCCCCTTCCCGAGGTAATTGTTCCTCTTGACTGCTATATTGTCTTCTTGAATTTTTAATATTTGTCGACTACTATCTTGCTAGCTTCTCTTGCATAACTTTTTGTTGACACTCTTTGTTTTTCGCACAATCACCCTGTTCTGACTTCTCTTCCTCCCCTTCCTGAGGGTGGAGAAGTCGAAGAACGTACCGTTGTCGATGATGACAACCAGGGTACTTCTCGCCACTGAAAGTGAAGTCGCGGGTTCTCCAAAATCCGCGGCTTCCTCGAAAGAAGCCGAGTACGAGGCCACTGCCTCGACGCACTCCCTTCCTTCCGCTGTTTCTCCAAGGAATAAGCGGAAGAGGAATGAAGTCGCCAATTCCGGCTCCTACAAAGCCGAAGAAGTTGGTCCTACCGAAGGGAAGACAGCTTTCGACCCTTACTTAGGTGCCCTTGTCAGCTCGTAAGTCCTCATCACTCTGTTGTTTGGACGCGATATGCTTGTCTGCGTTGTTTCTTATATTGTCGATATTTCATTGCAGTGGCGATGAGGAAGAAAATCCACCTATTGACGCGGCTGCTCGAACGAGTACGTCGCGTACTTTAGTTGTTTCGGATGCTCAACCTGATGTGGAGGAAACCTCGCCTCCTCAACAGAACGTCGAGCATCCAACTCCGCCTGCAAGCCCCCGTGTCCCTTCGCCGAAGAGGGCAAGGGTCGAGCTAACCAAGGAGCTTGCCTTACTACCTAGTAGTTCCACGACTCCTTCCTTGGATGATGTAAGTTGTTCACTTCTTCTCTTCTATTCCGAATTTTCCAATGTTGCTGACTTTTTTTTTTGCTTCCCTTTTCTTTTTGCTGTCGAACTTTTTACTGTATTGATGCTTTCTTTCTCTATCTTTTTTGTCAGCCTTTGATGAAGGAATTCATCCGTTTCGGTACCCAATTCATCGGGTACCGTAATCATGCCAAAAAAGCCGAAGGTATTATTTTGCTGCTTCTGGCAAATGACCTTTTTCTGAGCTTTCTTGTTATAATTTTGATTGCTGTCGATTATTTTGTCAGAACATCTTGTGGAAGCCAACAAGCGTGCTGACGCACTTGCTCGTAAACTGGAGCAAGGTGAAAAAGCTCGTAAGAAGGCTGAAGCAGATGCCAAGAAAGCTAAGGTAGAGGCTGCCACTGTCGAAGATCTTCGAAAAAGACTTCATGAGGCGGAAACTGCTTTGAGCTATAAGATGACCGAGCAAGCTGCTCGTGAAAAAGAAATCCTCAGTCGCTTGCAATCGCAGAGTCGACGTTTTGTCAGTGAGTACTCAAATCCTTGTGCATTTCTTCGAGTTGCTTCTAGCGCACTTATTAATGAGCTTCCTTTTGCTTGTTTTCGGGGAGAACGCACCAAGAATATGAAGCTGGAAAATCCTGAAGGTGATGAGCTTATCGACGCGCTTTCTCTCCTTGAAATACATGGAGATGAAGCACGTGATGGCCTTGCTTGACGCCGAAGCGGAGTTTGTCGAAGCTTTTCCCCTATTTCTTCCCGAAGAAAGAAGAGCCCAACACTTTCAATGCTCTCGCCAAATGCTTCAATGTGACGGAAGATCTTGGGCTCAAACTTCGCCAAGAAGGCCTAAAGATTGGCGTTGAAGGAACAATCGCTCTGATTGCTGACAGCCAGCAAAACGTCGACTGGGCTAAAGTTGGCGACATAAAAGAGCAGGAGACGAAGAAATGGCAGTCTTCAATTAAAGCTGCCAAGCCACCCTCAAAGCCGATTCTTTCCTTTCTCGGTTGCAAACCCATTCCCGCACCAAGCTCATCTAAGCCGGAGCTCAAGTAGACCACCCTGTCTTTCTTACTTTTTTCTTTTTCTTTCTTCCTTTTGATGTTGTCGCCAAAGTAGCTTTTGGCGATACTTACCCCACTAGCTCGTTAGGGCGTCCTCCATTGTAATGCCTTGTAAATATTCTGAAAATCAATGGAATTCTATTTTGCTTGATGATTGATGTCGAACCTTTTGTTTTCAGTTGATATTTGATAACTACTCTTCAACTCCTCGTCCCTTCGATGTTTTTCCTGCTTCCTCTCACTCGAAGAAAACACCTATTGATAGTGAATTTGGTGAAGATTCCTCGAGTAAGGGTTCAGCACAGGATTTGGAGGAACTTCATCATCAGCTTCAGTATGCGGAGAAGCAAGCACTTGTAATGATGGAACAATCTCGGAAGGCATCCGAAAAAGAGAAAGTTGCGGCACGGCAGAGCTCGGAAGCCATAGCTGCCAAGGAAGCCGCCATTTCGAAGGCTGCGAAGGCTACCACCCGAGAGAATTTTATGCTCGAGTTAATGAATGAAGCCAGTGTGGATATGTCAGGTATACTTTTGCAACCAAAAACTTCTTCTGTTTTTTTCACTGTTTCCTCCTTTGAAATTCTTGTGTTGTCGCCAAATAGGTTCCTTTCTAGACACTGCTGCCGAAGATCAAAGGGTAGACACAAGGACAAATCTCTTGGTTAACCTTTCACTTGACCATGGTTCTCTGTTCTGGGCCACTCCAGAACGCACCCGACAGATTGTTAGATTTCAAGACCGCGCTTGTCAGGTTCGTGAGTTCCTTGATTTCTGTACAAGAACCTTATCTTTGGTTTACAGCACCTTGTTCCCGCGCAACAAGATGCCAAAAACTCTGCCTGCTTTGATTGATAAATTCCGGGATGCCCCTCGAATCCATGGATTTGTACGGGCTCAAATGTCTGCTGGCGCGAGATTTGCTATGATCATGATACAAATCTGCTATCCGAAGTTAGACATGAGTCTAATTGTCGCCAAGTGCCTAGCCAAGATGGCGAAGAGGAAGAGGAATATTGACAAAATTGATGATGTGGTAAAGCCTGTTGCCGAAGATATGATGGATGAATTGCTTCGGATGGATGTTGAATTCTTCGTGAAGGGCAGCTATGCTAAACATAGCACTCACACTTCCAATAGTGAACGAATGACTATACATAACATATTAGGCGGCCGTTAAGAATTTTTCCTTTGTCTTGCCGATTTTCCTCAATGATTGTACCTTGTATATTGTAAAGCCATGAAAGATGTATTCCTTTCTTTTTCTTTGTCGAGCCCCCAAGTGTTTTTGGTGGCTATTTTCTTTATTGTGTAAACGAGGTTGAACCAAAGCAAAATAAATTATATTGAGTGTACTATATTTGCGGGTACGAGCCCCTGAGCCTTTTGCTGATCGCTATTTTATATCTTCATTTATTTTGCGAGGTGTTGTACGCCAAGGCGAAATATTTTGATAATATATATTGTAACTCTTGGGCATAAGCCCCCGAGCCTGTCGAAGAAAAAGATATATATATATATATATCTCCACTATCTTTATTATATTGCAGCACCGCGAGCCCGCCTCATTAAAAACCTTTCCCAGCCCCACTCGGTGCCCTGGAAAAGGAAAAGAGTGCGTCTGAAAACTCGCGGGCGTTTCAGTACATTGTATTTTTACAAGGAGGACTATATTTTGACACTAAGCGTAGAAACGCCTTAACTGCGCCACGTTCCAGGGGTTTTTCTCGGGAACCCCCGTCTTCTTGTCCTTGATCCTGTATGCTACTCCTTCGATGACTTCCGTGACGATGTAAGGGCCAAGCCATGGTGATTCGAGTTTTTCAGTACTCTGTTGATTGAGTCGTAGAACTAGATCTCCAACCTGAAAGGACCTTGGTCGCAAACGTCGACTATGATAATTTTTCAGGTCTTGCTGATACTTGGTGACCCATGATAGTACTTCATCTCTGGCTTCGTCCAATGCGTCGACAACATCCTCTAATGCTCTTCTAGAAGTTTCTTCATCGTACTCCGTGACTCTTGAAGAATCATGCTCTATTTCTATCGGCGATGCTTGCCTCTGCTCCATGGACCGGGAAAAACGAGTCTCTGCGTCGGCTGTATTTGGCGTTGTTCGAATACTCCATAATACACTTGGCGGCTCTTCGGCCACGTATGCCAAGCTTTTTCCGGTGGTCCCAGCAATCGCTTCAACGATACCGTTGCGAGATGATACCGTTGGCTTTCTCGACCGACCATTGGTTTGCGGGTGCCCAAGCGACGCGAAGTGCAATTTAATGCCTACTTCGCGCGAGTATGCTTTGAATTCCTTGGATGTGAAGTTACTGCCATTGTCCGTGACGATACTATGAGGTACTCCGAACCGAAAAACAATGCTTTTCACGAACTTTATTGCAGACGCTGCGTCTGGTGAATTTATCGGCTTTGCTTCTATCCATTTGGTAAATTTGTCGACAGCGACGAGCATATACTCGTATCCTCCTGGCGAGGCTTTATGTAACTTTCCCACCATATCGAGGCCCCATTGAGCAAAGGGCCAAGACAATGGTATTGGCATCAGCTCTGCTGCCGGAGAATGAGATTTCGCGGCAAATCTCTGGCACGCGTCAGAAGTTCGTACTATCTCCTTTGCGTCCTCGATTGCTGTCAACCAGTAGAATCCAGCTCGAAAAACCTTGGCAGCAATAGCTCGACTGCTCGCGTGATGACCACATATTCCCTCGTGTACATCCTTCAAGATTATCCTTCCTTCTTCGGGTGTGACGCACCTTTGTAACACACCCGAGATACTACGTTTGTACAGCTCCCCTTTGACCACTGTGAAGGCTTTGGATCGCCGAATAACTCGCCTTGCTTCAACTGGGTCGTCGGGTATTTCTTTCCTTAAGATGTACGATATGTACGCTTGCATCCATGGGACCTGCACCATCATTACCAACTCCTGTTCCTCCTCTTCTTCTGGTATTTCTTTGGGAGCCACCGAGGTTTTCTCCTCCTTCTGCTTCTTCTGCGCCTTCTTTGGTTTTGTAGACCTCTCGGTTATCTCTTCCCAAAACACACCTGGTGGAATTGCGAGGCACTGCGAGCCGATGTTTGCAAGAACATTAGCCTCATCATTGCTCAGCCTGCTGATGTGGTATACCTCGCATCCATCAAATAACTTCTCGAGCTCATTGTACACTTCTTTGTATGCCACCATGCTATCGTTGACTGCATCACATTGGTTCATGACTTGCTGAGCCACCAATTGTGAGTCGCCAAAGATTTTCAGTCGAGTTGCACCACAAGCCTTAGCCATCTTCATCCCGTGTATAAGAGCTTCATATTCTGCCTCATTGTTAGACGCGTTTGGGAACGTCATCCGCAAGACATACTTTAATTTGTCGCCTTCAGGTGATATAAGTATCACGCCTGCTCCAGCTCCCTCTAACCTCTTGGATCCGTCAAAATTCATAGTCCAAGTTCTCGATAAATCCGGGGGTCCTGTGTTTTGCAGCTCCATCCACTCTGCGATGAAATCTGGCAGAATTTGCGACTTATTACTTTTCTTTTTTCATATGTGATGTCCCGAGGAGAAAGTTCTATTCCCCAAAGGGAGACACGACCTGTAGCTTCTGGATTATTTAGTATATTGGATAGTGGTGCTTCATTGACCACTATTATCGGGTGTGCCGAAAAATAGTGCCGCAATTTTCTTGCAGTTGTGAACACTCCATATGCTAGCTTACGATGCTAGCGGATACCGCTGTTTTGAAGGCGATAAAACTTCACTGATGAAATATACCGGCCTCTGCACTCCATGGAGTTTTCCTTCCTCTTCTCTTTCGACGACGAGTGCCGTGCTGACCACCTGGGGTGTAGCCGCAATGTATAACAGGAGGGTTTCCTTCTCTTTAGGCGCCACCAAGATTGGTGGTGTCAAAATTGTGCGTTTGAGATCCTCGAAGGCTCTATCTGTCTCTTCGTTCCACTGGAACTTCTCTCCTTGCTTGATTAAAGCGTAGAACGGTAACGCTTTTTCTCCCAGCCTGGCGACGAATCTGCTTAAAGCTGCGACTCGCCTAGTTAGCTGCTGTATTTCTTTCAACTTCGTTGGCTTCCTCATTGTTACGATAGCTTGGATTTTTTCGGAATTAGCTTCAATCCCTCTTGCTGAGACTAAGAACTCGAGAAGTTCTCCTGCAGGGACACCGAAAGAACACTTCGTCGGATTCAGTTTGAGACAAAACTTGTCGAGGTTGTCAAAAGTTTCCTTCAAGTCCTCGATTAGTGTGGCCCCCTTTTTTGACATTATGACGACATCGTCAATGTACACTTGTACGTTTTTTCCGATTTGTGTTGCTAAGCACTTCTGCATCATCCGCTGATATGTTGCTCCCGCGTTTTTCAAACCAAAGGGCATTGTTTTATAACAAAACACGCCGTAAGGTGTAATGAACGCTGTTTTGACCTCGTCCTCTTCTTTCAATCTGATCTGGTTATAACCGAGTATGCATCCGGGAAGGAAAGACGTTCACATCCTGCCGTGGAGTCGATAATTTGATCGATCCTTGGGAGGGGAAAGTGATCCTTTGGACAATGTTTGTTGAGACACGTAAAGTCGACACACATGCGAAGGACTTTAGTGTTTTTCTTCGGAACCAGCACTGGGTTTGCTACCCACGTGGCCTCTGTATGCAGCTCTTTAATGAAACCAGCTTCTCTTAGTCGATCGATCTCTGATAGCATAGCTTTGCGGTTTGGCTCCGAAAAACGCCGCAAAGGTTGTTTGATTGGTTTCGCGATTGGATCCAAATTTAGGTGGTGCTCGGTAAGTTCCCTGGGTACTCCTGGCATGTCAGCTGGACACCATGCGAAGATTTTCCAGTGCTCACGGAGGAACTTGACGAGCGCGCTTTCCTATGCGAGGTCCATATCTGTCGCGATGGACGTCGTTTTCTTCGGATATGTCGGGTGAATCTTTACCTCCTTGGAATATTTTGCGGTGTTAAAGGTTGGTTCCTTGTTAGGCCTCCCTACATCTGGTAGCACATCACAATCAGTCGTAAGCCTTGACTCGATGTATTCTGCTTGCATCCCGAAAGTTTCTAACAGTCGATGAAAATCCTTGTCGCACTTATCAGCTAACGCGAAGCTTCCTTTGACTGTGATTGGTCCCTTAGGTCCAGGTAGCCTCCATAACAAGTATGTGTAATGTGGCACCATCATAAACCTGGCATATGCTGGCCGTCCCAACAAGGCATGATACTGCGACGGGAAATCCACGACTTCAAACTCCAGCCTCTCTATTCTGTAGTTTTCTCGAGTCCCAAACTGAATATCGAGATTGATCTTCCCCAACGGATAACTTGGATTTTCTGGCGTGATACCATGGAAGCGTGTTTCGGTTGGTTTCAGATTTGCTAGAGATATATTCATCTTCCTTAGTGTATCTGCGTACATAAGGTTTAGACTACTGCCTCCATCTATGAATACTCGGGATACATCGAATCCTGCGATTACTGCTGGTAAGATAAGTGCTGACTGCCCTGGTCGAGGAACTTGCTACGGATGATCTGCTATTGTGAAGCCAATGTCTTGCCCTGACCAATTTAAATACTCGATCGTTGGTGGAGGCTGATACGTCTCCAACGTACCTATAATTTCTGATGTTCCATGCTTGTTTTATGACAATACTTACATGTTTTGCTTGCACTTTATAATGTTTTTATGCATTTTCCGGAACTAACCTATTAACAAGATGTCGAAGTGCCAGTTCCTATTTTCTGCTGTTTTTGGTTCCGGAAAGGCTGTTCGGGCAATATTCTCGGAATTGGACGAAATCAACGCCAAACATCTTATTTTCCCCGGAAGGCCCCAGAACACCGAAGGAGAGTCGGAGGCGAGCCAGGGGGGCCCCACACGATAGGGCCGCGCGGGCTCCACCCTGGCCGCGCCGGCCTATGGGGAGGAGGCCCCAGGCACCCTCCGACTCCGTCTCTTCGCCTATATAAGCCCTTTCGACCTAAAAACGCGATACCTTTTGACGAAACTCCAGAAAGACTCCAGGGGCACCGCCGCCATCGCGAAACTCCAATTCGGGGGACAGAAGTCTCTGTTCCGGCACCCTACCGGGACGGGGAAGTGCCCCCGGAAGCCATCTCCATCAACGCCATCGCCTCCATCATGCTCCGTGAGTAGTTCCCCCATGGACTACGGGTTCTAGCGATAGCTAGTTGGTACTCTCTATCCCATGTACTTCAATACAATGATCTCATGAGCTGCCTTACATGATTGAGATCCATCTGATGTAATCGGTGTTGTGTTTGTTGGGATCCGATGGATGATACGTTATGATTAGTCTATCTATAAAGTTTGTGAAGTTATTGTTGCTGCAATCTTGTTATGCTTAATGCTTGTCACTAGGGCCCGAGTGGCATGATCTTAGATTTAAGCTCTATAATTATTGCTTAGATTGTATCTACAAGTTGTATGCACATGTCACTGTCCGGAACCAAAGGCCCCGAAGTGACAGAAATCGGGACAACCGGAGGGGATGGCGGTGATGTGAGGATCACATGTTTTCACCAAGTGTTAATGCTTTGCTCCGGTACTCTATTAAAAGGAGTACCTTAATATCCGATAGATTCCCTTGAGGCCCGGCTGCCACCGGCTGGTAGGACAAAAGATGTTGTGCAAGTTTCTCATTGCGAGCACGTACGACTATATATGGAAAACATGCCTACATGATTAATAAGCTGGATGCTCTAACTTAATGCTTTGAATCCTATCAATTGTCCGACTCTAATTTGTTCACCCAACACTTGTTATTGGAGAGTTACCACTAGTGTAGATAGCTGGGAACCCCGGTCCATCTTTCATCATCATATACTCGTTCTACATGACATTGGAAGTAGTATCAACTATTTTCTGGTGCCATTGCTCTCATATTACTATTACTGCTGCTGTGCTACTGTTACTACTGCTCTCATATTACTGCTACTTTCACATCACCCCTGTTGCTAGTGCTTTTCCAGGTGCAGCTGAATTGACAACTCAGTTGTTAAGGCTTATAAGTATTCTTTACCTCCCCTTGTGTCGAATCAATAAATTTGGGTTTTACTTCCCTCGAAGACTGCCGCGATCCCCTATACTTGTGGGTTATCAAGACTGTTTTCTGGTGCCGTTGCCGGGGAGGCATAGCTCTACTCATAAGTTCACCTGGGGAGTACACTCTACCTCTCTCTCTATTTTTATTTTGTCTTATTTTGTTTTGCTTAGTTTACTTTTGTCTAGTTTATTTGTTCTTAGTTTATTTCTGTCTGGTATTATTTTGCTTAGTTTACTTTTGCTTAGTTTCTTTTTGTCTTGTTTTACTTTTCTTATATACCCAAAAATCCATAAAAAATTGAAAAACCTAAAAATTAAAAACTGCTGTTATGGGAGAACCAACAACCTACTTGGAGCTTATAGAATACTAGCACTATGCCCGCGCGTTGCAGCGGCAGAGTAAAAATTTGAAAACGCATTACCATTATGCTAACATGAGAACCATACCTTGTAACGGATATATCTCTTTGATTAAATTGGCATTTTGACCGAAATCCAAATCAATCTCTTTCATTTTTTTGGATCCTTTCACGATGCCGGTCTTCGTTAGCCTCGGCAAAGGTCTGATCTACAAAACAAATTCCACATCAGATCGAAATAATTGTCTGCATTGATGCATGTTGCCTCATTGGTCTGCATTCATCCATATGTCATGACAAACCAGAAAAGAACATGTCTCTATGAGTTAAAGCTAGCACTAAGAAACCTGATCTAAAGTTAGCACTAAGAAGTAGAGATAATAGAATCAAATGAACATACCGAGCAAAAGTAAATAGGAATACCAGAAATTTGCTGCAACATCCGACTTCAACCACCAGCCTTACATGAATCATCACATCAATCTTAATTGATCTCCTCAAGTATGTCCAAGTCATTGGTATCAGGCCACGGCCACATCGTTGTGCTGTTGTCAGACCATAGCCGTCCATCGGCCATTGCTTTCAAGGCTGAGCACCATGCAACCACTATAAGATTGGCGCAAGGCGCCGACGGCCTGCTCATACGGGGACCGTCGGCCTATGGACCGGCCAGGCCAGCGCGTTAAGAAAGCCATCGGCGTAGCGACATTCTCGGCGTAGGAAACGCTAGGCCAACGTCCGCCCTCTGCGCATTCCAGGCCGTCGGCGTAGGCCTGGGCATGCCCCCCTCCAATGCCAGGCCATGACGGCGCTGTCATGGCCTTAGAGCCATCCGAGGGCATCCCTCGGCATAGCCTCCTCCCATTTTTTTCTATTCTCTACGCCGACGGCCACCCTCGGCGTTTGTCCATTTAAGCCGAGGGCAAGGCCGTTGGCTTAGAGACAACGTTCGTTAATGGATGGCGTGGCCCCACAGGCATGCGCCGAGGGTCCATCCTGACCGTCGGCGTATACGGTCTACGCCGACGGTCCACGTGCCTCCGCAGAGGAGGTGCGCCGAGGGCTGCTCTCAGTGTAGGCTACGCCGACAACACTTTATGGCTATGCCGAGGGTTCGTCGGCGCACAGGTTGATTCCTGTATTGAACACATGTCCGTGACACACATTGTCCCAGCGCTGACGATGGTCGGAACTTTGTACTCTCCCATGAAGCCATGAAGGGCACCATCCTGAGCAGGTCCTTTCCATCAAGGCAGGCGGGCTTGCTATGTATGGCTCATTATTTTCGTAACCATGTTGTCGGACGTGTTCGGGAGATTGACATGCATCACCATGCCGTCTGCGCGTCCCAGGCAAGTCCGGGAGGTTGACGATCACGCCATGCCGACTCTGCGTTCCAGGTGCACGGTGGCAGCTAGCGTTGAACCGGGCGACGAGAACTCGTTGTTCATTATACCTCAGATCGACGTTCGTTGCCGTCAACTACTGCAGCGCAGCCTTGGAAACGAGAGATCAAATGTTTGGTTGTCCCGAAGCTGGACGCCGTGGCTGGTCGTCTAGACGAGAGGTCCGGTAGCGCTATCAGCTGGCACGTCCACCACCGGCAGCTGCTTGCAGGACACCATCGCCAAAGGGCGTTGTTTCAACGAGGAGTAGGGTCGCGATCCTTCTATCTAGACGTACAGGATCAGGATCAGTATCTAATTTGGAAACAGAAAGTCATGTTGGTACGGTACCTACTCGTATCCGTTATCCAGTTTCCCTTCATGTAAATTTGGAAGTCAATCCCGACATGAACTCTTGCTCAAATACGTTGCCCAATTTTCTTTCTAGATCCGGTCCCTTTTCTTTGTGACGGTGGTTGAACGATACACGTACGTAGCAAACAAAGATACCGGCATGTTTTTACGTACCAAACCTGACAGACCAAAATGTATCGAACGAGAATTCTTTTTAGCGCTAGCACAGGACGCAAGGATCCGGGACCAAACGTATCGAACGAGGACCGGTTTTTTTGACGGACGAAAATTTATTCCGGTCTTTTTGACCTACCAACACCACCGATCCGTAACTTATTAGTAGAGATTATAATAATTATAGAGAATCAAGAACTGGTAAAGTGATGAGTGCTGTGATAGAAAAATTGAATACAATTGCTAAAATCTTGCTTAAACGCCATGATATAAACTGTTGCTCTCAACAGGACACTAAACATCTTAAATTTCAATGTGGCTTTAGTGAGGAATTTTTAATTAAGAACTATAATTGGAATAGCTATATTCATTTTGGGTTTGAAGAGGTAGAACAATTTATCATATTTATGGGAGCCTCTGAGATAGAATCCTTCATGGTTAAAAATTATGAAACTTGTGTTGTTTGTAAGGACCTTAAAGATTATGTCTCTTCTATCCTTAATTTTTGCAATGAAAGTTACACTGATAATCCTTATATCATTGATTATAAAGAGAGACTCATAAATGCACAAGAATGCACTCACAATTTGCAGGGACCTGTGGAAGAAGAAATTGATGAACCTGAAAGCTCATTGGATGAAAAAGAGGAGGAAATTGATGAACCTGAAAGCTCATTGGATGAAAAAGAAGAGGAGAGTGATGAACAAAAGGAGGAAGAATGGATTAGCTACCCATGCCAACCTTCTAATGAGAGTAACTCTTTATCTCTTACACTATTTGATTGTCCTCCATGCTTACCGAAAGAGGTTGAATGTTATGTTCCTGTGGATTCTCTTGAAATATTCCCTATGAGTAAAACTTGTGAGAATAATTATGCTACTGTTATTTATGATAATCCATGCTACTTTGATAAATCTTATGATAATGCTTTGTTTGTGCCTGATGTCGAAATGCATGGTACTAAAGAATTTTGCGTAGCAAATGTTTATGATAAAGCTCTTGATGATGGTCCTATGTTACTTGATAATATTAATTGTACTAATAATGAAAATGAGATTGGAGAGGTCTTGACATTATCTATGAGTCCCATATCTCTTGAGATTGATCAACCATCTTGTTACATTATTGATAAAAGTGGGTTTGAAAGTTTTAATCCAACTATTTTTGAGCTTGATAAAAATTATATGCTTATGGATCATGAAAAGCATGCTGTATGTGATAGTTATATTGTTGAGTTTGTTCATGAAGCTACTGAAAATTATTATGAGAGAGGAAAATATGGTTGTAGAAATTTGCATGGTACTAAAACATCTCTCTATATGCTTAAAATTTTGAAGTTACTCTTGTTTTACCTTCCTATGCTTGTCACTTTGTTCTTCATGAATTTATTTGTGTACAAGATTCCTATGCATAGGAAGTGGGTTAGACTTAAATGTGTTTTGAACTTGCTTTTTGATGCTCTCCTTTGCTTCAACTCTCATTTCTTGCGAGTGCATCATTAAAATTGCGGAGCCCATCTTAATGGCTATAAAGAAAGAACTTCTTGGGAGATAACCCATGTGTTTATTTTGCTACTATTTTGTTGTGTCTTGGAAGTTGTTGCTACTGTAGCAACATCTCCTTATCTTTATTTTATTGCAATGTTGTGCCAAGTGAAGCCTCTAATCGAATGTTGATACTAGATTTGGATTTCTGCGCAGAAACAGATTTCTATCTGTCACGAATCTGGGCTGTTTTCTCTGTAGGTAACTCAGAAAATTATGCCAATTTACGTGCGTTTTCCTCAGATATGTACGCAACTTTCATTAGTTTTGAGTTTTCTGATTTGATCAACAGAAGTACCTCTTTAAAATTCGTCTTTACTGGCTGTTCTATTTTGGCAGATTCTGTCTCTGTTTTTTGCATTATCTCTTGTGGACTTTAAGCAAGGCTTTCTAGACGTGGAGAGCTGTAGCTAATGTTTTATTGAGTTCTTGCAATGTGTCACTACAGGGCCAAGGTGGATTGAAGTTTTTTTTGAGTACTAACCCCTCTAATGAAGTTTATGAGAAGTTTGGTGTGAAGGAAGTTTTCAAGGGTCAAGAGAGGAAGATGATATATGAGAAAGAAGAGTGAAAAGCCTAAGCTTGGGGATGCCCCCGTGGTTCATCCCTGCATATTTCAAGAAGACTCAAGCGTCTAAGCTTGGGGATGCCTTGGGCATCCCCTTCTTCATCAACTTATCAGGTTTCTTCTATTGAAACTATATTTTTATTCGGTCACATCATATGTGCTTTATTTGGAGCGTCTGTGTGTTTTTATTTTTGTTTTTGTTTGAATAAGATCGGAACCTAGCAATCCTTGTTTGGGAGAGAGACACGCTCCGCTTTTTCATATGAACACTTGTTCTTCGTTTTACTTTTAATGTTCAATGATAAAAGTTGGAAGCTACATCACTTATGGTTATTTGGTTGGAAACAGAAAATGCCTCATATTGTCTTGAATAATTTGACACTTGGCAATTGTTTTGAGCTCTCAAGTAGATCATGATTAAGTTTTTTCATGTAGTTTAAACCTATTAGTGGAGAACTACTTGTAGAGCTTGTTGAAATTGGTTTGCATGATTGGTCTCTCTTAAGGTCTAGATATTTTCCGGTAAAAGTGTTTGAGCAACAAGGAAGACAGTGTAGAGTATTATAATGCTTGCAATATGTTCTTATGTAAGTTTTGTCTGTACCGGTTCATACTTGTGTTTGCTTCAAACAACCTTGCTAGCCCAAAGCCTTGTACTGAGAGGGAATGCTTCTCGTGCATCCAAAACCTTGAGCCAACCACTATGCCATTTGTGTCCACCATACCTACCTACTACATGGTATTTCTCCGCCATTCCAAAGTAAATTGCTTGAGTGCTACCTTTAAACAATTCAAAATTTATCACCTCTGATTTGTGTCAATGTTTAATAGCTCATGAGGAAGTATGTGGTGTTTATCTTTCAATCTTGTTGGGCAACTTTCACCAATGGACTAGTGGCTTCATCCGCTTATCCAATAACTTTGCAAAAAGAGCTGGCAATGGGATTCCCAGTCCCAAATTAATTAACAAAAATAGATACTCCTCCATGGTATGTGATTGTTGGACGGCACCCGAAGGATTCGGTTAGCCATGGCTTGAGAAAGCAAAGGTGGGGAGGAGTGTCATCATAATAAAACTAAAATAAAAAGGCACTCCTTCATGGTATGAGATTGTTGGCGGGCACCCGAGGATTCGGTTAGCCATGGTTTGTGAAAGAAAGGTTGGAAGGAGTGCCACACAAAAATAAAAATAAAATGGGAGCCGCTCTTTGAAGGTTTGTCCGGCAAGGGGGTTAGAGTGCCCACTACCATTCGTTGACAACAACAAACACCTCTCAAAACTTTACTTTTATGCTCTCTTTATGTTTTCAAAACCAAAGCTCTAGCACAAATATAGCAATCAATGCTTCCCTCTGCGAAGGGCCATTCTTTTACTTTATGTTGAGTCAGTTTACCTACTTCCTTCCATCTTAGAAGCAAACACTTGTGTCAACTGTGCATTGATTCTTACATACTTGCTTATTTGCATTCATCATATTACTTTGTGTTGACCATTATCCATGAGATATACATGTTAAAAGTTGAAAGCATTTGCTGAAACTTAAAACTTCCTCTGTGTTGCTTCAATGCCTTTATTTTGAAATTATTGCTTTATGAGTTAACTCTTATGCAAGAGTTTTGATGCTTGTCTTGAAAGTACTATTCATGAAAAGTTTTGCTATATGTTATCTATTTGTTAGCAACTATAGATCATTGCCTTGAGTCACTGCATTCATCTCATATGCTTTATAATAGTATGATCAAGGTTATGTAAGTAGCATGTCACTACCGAAATTATTCTTTTTATCGTTTACCTACTCGAGGGCGAGCAGGAACTAAGCTTGGGGATGCTGATACGTCTCCAACGTACCTATAATTTCTGATGTTCCATGCTTGTTTTATGACAATACTTACATGTTTTGCTTGCACTTTATAATGTTTTTATGCATTTTCCGGAACTAACCTATTAACAAGATGTCGAAGTGCCAGTTCCTGTTTTCTGCTGTTTTTGGTTCCAGAAAGGCTGTTCGGGTAATATTCTCGGAATTGGACGAAATCAACGCCAAACATCTTATTTTTCCCGGAAGGCCCCAGAACACCGAAGGAGAGTCGGAGGCGAGCCAGGGGGGCCCCACACGATAGGGCCGCGCGGGATCCACCCTGGCCGCGCCGACCTATGGGGAGGAGGCCCCAGGCACCCTCCGACTCCGTCTCTTCGCCTATATAAGCCCTTTCGACCTAAAAACGCGATACCTTTTGACGAAACTCCAGAAAGACTCCAGGGGCACCGCCGCCATCGCGAAACTCCAATTCGGGGGATAGAAGTCTCTGTTCCGGCACCCTGCCGGGACGGGGAAGTGCCCCCGGAAGCCATCTCCATCAACGCCATCGCCTCCATCATGCTCCGTGAGTAGTTCCCCCATGGACTACGGGTTCTAGCAGTAGCTAGTTGGTACTCTCTATCCCATGTACTTCAATACAATGATCTCATGAGCTGCCTTACATGATTGAGATCCATCTGATGTAATCGGTGTTGTGTTTGTTGGGATCCGATGGATGATACGTTATGATTAGTCTATCTATAAAGTTTGTGAAGTTATTGTTGCTGCAATCTTGTTATGTTTAATGCTTGTCACTAGGGCCCGAGTGGCATGATCTTAGATTTAAGCTCTATAATTATTGCTTAGATTGTATCTACAAGTTGTATGCACATGTCACTGTCCGGAACCAAAGGCCCCGAAGTGACAGAAATCAGGACAACCGGAGGGGATGGCGGTGATGTGAGGATCACATGTTTTCACCAAGTGTTAATGCTTTGCTCCGGTTCTCTATTAAAAGGAGTACCTTAATATCCAGTAGATTCCCTTGAGGCCCGGCTGCCACCGGCTGGTAGGACAAAAGATGTTGTGCAAGTTTCTCATTGCGAGCACGTACGACTATATATGGAAAACATGCCTACATGATTAATAAGCTGGATGTTCTAACTTAATGCTTTGAATCCTATCAATTGCCCGATCTGTAATTTGTTCACCCAACACTTGTTATTGGAGAGTTACCACTAGTGTAGATAGCTGGGAACCCCGGTCCATCTTTCATCATCATATACTCGTTCTACATGACATTGGAAGTAGTATCAACTATTTTCTGGTGCCATTGCTCTCATATTACTATTACTGCTGCTGTGCTACTGTTACTACTGCTCTCATATTACTGCTACTTTTACATCACCCCTGTTGCTAGTGCTTTTCCAGGTGCAGCTGAATTGACAACTCAGTTGTTAAGGCTTATAAGTATTCTTTACCTCCCCTTGTGTCGAATCAATAAATTTGGGTTTTACTTCCCTCGAAGACTGCCGCGATCCCCTATACTTGTGGGTTATCAGAGGCATCTTCTCTGCCATGAACACTTGTCGCGAGATTACTTTCTGAGCTCTATTGGACGGCCTACTCTTCTGAATCATCGAGACCGCTCCGTTGGAGTTAGGATCAACATATGGAGGTGGTTGTGGTGCTGCCGCTATTCTGAGCTGGTGTCGATTTTCGTCCGTAATTAAGGGAGGAGGTGGCAAGTGGATCTCACTCCTGGGCCCTTGAGGGTTTCTATTTATCGCCTGAGCATTGGCTTGCCCTGCAAACCTTAGCATTGCCTGAAAATTTCGACAGTCCTTCTGTAAGTGTCCTGACTGTATCTTCCCATTGCTATCGGGATAAAAGTGCATCTGACATGGCACGTTCATCATATCCTCGGGGGACATGAAAGGCCTCTGGAACCTTGGCCCATTGTTTGGCCTATTATTTCGAGAATCATCTCTGTTGTCGCCTCGCTGCTCGTTACTCCTTTGATAGTTATCTCTATTGCTTCCTCCAGCGCTTGATCGAAAACCAGCCGAGATTTGACCAGGAGCGTCGTAATTCGAGTACTGCCGAGAAAATCGTCGCCTATTTTGGAAATTTCAATTGCGGTCCTCTTCAGGCGACCTGTGCCATTTATTGTGAACAGCATCCTCTCCATCTGCCCACCTGTTTGCTATCTCCATCAATGCTGATAATGTTTTTGGGTTAGTTCTCCCCAAATCCTCGACAAAATCTCCTCGTCGAATTCCTGATACAAACGCATCTATCGCTCTCTCGTCAGATATGTTCTCTGCTGAGTTTTTAATGATGTTCCATCTTTGGATATACTTTCTCATTGACTCATCATGCTTTTGTCGACACGATCTCAACTCTTCTAACGACGCAGGTTTTTTGCAGGTAGATCGGAAGTTCTTGACGAACACATCCTCAAAACTGTCCCAGCTGTCGATGGAACCTGGGAAAAGCTTCTTTATCCACGATCTTGCGGCTCCACTCAGATGTATTTGGATGCTTTGCATGGCTGTTGCTCTAGTTCCTCCTATCAGCTTCACCGTCTCGAGATAATCGATTAGCCAATCCTCTGGATCTTGCAGGCCGTCGAATTTTTTGAAATTGTCGGGTAATTTAAACCCTGAAAGAACTCTAGTTTTCCGGACCCTCCTTGTAAAACACGGCAACCCACACATATCCTCATCATCTAACTCTGGGGAGTTGATGGCGTGTAATTCACACGTTCGTTGGGAACCCCAAGAGGAAGGTATGATGCGCACAGCAGCAAGTTTTCCCTCAGAAAGAAACCAAGGTTTATCGAACCAGGAGGAGCCAAGAAGCACGTTGAAGGTTGATGGCGGCGGGATGTAGTGCGGCGCAACACCGGAGATTCCGGCGCCAACGTGGAACCTGCACAACACAACCAAAGTACTTTGCCCCAACGAAACAGTGAGGTTGTCAATCTCACCGGCTTGCTGTAACAAAGGATTAACCGTATTGTGTGGAAGATGATTGTTTGCAGAGAAAACAGTAAAGAACAAGTATTGCAGCAGATTTATATTTCAGTATAAAAGAATGGACCGGGATCCACAGTTCACTAGAGGTGTCTCTCCCATAAGATAAAAGCATGTTGGGTGAACAAATTACAGTCGGGCAATTGACAAATAGAGAGGGCATAACAATGCACATACATGTCATGATAAGTACGAGTGAGATTTAATTGGGCATTACGACAAAGTACATAGACCGCCATCCAACTGCATCTATGCCTAAAAAGTCCACCTTCGAGGTTATCATCCGAACCCCTCCAGTATTAAGTTGCTAACAACAGACAATTGCATTAAGTATGGTGCGTAATGTAATCAATAACTACATCCTCGGACATAGCATCAATGTTTTATCCCTAGTGGCAACAACACAACACAACCTTAGGGGTTTCTGTCACTCCCCCAGGTGTCAATGCGAGGCATGAACCCACTATCGAGCATAAATACTCCCTCTTGGAGTTACTAGCATCAACTTGGCCGAGCCTCTACTAATAACGGAGAGCATGCAAGATCATAAACAACACATAGGTAATAACTTGATAATTAACATAACATGGTATTCTCTATCCATCGGATCCCGACAAACACAACATATAGCATTACGGATAGATGATCTTGATCATGTTAGGCAGCTCACAAGATCCAACAATGAAGCACAATGAGGAGAAGACAACCATCTAGCTACTGCTATGGACCCATAGTCCAGGGGTGAACTACTCACTCATCACTCCGGAGGCGACCATGGCGGTGAAGAGTCCTCCGGGAGATGAATCCCCTCTCCGGCAGGGTGCCGGAGGAGATCTCCAGAATCCCCCGAGATGGGATTGGCGGCGGCGGCGTCTCGGTAAGGTTTTCCGTATCGTGGTTTTTCGCCTCGGGGTTTCGCGACGGAGGCTTTAAGTAGGCGGAAGGGCAACGTAGGGGGCCACACGAGGGCCCCACACCACAGGTCGGCGCGGCCAAGGCCTGGGCCGCGCCGCCCTATGGTGGCGGCGCCTCGTGGCCCCACTTCGACTCCTCTTCGGTCTTCTGGAAGCTTCGTGGCAAAATAGGACCCTGTGCTTTGATTTCGTCCAATTCCGAGAATATTTCGTTACTAGGATTTCTGAAACCAAAAACAGTAGAAAACAGCAACTGGCTCTTCGGCATCTTGTTAATAGGTTAGTTCCAGAAAATGCACGAATATGACATAAAGTGTGCATAAAACATGTAGATATCATCAATAATGTGGCATGGAACATAAGAAATTATCGATACGTCGGAGACGTATCAGCATCCCCAAGCTTAGTTCTGCTCGTCCCGAGCGGGTAAAACGATAACAAAGATAATTTCTGAAGTGACATGCCATCATAACCTTGATCATACTATTTGTAAACATATGTAATGAATGCAGCGATCAAAACAATGGTAATGACATGAGTAAACAAGTGAATCATAAAGCAAAGACTTTTCATGAATAGTACTTCAAGACAAGCATCAATAAGTCTTGCATAAGAGTTAACTCATAAAGCAATAAATCAAAGTAAAGGTATTGAAGAACCACAAAGGAAGATTAAGTTTCAGCGGTTGCTTTCAACTTGTAACATGTATATCTCATGGATAATTGTCAACATCGAGTAATATAACAAGTGCAATATGCAAGTATGTAGGAATCAATGCACAGTTCACACAAGTGTTTGCTTCTTGAGGTGGAGAGAGATAGGTGAACTGACTCAACATAAAAGTAAAGAGAATGGTCCTTCAAAGAGGAAAGCATCGATTGCTATATTTGTGCTAGAGCTTTTATTTTGAAAACATGAAACAATTTTGTCAACGGTAGTAATAAAGCATATGAGTTATGAAAATTATATATTACAAGTTGCAAGCCTCATGCATAGTATACTAATAGTGCCCGCACCTTGTCCTAATTAGCTTGGACTACCGGATCATTGCAATACACATGTTTTAACCAAGTGTCACAATGGGGTACCTCCATGCCGCCTGTACAAAGGTCTAAGGAGAAAGCTCGCATTTTGGATTTCTCGCTTTTGATTATTCTCAACTTAGACATCCATACCGGGACAACATGGACAACAGATAATGGACTCCTCTTTAATGCATAAGCATGTGGCAACAATTTTTATTCTCATATGAGATTGAGGATATATGTCCAAAACTGAAACTTCCACCATGATTCATGGCTTTAGTTAGCGGCCCAATGCTCTTCTCTAACAATATGCATGCTCCAACCATTAAGGTGGTAGATCTCTCTTACTTCAACAAGACGGACATGCATAGCAACTCACATGATATTCAACAAAGAATAGTTGATGGCGTCCCCAGAAACATGGTTATCGCACAACAAGCAACTTAATAAGAGATAAAGTGCATAAGTACATATTCAATACCACAATAGTTTTTAAGCTATTTGTCCCATGAGCTATATATTGTAAAGGTGAATGATGGAATTTAAAGGTAGCACTCAAGCAATTTACTTTGGAATGGCGGAGAAATACCATGTAGTAGGTAGATATGGTGGACACAAATGGCATAGTGGTTGGCTCAAGGATTTTGGATGCATGAGAAGTATTCCCTCTCGATACAAGGTTTAGGCTAGCAAGGTTGTTTGAAACAAACACAAGGATGAACGGTGCAGCAAAACTCACATAAAAGACATATTGTAAATATTATAAGACTCTACACCGTCTTCCTTGTTGTTCAAAACTCAATACTAGAAATTATCTAGACTTTAGAGAACCAAATATGCAAACCAAATTAGCAAGCTCTAAGTGTTTCTTCATTAATAGGTGCAAAGTATATGATGCAAGAGCTTAAACATGAGCACAACAATTGCCAAGTATCAAATTATCCAAGACATTTTAGAGTTACTACATGTAGTATTTTCCAATTCCAACCATATAACAATTTAACGAAGAAGAAACTTCGCCATGAATACTATGAGTAGAGCCTAAGGACATACTTGTCCATATGCTACAGCGGAGCGTGTCTCTCTCCCACAAAGTGAATGCTAGGATCCATTTTATTCAAACAAAACAAAAACAAAAACAAACCGACGCTCCAAGCAAAGTGCATAAGATGTGACGGAATAAAAATATAGTTTCAGGGGAGGAACCTGATAATGTTGTCGATGAAGAAGGGGATGCCTTAGGCATCCCCAAGCTTAGACGCTTGAGTCTTCTTAGAATATGCAGGGGTGAACCACCGGGGCATCCCCAAGCTTAGAGCTTTCACTCTCCTTGATCATATTGTATCATACTCCTCTCTTGATCCTTGAAAACTTCCTCCACACCAAACTCGAAACAACTCATTAGAGGGTTAGTGCACCATAAAAATTAACATGTTCAGAGGTGACATAATCATTCTTAACACTTCTGGACATTGCATAAAGCTACTGGACATTAATGGATCAAAGAAATTCATCCAACATAGCAAAAGAGGCAATGCGAAATAAAAGGCAGAATCTGTCAAAACAGAACAGTCCGTAAAGATGGATTTTATTAGGGCACCAGACTTGCTCAAATGAAAATGCCCAAATTGAATGAAAGTTGCAACATATCTGAGGATCACTCACGTAAATTGGCTTAATTTTCTGAGTTACCTACAGAGAATTAGACCCAGATTCGTGACAGCAAAGAAATCTGTTTCTGCGCAGTAATCCAAATCTAGTATTTACTTTACTATCAAAGACTTTACTTGGCACAACAAAACATAAAACTAAGATAAGGAGAGGTTGCTACAGTAGTAAACAACTTCCAAGACTCAAATATAAAACAAAAATACTGTAGTAAAAACATGGGTTGTCTCCCATAAGCGCTTTTCTTTAACGCCTTTCGGCTAGGCGCGTAAAGTGTAAATCAAGTAACATCAAGAGATGAAGCATCAACATCATAATTTGTTCTAATAATAGAATAATAAGGTAACTTCATTCTCTTTCTAGGGAAGTGTTCCATACCTTTCTTGAGAGGAAATTGATATTTAATATTACCTTCCTTCATATCAATAGTAGCACCAACGGTTCGAAGAAAAGGTCTTCCCAATATAATGGGGCAAGATGCATTGCATTCAATATCCAAGACAACAAAATCAACGGGGACAAGGTTATTGTTAACCATAATATAAACATTATCAACTCTCCCCAAAGGTTTCTTTTTAGCATTATCAGCGAGATTAACATCCAAATAACAGTTTTTCAATGGTGGCAAGTCAAGCATATCATAGACTTTCTTAGGCATAACAGAAATACTTGCACCAAGATCACATAAAGCATTACAATCAAAATGTTTGACCCTCATTTTAATGATGGGCTCCCAACCATCCTCTAGCTTTCTAGGAATAGAAGTTTCAAGTTTTAGTTTCTCTTCTCTAGCTTTTACGAGAGCATTTGTAATATGTTTTGTGAAAGCCAAATTTATAGCGCTAGCATTGGGACTTTTAGCAAGTTTTTGTAAGAACTTTATAACTTCAGAGATGTGGCAATCATCAAAATCTAAATCATTACAATCTAAAGCAATGGGATTATCATCCCCAAGGTTGGAAAAAATTTCAGCAGTTAGGAGTAGAAGCATTGCCAACACCAATTATTTTATCATTGATAGTAGGAGGTGCAGCAACATGTGAATCATTAGCATTGCTAGTGGTGGTAATAGTCCAAACTTTAGCTACATTACTCTTTTTAGCTAGTTTTTCATTTTCTTCTCTATCCCACCTAGCACGCAGTTCAGCCATTAATCTTATATTCTCATTAATTCTAACTTGGATGGCATTTGCTGTAGTAACAATTTTATTTTCAATATCCTCGGGTTTAGCAGCCATTTTATTAATTAAAGAAGATTGTGACGCAGACATGTATGAGATTCGGGTTTCGGCATTTGCAAGTTTAGTTTGCAACCCAGAAATCTCCATATTCAGATTTTCAAGTTGATTTCCTATATTCTTCAACAAGGTAGATTGTTCATTCATAGTTTTAGTAAAAAATTTATTTTGCTCATATTGTGATTGCATAAAGCTCTTGGTGGATCTTTCAATTTCTAACATCTTTTCCTCATTAGGTGAAACATATTTTCCATAAGAATTACCATTAGCAGGATATGACCTAGAATTTTGAGCAACCAATGAAGCTAACGGAACATTATTAGGATCAACATTATTCCTACCATTCACAAGCATAGACATAATAGTATCAATCTTATCATTCAAGGAAGAGGATTCTTCAACAGAATTTACCTTCTTACCTTGTGGAGCTCTTTCCGTGTGCCATTCGGAGTAATTAATCATCATATTATCAAGGAGCTTTGTTGCTTCACCAAGAGTGATGGACATAAAGGTACCTTGATGGCGTGTAACTCACACGTTCGTTGGGAACCCCAAGAGGAAGGTATGATGCGCACAGCAGCAAGTTTTCCCTCAGAAAGAAACCAAGGTTTATCGAACCAGGAGGAGCCAAGAAGCACGTTGAAGGTTGATGGCGGCGGGATGTAGTGCGGCGCAACACCGGAGATTCCGGCGCCAACGTGGAACCTGCACAACACAACCAAAGTACTTTGCCCCAACGAAACAGATGAGGTTGTCAATCTCACCGGCTTGCCGTAACAAAGGATTAACCGTATTGTGTGGAAGATGATTGTTTGCAGAGAAAATAGTAAAACAAGTATTGCAGCAGATTTGTATTTCAGTATTAAAAGAATGGACCGGGGTCCACAGTTCACTAGGGGTGTCTCTCCCATAAGATAAAAGCATGTTGGGTGAACAAATTACAGTCGGGCAATTGACAAATAGAGAGAGCATAACAATGCACATACATGTCATGATAAGTATAGTGAGATTTAATTGGGCATTACGACAAAGTACATAGACCGCCATCCAACCGCATCTATGCCTAAAAAGTCCACCTTCAGGTTATCATCCGAACCCCTTCCAGTATTAAGTTGCAAAGCAACGGACAATTGCATTAAGTATGGTGCGTAATGTAATCAACAACTACATCCTTAGACATAGCATCAATGTTTTATCCCTAGTGGCAACAAGCACAACACAACCTTAGAACTTTCGTCACATCGTCCCGTGTGTCAATGCGGGCATGAACCCACTATCGAGCATAAATACTCCCTCTTGGAGGTAAGAGCAAAAACTTGGCCGAGCCTCTACTAATAACGGAGAGCATGCAAGATCATAAACAACACATAGGTAATAACTTGATAATTAACATAACATGGTATTCTCTATCCATCGGATCCCGACAAACACAACATATAGCATTACGGATAGATGATCTTGATCATGTTAGGCAGCTCACAAGATCCAACAATGAAGCACAATGAGGAGAAGACAACCATCTAGCTACTGCTATGGACCCATAGTCCAGGGGTGAACTACTCACTCATCACTCCGGAGGCGACCATGGCGGTGAAGAGTCCTCCGGGAGATGAATCCCCTCTCCGGCAGGGTGCCGGAGGAGATCTCCAGAATCCCCCGAGATGGGATTGGTGGCGGCGGCGTCTCAGTAAGGTTTTCCGTATCGTGGTTTTTCGCATCGACGGTTTCGCGACGGAGGCTTTAAGTAGGCGGAAGGGCAACGTGGGGGGCCACACGAGGGCCCCACACCACAGGTCGGCGCGGCCAAGGCCTGGGCCGCGCCGCCCTATGGTGGCGGCGCCTCGTAGCCCCACTTCGACTCCTCTTCGGTCTTCTGGAAGCTTCGTGGCAAAATAGGACCCTGGGCTTTGATTTCGTCCAATTCCGAGAATATTTCGTTACTAGGATTTCTAAACCAAAAACAGCGAGAAACAAAGAATCGGCTCTTCGGCATCTTGTTAATAGGTTAGTTCCGGAAAATGCACGAATATGACATAAAGTGTGCATAAAACATGTAGATATCATCAATAATGTGGCATGGAACATAAGAAATTATCGATACGTCGGAGACGTATCAGCATCCCCAAGCTTAGTTCTGCTCGTCCCGAGCGGGTAAAACGATAACAAAGATAATTTCTGAAGTGACATGCCATCATAACCTTGATCATACTATTTGTAAACATATGTAATGAATGCAGCGATCAAAACAATGGTAATGTCATGAGTAAACAAGTGAATCATAAAGCAAAGACTTTTCATGAATAGTACTTCAAGACAAGCATCAATAAGTCTTGCATAAGAGTTAACTCATAAAGCAATAAATCAAAGTAAAGGTATTGAAGCAACACAAAGGAAGATTAAGTTTCAGCGGTTGCTTTCAACTTGTAACATGTATATCTCATAGATAATTGTCAACATAGAGTAATATAATAAGTGCAATATGCAAGTATGTAGGAATCAATGCACAGTTCACACAAGTGTTTGCTTCTTGAGGTGGAGAGAGATAGGTGAACTGACTCAACATAAAAGTAAAGAGAATGGTCCTTCAAGAGGAAAGCATCGATTGCTATATTTGTGCTAGAGCTTTTATTTTGAAAACATGAAACAATTTTGTCAACGGTAGTAATAAAGCATATGAGTTATGAAAATTATATCTTACAAGTTGCAAGCCTCATGCATAGTATACTAATAGTGCCCGCACCTTGTCCTAATTAGCTTGGACTACCGGATCATCGCAATGCACATGTTTTAACCAAGTGTCACAATGGGGTACCTCCATGCCGCCTCGTACAAAGGTCTAAGGAGAAAGCTCGCATTTTGGATTTCTCGCTTTTGATTATTCTCAACTTAGACATCCATACCGGGACAACATGGACAACAGATAATGGACTCCTCTTTAATGCATAAGCATGTGGCAACAATTATTATTCTCATATGAGATTGAGGATATATGTCCAAAACTGAAACTTCCACCATGAATCTTGGCTTTAGTTAGCGGCCCAATGTTCTTCTCTAACAATATGCATGCTCCAACCATTAAGGTGGTAGATCTCTCTTACTTCAGACAAGACGGACATGCATAGCAACTCACATGATATTCAACAAAGAATAGTTGATGGCGTCCCCAGAAGCATGGTTATCGCACAACAAGCAACTTAATAAGAGATAAAGTGCATAAGTACATATTCAATACCACAATAGTTTTTAAGCTATTTGTCCCATGAGCTATATATTGTAAAGGTGAATGATGGAATTTAAAGGTAGCACTCAAGCAATTTACTTTGGAATGGCGGATAAATACCATGTAGTAGGTAGATATGGTGGACACAAATGGCATAGTGGTTGGCTCAAGGATTTTGGATGCATGAGAAGTATTCCCTCTCGATACAAGGTTTAGGCTAGCAAGGTTATTTGAAACAAACACAAGGATGAACGGTGCAGCAAAACTCACATAAAAGACATATTGTAAACATTATAAGACTCTACACCGTCTTCCTTGTTGTTCAAAACTCAATACTAGATATTATCTAGACTCTAGAGAAACCAAATATGCAAACCAAATTAGCAAGCTCTAAGTGTTTCTTCATTAATAGGTGCAAAGTATATGATGCAAGAGCTTAAACATGAGCACAACAATTGCCAAGTATCAAATTATCCAAGACATTTTAGAGTTACTACATGTAGTATTTTCCAATTCCAACCATATAACAATTTAACGAAGAAGAAACTTCGCCATGAATACTATGAGTAAAGCCTAAGGACATACTTGTCCATATGCTACAGCGGAGCGTGTCTCTCTCCCACAAAGTGAATGCAAGGATCCATTTTATTCAAACAAAACAAAAACAAAAACAAACCGACGCTCCAAGCAAAGTGCATAAGATGTGACGGAATAAAAATATAGTTTCAGGGGAGGAACCCGATAATGTTGTCGATGAAGAAGGGGATGCCTTGGGCATCCCCAAGCTTAGACGCTTGAGTCTTCTTAGAATATGCAGGGGTGAACCACCGGGGCATCCCCAAGCTTAGAGTTTTCACTCTCCTTGATCATATTGTATCATACTCCTCTCTTGATCCTTGAAAACTTCCTCCACACCAAACTCGAAACAACTCATTAGAGGGTTAGTGCACAATAAAATTAACATGTTCAGAGGTGACACAATCATTCTTAACACTTCTGGACATTGCATAAAGCTACTGGACATTAATGGATCAAAGAAATTCATCCAACATAGCAAAAGAGGCAATGCGAAATAAAAGGCAGAATCTGTCAAAACAGAACAGTTCGTAAAGACGAATTTTAAAATGGCACCAGACTTGCTCAAATGAAAATGCCCAAATTGAATGAAAGTTGCGTACATATCTGAGGATCACTCACATAAATTGGCTTAATTTTCTGAGTTACCTACAGAGAATTAGACCCAGATTCGTGACAGCAAAGAAATCTGTTTCTGCGCAGTAATCCAAATCTAGTATTTACTTTACTATCAAAGACTTTACTTGGCACAACAAAACATAAAACTAAGATAAGGAGAGGTTGCTAAGGTAGTAAACAACTTCCAAAACTCAAATTCAAAATAAAAATACTGCAGTAAAAACATGAGTTGTCTCCCATAAGCGCTTTTCTTTAACGCCTTTCAGCTAGGCGCAGAAAGTGTATATCAAGTAACATCAAGAGATGAAGCATCAACATCATAATTGGTTCTAATAATAGAATCATAAGGTAACTTCATTCTCTTTCTAGGGAAGTGTTCCATACCTTTCTTGAGAGGAAATTGATATTTAATATTACCTTCCTTCATATCAATAGTAGCACCAACGGTTCGAAGAAAAGGTCTTCCCAATATAATGGGGCAAGATGCATTGCATTCAATATCCAAGACAACAAAATCAACGGGGACAAGGTTATTGTTAACCATAATATGAACATTATCAACTCTCCCCAAAGGTTTTTTTTAGCATTATCAGCAAGATTAACATCCAGATAACAGTTTTTCAATGGTGGCAAGTCAAGCATATCATAGACTTTCTTAGGCATAACGAAATACTTGCACCAAGATCACATAAAGCATTACAATCAAAATCTTTGACTCTCATTTTAATGATGGGCTCCCAACCATCCTCTAGCTTTCTAGGAATAGAAGTTTCAAGTTTTAGTTTCTCTTCTCTATCTTTTATGAGAGCATTTGTAATATGTTTTGTGAAAGCCAAATTTATAGCACTAGCATTGGGACTCTTAGCAAGTTTTTGCAAGAACTTTATAACTTCAGAGATGCGGCAATCATCAAAATCTAAATCATTATGAGCTACAGCAATGGGATCATCATCCCCAAGGTTGGAAAAAATTTCAGCAGTTTTATCACAGGCAGTTTCAGCAGTTTTAGCAGTTTCGAGTAATTTTGCGCGCTTTGCACTAGGAGTAGAAACATTGCCAACACCAATTATTTTATCATTGATGGTAGGAGGTGCAGCAACATGTGAATCATTAGCATTGCTAGTGGTGGTAATAGTCCAAACTTTAGCTACATTACTCTTTTTAGCTAGTTTTTCATTTTCTTCTCTATCCCACCTAGCACGCAGTTCAGCCATTAATCTTATATTCTCATTAATTCTAACTTGGATGGCATTTGCTGTAGTAACAATTTTATTTTCAATATCCTCAGGTTTAGCAGCCATTTTATTAATTAAAGAAGATTGTGACGCAGACATGTATGAGATTCGGGTTTCGGCATTTGCAAGTTTAGTTTGCAACCTGGAAATCTCCATATTCAGATTTTCAAGTTGATTTCCTATATTCTTCAACAAGGTAGATTGTTCATTCATAGTTTTAGTAAACAATTTATTTTGCTCATATTGTGATTGCATAAAGCTCTTGGTGGATCTTTCAATTTCTAACATCTTTTCCTCATTAGGTGAAACATATTTACCATAAGAATTACCATTAGCGGGATATGGCCTAGAATTTTGAGCAACCAATGAAGCTAACGGAACATTATTAGGATCAACATTATTCCTACCATTCAAAAGCATAGACATAATAGCATCAATCTTATCACTCAAGGAAGAGGATTCTTCAACAGAATTTACCTTCTTACCTTGTGGAGCTCTTTCCGTGTGCCATTCAGAGTAATTAATCATCATATTGTCAAGGAGCTTTGTTGCTTCACCAAGAGTGATGGACATAAAGGTACCTCCAAGCAGCTGAATCCAATAAATTCCGCGAAGAAAAATTTAGTCCCGCATAGAAGGTTTGGATGATCATCCAAGTAGTCAGTCCATGGGTTGGGCAATTTTTAACCAAAGATTTCATTCTCTCCCATGCTTGAGCAACATGTTCATTATCCAATTGTTTAAAATTCATTATGCTACTTCTCAAAGATATAATTTTAGCAGGGGGATAATATCTACCAATAAAAGCATCCTTGCATTTAGTCCAGGAATCAATACTATTCTTAGGCAGAGATAGCAACCAATCTTTAGCTCTTCCTCTTAATGAGAAAAGAAACAATTTCAATTTAATAATATCACCATCTACATCCTTATACTTTTGCATTTCACATAGTTCAACAAAATTATTGAGATGGGCGAGTAGCATCATCGGAACTAACACTGGAAAATTGCTCTCGCATAACAAGATTCAGTAAAGCAGGTTTAATTTCAAAGAATTCTGCTGTAGTAGCAGGTGGAGCAATAGGTGTGCATAGGAAATCATTATTATTTGTGGTTGTGAAGTCACACAACTTAGTATTTTTAGGGGTGTTCATTTTAGCAGTAGTAAATAAAGCAAACTAGATAAAATAAATGCAAGTAACTAATTTTTTTGTGTTTTTGATATAGAGTGCAAGACAGTAAATAAGGTAAAGCTAGCAACTAATTTTTTTGTGTTTTAATATAATGCAGCAAACAAAGTAGTAAATAAAATAAAGCAAGACAAAAACAAAGTAAAGAGATTGGGAAGTGGAGACTCCCCTTGCAGCGTGTCTTGATCTCCCCGGCAACGGCGCCAGAAAATATGCATGATGGCGTGTAACTCACACGTTCGTTGGGAACCCCAAGAGGAAGGTATGATGCGCACAGCAGCAAGTTTTCCCTCAGAAAGAAACCAAGGTTTATCGAACCAGGAGGAGCCAAGAAGCACGTTGAAGGTTGATGGCGGCGGGATGTAGTGCGGTGCAACACCGGAGATTCCGGCGCCAACGTGGAACCCGCACAACACAACCAAAGTACTTTGCCCCAACGAAACGAGTGAGGTTGTCAATCTCACCGGCTTGCTGTAACAAAGGATTAACCGTATTGTGTGGAAGATGATTGTTTGCAGAGAAAACAGTAAAACAAGTATTGCAGCAGATTTGTATTTCAGTATTAAAAGAATGGACCGGGTTCCACAGTTCACTAGGGGTGTCTCTCCCATAAGATAAAAGCATGTTGGGTGAACAAATTACAGTCGGGCAATTGACAAATAGAGAGAGCATAACAATGCACATACATGTCATGATAAGTATAGTGAGATTTAATTGGGCATTACGACAAAGTACATAGACCGCCATCCAACTCGCATCTATGCCTAAAAAGTCCACCTTCAGGTTATCATCCGAACCCCTTCCAGTATTAAGTTGCAAAGCAACGAGACAATTGCATTAAGTATGGTGCGTAATGTAATCAATAACTACATCCTCGGACATAGCATCAATGTTTTATCCCTAGTGGCAACAAGCACAACACAACCTTAGGGGTTTCGTCACTCCCCCAGGTGTCAATGCAGGCATGAACCCACTATCGAGCATAAATACTCCCTCTTGGAGTTACTAGCATCAACTTGGCCAGAGCCTCTACTAATAATGGAGAGCATGCAAGATCATAAACAACACATAGGTAATAACTTGATAATTAACATAACATGGTATTCTCTATCCATCGGATCCCGACAAACACAACATATAGCATTACAGATAGATGATCTTGATCATGTTAGGCAGCTCACAAGATCCAACAATGAAGCACAATGAGGAGAAGACAACCATCTAGCTACTGCTATGGACCCATAGTCCAGGGGTGAACTACTCACTCATCACTCCGGAGGCGACCATGGCGGTGAAGAGTCCTCCGGGAGATGAATCCCCTCTCCGGCAGGGTGCCGGAGGAGATCTCCAGAATCCCCCGAGATGGGATTGGCGGCGGCGGCGTCTCAGTAAGGTTTTCCGTATCGTGGTTTTTCGCATCGAGGGTTTCGCGACGGAGGCTTTAAGTAGGCGGAAGGGCAACGTGGGGGGCCACACGAGGGCCCCACACCACAGGTCGGCGCGGCCAAGGCCTGGGCCGCGCCGCCCTATGGTGGCGGCGCCTCGTGGCCCCACTTCGACTCCTCTTCGGTCTTCCGGAAGCTTCGTGGCAAAATAGGACCCCGGGCTTTGATTTCGTCCAATTCCGAGAATATTTCGTTACTAGGATTTCTGAAACCAAAAACAGCGAGAAAACAAGAATCGGCTCTTCGGCATCTTGTTAATAGGTTAGTTCCAGAAAATGCACGAATATGACATAAAGTGTGCATAAAACATGTAGATATCATCAATAATGTGGCATGGAACATAAGAAATTATCGATACGTCGGAGACGTATCATACCTCCAGCAGCTGAATCCAATAAATTCCGCGAAGAAAAATTTAGTCCTGCATAGAAGGTTTGGATGATCATCCATGTAGTCAGTCCATGGGTTGGGCAATTTTTAACCAGAGATTTCATTCTTTCCCAAGCTTGAGCAACATGTTCATTATCCATTTGTTTAAAATTCATTATGCTACTCCTCAAAGATATAATTTTAGCAGGGGGATAATATCTACCAATAAAAGCATCCTTGCATTTAATCCAGGAATCAATACTATTCTTAGGCAGAGATAGCAACCAATCTTTAGCTCTTCCTCTTAATGAGAAAGGAAACAATTTTAATTTTATAATGTCACCATCTACATCTTTATACTTTTGCATTTCACATAGTTCAACAAAATTATTGAGATGGGCAGCAGCATCATCGAACTAACACCGGAAAATTGCTCTCGCATAACAAGATTCGAGTAAAGCAGGTTTAATTTCAAAGAATTCTGCTGTAGTAGCAGGTGGAGCAATAGGTGTGCATAGGAAATCATTATTATTTGTGGTTGTGAAGTCACACAACTTAGTATTTTCAGGGGTGGCCATTTTAGCAGTAGTAAATAAAGCAAACTAGATAAAGTAAATGCAAGTAACTAATTTTTTTTGTGTTTTTGATATAGCAAACAAGACAGTAAATAAAGTAAAACTAGCAACTAATTTTTTTGTGTTTTAATATAAGTGCAGCAAACAAAGTAGTAAATAAAATAAAGCAAGACAAAAACAAAGTAAAGAGATTGAGAAGTGGAGACTCCCCTTGCGAGCGTGTCTTGATCTCCCCGGCAACGGCGCCGAAAAAGAGCTTGATGGCGTGTAATTCACACGTTCGTTGGGAACCCCAAGAGGAAGGTATGATGCGCACAGCAGCAAGTTTTCCCTCGTAAAGAAACCAAGGTTTATCGAACCAGGAGGAGCCAAGAAGCACGTTGAAGGTTGATGGCGGCGGGATGTAGTGCGGCGCAACACCGGAGATTCCGGCGCCAACGTGGAACCTGCACAACACAACCAAAGTACTTTGCCCCAACGAAACGAGTGAGGTTGTCAATCTCACCGGCTTGCTGTAACAAAGGATTAACCGTATTGTGTGGAAGATGATTGTTTGCGAGAGAAAACGAGTAAAGAACAAGTATTGCAGCAGATTTATATTTCGAGTATAAAAGAATGGACCGGGATCCACGAGTTCACTAGAGGTGTCTCTCCCATAAGATAAAAGCATGTTGGGTGAACAAATTACAGTCGGGCAATTGACAAATAGAGAGGGCATAACAATGCACATACATGTCATGATAAGTACGAGTGAGATTTAATTGGGCATTACGACAAAGTACATAGACCGCCATCCAACTGCATCTATGCCTAAAAAGTCCACCTTCAGAGTTATCATCCGAACCCCTCCGGTATTAAGTTGCTAACAACGAGACAATTGCATTAAGTATGGTGCGTAATGTAATCAATAACTACATCCTCGGACATAGCATCAATGTTTTATCCCTAGTGGCAACAGCACAACACAACCTTAGGGGTTTCTGTCACTCCCCCAGTGTCAATGCAGGCATGAACCCACTATCGAGCATAAATACTCCCTCTTGGAGTTACTAGCATCAACTTGGCCAGAGCCTCTACTAATAACGGAGAGCATGCAAGATCATAAACAACACATAGGTAATAACTTGATAATTAACATAACATGGTATTCTCTATCCATCGGATCCCGACAAACACAACATATAGCATTACGGATAGATGATCTTGATCATGTTAGGCAGCTCACAAGATCCAACAATGAAGCACAATGAGGAGAAGACAACCATCTAGCTACTGCTATGGACCCATAGTCCAGGGGTGAACTACTCACTCATCACTCCGGAGGCGACCATGGCGGTGAAGAGTCCTCCGGGAGATGAATCCCCTCTCCGGCAGGGTGCCGGAGGAGATCTCCAGAATGCCCCGAGATGGGATTGGCGGCGGCGGCGTCTCAGTAAGGTTTTCCGTATCGTGGTTTTTCGCCTCGGGGGTTTCGCGACGGAGGCTTTAAGTAGGCGGAAGGGCAACGTAGGGGGCCACACGAGGGCCCCACACCACAGGTCGGCGCGGCCAAGGACTGGGCCGCGCCGCCCTATGGTGGCGGCGCCTCGTGGCCCCACTTCGACTCCTCTTCGGTCTTCCGGAAGCTTCGTGGCAAAATAGGACCCTGGGCTTTGATTTCGTCCAATTCCGAGAATATTTCGTTACTAGGATTTCTGAAACCAAAAACAGCAGAAAACAAAGAATCGGCTCTTCGGCATCTTGTTAATAGGTTAGTTCCAGAAAATGCACGAATATGACATAAAGTGTGCATAAAACATGTAGATATCATCAATAATGTGGCATGGAACATAAGAAATTATCGATACGTCGGAGACGTATCAGGAGTGTCGATGTTCCCTTCTATTTTGTCGTGCTCTGTCCACTCGTGCTTGTGCTGCTGTGTCTCGTGCTCCACTTGTTCTCTCGGGACCTGGTGCTGCTGCAGCGGGTCGTGGACTATTTTGCCTTGCTACCCCTTCAGGAGGCGGAGTTACGAATGCTGTCCCCATAACTCCGACCCCTGCCATGGCCATGTTGTACAATGCTTCTCTTGGATCTCCGGGAGGTGGTCTATTTGCGAGGATAAAAGCTTGCGTCGCCATATATCCAGCTTCTGGTGTTTTGGGAATAATGTTCCCCCTCGTGTCGATTGACATAAAAGACATGTCAAGATTTTGAACTAGGTTTTCTCTCTCTGCTTCAGGTATGTTTTGCAGGCGAGATCTTGCTCTCCTTCGAGCTTCCCTGTGACTATCTCCCGAAGTTCCTGAATGTCGACTTAGCTCCGCTCTTCGCCTGCTTGATGCGGATGTCGCTTCCTGCCTCCTATCTAACTCGATTTTCTGTTTCTCCAGCTCCCTCCTGATACGGGCAAGCCTATATTGGTATGCTTGTGACTCCTCAGGTGTTGCCGCGATAGTCATTGGTTCTGTGCCATCGATAGCTCTTGCAACTCGATCCCACACGGCCTGCGGAAATTGTACCATCTCTCGTGTTCCTGTTCCGATATATTTTGTTACCAAACCTCGCGCAAGATCTGCGGGATCGACATACGGATTTCCCGCATCATCGAAAGCCTCTGACGTTGTCGTTTCTGTCCGGCTTGGTTCTCCAATTGCGTAGATCTGATGATATTTTGGATGCTGGACTTTGTCAGGTTTGGTGACACCATTATAGAGATTGGTGAAGACCTTTCCAACAGTGATGAATTTGTCGATGAAGTTGAAGCTGTCGGTGTCGCTCGAGTTATCGCTTATATAGGAGTCCGCAGATGACTCGAAGGACATGTCGCTGAAGATCTTGATGAGTTTTTCGCTTGCCCTGGTGCTGATGAAGCGTGGCGATGAAATCTCCTCGTCGCCTGACTCGATGGATGATGCTGAGCTCGAAAAATCGGGATCGACCGCCGATAATCCCGACGAGATCGGAATTTCGAGACGATACGCTCCTTCTTTCTCGACGCGGAAGTGGAACTTTCCGAACGTCATCTCCATGGGCTCCTCCAGATACGCATATGCATCCAAACGGGAGGGTGGGTGAGGTACAAAATCAAGTAGACCAGTTTCGATCTGTTTACCTTTGTCCATTGCGTTGCTTGCAGTTGACGAAGTCGATGATCTTGAACGTTCCATCGAGATCAGATCCTTGACACCTCTAATTCCCACAGACGGCGCCAATTGACAAGGGATTAACTTATCAATGCCTACGGGTTGTAGACTAGGGTTTTAGTCGGAAGTAGAGGGCAAGTAGATCTCGAAGGTTTCAGCCGAAAAGTACTCGACGATATGAAAATTAGGGTTTGTGAGACAATGATTCGATGCTTTCTTTGTCCCTCGACTCCCCCTTATATAGGAGGTGGAGCCGAGGGTTTCGTGATACATAAGTTACAGAGTCCGGGAGGGTTTCCAACTCATCCCGCAAGATTACAAGTATTGTTTCCTAATACAACTCTAGCTTTCCTTAATAACAATTTGGGCTTCCGATTCTTCTTATCCTTCGAGTCGTGGGCTTTCAGTAAACCCCGGGTACCATCTTTGGCAGGCCCATTGGGGATGCCTATGTCACCGTAGGCGTGGGAGATTTAGGGGATTTATGATATGTGACGTGCCTCTTTACTTTCATCCATTTTGTGGTGATGATTATTATTATACTATGCAAGAATGATTAGCTATGTTTGCGTAATGCTTGTTGTCTAACTAAGGGCCCGGGCAACATGATCTTTAGACATCGTAGATATGAACTTGTTTACTAGTGAGTCGGCGACCTCCAAGTGACACGGCTGATACCAAAGAGGATCTAGTATTTCTCTAGGAATAACAAGAAACCACGACACTTAAAGCCTTGATTTGGTCTCGCGACCTTAATCAAGGTGCTAGCCAAGGCTGCTGAGCGACGCACGGTAGAATCATGGGAGTTGGATAAATTCTGCCTAGGAGTCTAGCTAATTATGGGTTTCTTACCAACTTGCATAGCTATATCAAGAATTCTAATACACTTAGTCCATCTATTCCATTGCCACATTCACTATCATCATGAACCGAATCTCTCCACGTCTAACTTCTCATCTGCAGGAATTATATTATTAACTTTCAAGCATCTTTCACCTCACAATCTCAAACTCAACTTAAACTCACTCTTTCACCTTTCAACACTCATAGTCAATTCACTCAAGATTAGTGACACCTTGGTGTGATACAAACACCGCAGATAAACACTCATTGTCATGACCCAGAAAACCCCTAATATTAGTTTTCTCCTCTGTTTTTTTGTTCTTTTCCGTCTTGTTCCAAAGTTATCATCATAATGCATATAATCCACATATTTTCGACAAAACAAAACTAATTTTTGGTATCAAAATTGTTGGCAATGCTTGTAATCTCTTTCTCTCTCTCTCCACCTCCTTATTGAAGAATTCAATCTTGGATTGAGCTAGTTTCAAATCAAATTGCAAAACAATTTTTGAAAAGAAAGGACAAAGACAATTTTAAAACAAAACCCTAACCTCTAACTCGGACTCTCTTGCTATCCTTGGTTTTTTATTTCTCTCCCGGAGGAGCCTGAGTCCAGCTCACCACGGAGGCCCACTCACGGATACTGCTTTGGCCTCCTCTCTCTTCTCCCTTTTCCTTCAGCTCATCCCGTCCTGGAAAACAACAACAGTCACACTGAGTGCGTGCTCCTCCCTTCCCCGCGTGAAACCTCCCCCTCGCCTCGCTTTACGTTTGGACCACACCAACCAGACAACCACACAACCTCCTCGCCCACATTTCCCCCTTCCCCTTTTCCATGAAAGAACCAGCGGAGATGAAGCTGAGCACCACCGCAGCAACTTCACCATACCAACGCTTCCGCTCACCCCTCGACAAACCGACACTACACAGAGCTCCGCCTCTTCGTCCTCTTTCTCGCGTTGCAAGAAAATTGAGTTGGGGCCTCCTAAATCGATGACATGGTCGACTTTCCCCGTCTCCGGCCGCACCGCACTCCGGTGACGATTCCGCTGACTTCGTTGCTCCTCCAGCCACGGCGACTTCGTTGCTCCTCCAGCCACGGCGACCCATTCCTAAGATTCCTGGTACTCTATTCTTTGCTCCTCATTGACCTCTCTTTTGTCCTTTTCACCTCCTATATCGAACTACCTGCATTGATCGCCATTTTTTCACGCAGATGCTCGTCGCTGGCCGCACTCCGGTGATCCGCTTGCGATGCCGCCCGTACGTTCGTGGTTCCCCGCACAACAACGTGTATTCCTCAGCCAACCGCGCGTCCGGGTTTTGTCTGTTTCGACCGGAGATTCCCCGACATTGCGCCCACCGGCCGCCGTTGACCATGTCCTTCGCCAACTCAACGGCTCGTCAGTCATGCGTGGTCCTGGCCCCACCCGTCATCAGCTCTAGCTATCACCCTCTTTGGTGAGAATTCCCACCAGATCCAGATCCAGATGTGGCCTGTTGTGGGTATACTTCATGGGTGTACCATCAACAGTGCCTAGATCCAGCAAGCCCGGGTGGCCCACACACGGTGATGTGGCATGTGGCCCATCGGGCGGCCCAGTTGCTGTTGATCATGAGGGATGAAGTCCAGCCCAGGATCGGGAAGCCGAATCCTAACCGACCTTCGAAGGAGGCCGGATCCGTGAAGGCCCATGAGGAACCCGGATCCAGTACGACGTAGATGGAAGGCGGATCCTTGACGTACACGGCAAGACATTGTACCGTAGTTAGGCAACCTGTAATCCGGCTAGGATTCTCCATGTAAACCCTAGATCCGTGCGCCTTTATAAGCAGGATCCCGGGAGCCCTAGAGGCACAACCACAACTCATTGTAACAACGCGAAAGCGCCCAGATAATTCCAGACAAGCAGCAGTAGGCCTTGCCATCGTGCAGGTGTTCCGAAACTGGGTAAATCGCGTACCACCGTCCCGAGTGCACTCCGCCTTATGGCCCCTACTTCTTTTCCCCCTCATGAGGATCCCTCCTCCGGGGTACCATCGAATATGCAGCGACATGGCCATTTGCATCTACTTCTTGGAATCCTATGTATAAACTTGCGGTCCATGCTCGTGTTGTTTACCGAGAAAACCCGCTGCATCTTTGCAAAATAAACCCGGGGTCCTTCCCTGGATGGAAATTAAAGCAGGGTTTCTCCATCTCCCCAAGAACTGAAAGAACCACTCACTCATTGAGGGAAACAACATCAACATAATAATAAGGGGGATAGGGAAGATGGGTGAATATTTGTGCAAATCCACAAACAAATATAGGAAATACAACAAGATGGATGGAGAAATGGTGATGGTGATAAGGGTAATGAATATGTCGCATGGTGGTGAGGGAGATGATTCCTAAGCCTTCAATGATCCGAGTAGCAGCAAGGATTGGTGCCCTTTTGTGAGTTCCCCCTCCATATCTCTTCTGAAGGTGAATTTTCTGGAAGTTTTGGTGTCTACGAATGTTGGATCTCAGATCGGTTTGCACGGGGTGAAACTATTTGAAGAGACGAAGACGGTGGGGGGGGGGGGGTCGTACAACCGCACCGTACGGGTGGGTCCCCGCCATACTAATGGTCGCCAAACTCTCTGATTACTTCATTTTGACTATTTTCCCAATGACATTTTCCCCAATTGCTAAGGTAAATATCTTTATTGTTTCAATTGTCTTTAATCTGAATATTTGTGTCCAAAAAGGACTTCTCAATTGATTGATTCCATTTTTTCCTTCCATTCTTGTGTCCTATGTTGAAAAACTAACATAAAAGGTGTGCGCGTGCGTGGTAAAATAGAAAAATCTTATTACTACTTATGCAAAAAACATTAAATAAACATGCTTCAAAATTCCAGTTAACAACTTCCTCAAGCTTAGACTCTTGATCGTCCCGAGGAAGATAGCAGTTTATTGGACGCGGCCATTATGTTAATGAAGTGCAAGTTGTTAAAATACATGAGGCAGTGAAGCAAGTAATTATAGTAAAAGATATAGAATTAAGCCATGAGCTCTATCAAACTTATACAACTCAAACGACATAGAAGGTTTCCACACCTTGGTACAAATAATTTATAATAAGGTTGATTTTAGTATGTTCTGAACATTTAATTCAACAGACAAGCTTAGTGAGGTGATCTCAAACATGTTTAGAACTCCGCACATCCAAATGAAATTTCAACCCCTGAACAATCTCTTTCAGTTCTTCTCATAATCATGGTATACTTGCCTATGCGCCCTTCGCATATTTATTAGGCCTTGATTGCGCTTTATTTTGTAATGTTGTGTGCAAAGGAGCTAGGCATGATTTTAAATCATATGAGGAGACTACAAAGGGATCATACACATTGTCAAATACAAACTCGAGTATGAAGTAATTCACTTTAGTGATCTTGAGTATCAACCTCTTCTTGCACTTGTCTTAAAACTTCTTGATAGCATGTTACTCTACCTTTTCTCAAAGCTCTTGTTTATTTTCTTTCTTTTAATCGGTATTTTGTAAATCAAACTAAAGATCTACACACTATCAACGATCTTTCTCATATCTCATTAGTAAAAAAAGTGTGAAAAATTCTAATATCACCACTATGTACAAGTAGAATAGAACTCATTCCTAATCCATACATCTAATAAAACAATCACCGGTTCAAAAACTTCAAGTATAATAGAGACTCAAAATTCATAGGATATAATTATTTCCATCCTCCAAGGGATCTAGAGTTGCCACTTATTATGCAAACTTAAGGATACACTAAAATGCATGCAAAAACATAAACATGTTAAAAAACTGTAAGATAAATTACAAGGTTTTGCAAATCTTGCCAAGCTTAAAGTTAAGCTAGTTGGGATCAAATAACCCTCGTGGTTACCTACTTCTTCCTAGGAGTATAGTAGATGTCTTCTTCCTTTTCGTCTCTTGAGCTGCAAGCATTAGCAATACAGACAAAGTGGGCAGATAATTCTTCTATATTACCTTGGTGCTCTTTTATTACTTGAACAAGGAAGTCAACTCTACCATCGATGTCATCAACCTTTTTTAAGGTCTTTGTTCATCATCCAGTAGGCGTCAACTCCTTCACAAATAGTTTCAACACATGCCCTCGAAACTTGTTCCAACTTAGAAATCTTTTCCTTAATCTCATCCGGCTGCACCTTCTTTGATTTGAGAGGTGAAGGGCCAAGAGGAGGTTTTGGAGAAGATCCCTTAAGGTTGTATCGATAAGGATTGGGGAACTCATTTTCCTTATTCCTTCTCTGCTCCACATACCTCATCATCTCTAGTCCTTGTGGGAAAATGTCTTCCCAGCTGGGAAATGGAACCACTTGCACAGGTTTAGGGCTTGATGATGATGACGAGTCTCCCCTTAAGTCTTGGTTCTGGATCCTCTTCATCGGCTCCTCCTCCTTCTTCACCCAATTTTGCATGCAATGAAAGGGTTGCATGGCTCGATCTAGGATGATTAGATGGGTTTGGATGGTGGAAGGTTTAGAATGAGATGATTTAGATGGGTAGAAAACCTAGATCATGCAAAAATAGACTTAAAGGAAAAGGTTAGAGGAACCTGCGGAGGTAACAAGTACCCGTACGGGCGAGATGTCGTCGTACATTGCGCCCATACCAAACTTAACGATGTATTTTTAAACTTTTTGAGTAGGAGGTCGCAAAAACACAAAAGAGGTTACCGAGAGTTTGGCGAGCATGCGTAGGGCGGCACTCCGCCGTACGGTCCCGCCGTACCATCACTTGATAAAACTAATGAAAACTAGGAGAAAATCGAGAGTTTAGCAAGAGCTTGTATGGCGGCATGTCATCGTATGGTCCCTCCGTACCAGTCTGAAAAATAGTGCAAAAGTACCAAAAAAAAAGAGAGAGGAACAAATAGAAGGAAAAAATTAACCGCAAAAATTCAACTCATATAATTTTCGAGTTTGAAATGAGAAATTTAAAGGGTGTCTCTCTTCGCGTACCTCTGTTGTATGAACTCCTCAGCAGTCATTACATGAATTATATGAGTAGTGTTTTGTTCATTAGCATGGTAATGCTTCAAACGCTGACCGTTGACAATCCATCTTGAAGTTGGTCCTTTCAATTGGGTGGCTCTAGACTACGCTTCATCAATTTTATATGGTCCTTCCCATTTAGACCTTAACTTTCCTGGAAACAACTTAAATCGAGAGTTGTGAGTAACACCTTATCTCCTGGCTTAAACTCCTTATTTTAATGCTTTCCTATCAAACCACCTCTTAACTTTTTCTTAAAAAATTCGGGCATTCTCATAATCTTCACTTCTAAGTTCATCTAGATAGTGTATATCTAATAAACATTTTTCTCATGTCACCTTAAAATCAAAGTTTAAACTTTTATTAGTCCAATAGGCTTTATGTTCCAATTCTAGGGGCAAATCACACGCTTTGCCATACACCATTTTATATGGTGTAGTCCCCACGGGGTTCTTGTATGCAGTGCGATAGGCTCAATGTGAATCATTCAGCTTTGAAGACCAATCTTTCGTTGTCTTGTTCACCGTCTTCTGAAGTATAACCTTTATTGCCCTATTCGAAAGTTCAGCTTACCCACTGGTTTGAGGATGGCATGGTGAAGCAGCTCGGTGTGTCACCCCATACTTATGGAATATCTTCTTGAAAGTACCTTTCATAAAATGATGTGGCTGCATGTGCATGAGGTGTTGCTATAGCTTCAACCCATTTGATACACTTTTGGTGGGCAAAGAACTATCTTGAGGAAATGACTTCGCTCACTGAAGACCAAGTAGCAGCCATTCTAGATGGAAGGGCACAAGCCTAAAACTGTAACATAATTAACAACAACAAGAGTATGAGTATTTCCATTAGAGGTGGAAATGAACCCATGTAGTTCATTCCATGTTTCAGTAATTAAATTATAATTCATAGCCATTTCTTGTCTCTTACCTATATTACCCATATGTTAACAAGCACCACAAATTTTAACATACATATGCACATCTTTAAATAAAGAACATTCAGGTAAGGACAGTGCTCGACGATCGCCATCAGTTCTTCGTTGCTGAGGTGGTCATGACCCACAAGGCTAAGGAACCACAGACGGCGCATCGTCGTGATCCCTAGCGTTTCCCCGGCCTCCTGGAGGCAGTTCGAGTCCTTGATCAACAGGAAACGTCCCAGGCGTAAGCATGCCATGCCGGCCGCCGCGTACACGTGGGCTCCCCCGATTCTCTGGCACAGCGAAATCACGAGTTCTTTCAGCAGCGGCAGTTTTCTGACCGACTCGGTGAATCCTTCGTTGGAGAGGTCGTTGCATGATATGAGCCCGAGTAGCGTCAGAGAGGGCGACCTGCAACACACGTACTGATCCAAATTTAGAAATCATTGAGCAGGATATATTACTATACTAAACCTGAACAACTTCGATTTTTCTCAGAATTTTGATTTATTTTAGGGATTAATAGTGTGTTGACACGCAGGTTACTTGGTGATTGATTCGCACGTATGTGCATTTTCGGTGCTGCCTAGCAGTTTGGGCTATCATGCTTTTCTTTCTCATACCTAATTGGGGGTTATTTTGGTGCATTGTTGTGTGACCGTAGCTGCAAAGTGGATACAGAGATGGATTTGCACGACCTGTGCGGCCCATGTGCGTGCCGCTTTGACCAACTTTTGTTCTGTCTCGATACGTGGAACTCTCTAGACAAATCCCGTGCGAATACTGCCCAATATTTTCTCGATTTTCTCCCTCTCTTCATCACGACCGCCCCGGATTCCGCCGGGCAGAGCTGCTCCTCCCCCGCTCCCTCTCCTCCATGCAGCCGCCAGGGAAAAGCTTGCACGAATACGGCCGCGGCGAGACATTTCCCCAGGTGCTGCCCCTGGAGCGAGGGGACTCGGAGCGGCGGCCGGGAGCGTGGCTGTCGAGCCCACGCCGGCGTGCCTCTTCCTCGAGTTCCTGTTGCGTGGCCGTGCTCTGCATGGTGACCAAGTTCCCTAACCGATGGTGCGTCTATGCTGATTTCTCACACCAAAAGGGAGGAAGAACCATTGGCCAACCGGCCGGTCCGCGGCGCCCGAGGAAAGAGCACGGGGTGCGCTCGAGGACACGCAAACGGCGCCGGACGGCGTGCTTGCCTGCCGCCCCCACGTCTCGCTCGCCTGCTGCGTGGTGGACTCCCTACCTCTCCCCAGGTTTCCTCCCCTATCCCTAACCCCCGATTTGAAATTTGATTTGGGGATTTCAGGCCTCTTAATTTGAGCTCCAAAACGTCACTTCTGCTCCGGTGCTCCTCCCCTGGAAAAAATATGGGCGCGTAAAATACAATAACGGTAGAGATCTTCCTATAGATGTTCGTAAGAGGGCTCACGATCGTAATTCTGAGTGTAGGTCCACCGTCCGTACAGCCATGTACAGGCCCGTATGGTCTGTGTTGTGTTGTTTCTCGTTTTATACGTATCGACGGTCATGTGCGTGTGCCCAAATAGAAAAATGCTATAAAGATCTTACTCATGTGACCTCTTCTTTTTCTTTGTGCGACGTATACATACTGTATCAATATAGATAGGTATACATGGGCTAGATATGAATTTCGGCGGATCCAATATAGAAAAAAATATCAACTATGATCCTTCAACTTAGTTTAGGGGGGAGCACCGGAGTAGCCCTCCCAAAACGTATCTACTTCAATGGCTTCCGTCGGTTCTCTGTTGTTGTGCATCCAGTATTTGAATCCTTCGGTTTCCTCTTCTCGAATAACCTGCTCGCCGCTTTTCCATCGCCGGGATGCCCAACAATGCCGTCCTTGCCTCCACCTGTGTCTCCACCTAAGGCCGCCGTCGTGTCCGCCCGTTCTTCAAACGGGCCTGCTGCCACATTCACGAGCCTGGTCTTCACTTCTCTGTTCCCGGTCGTATTCCCCATATATTCAATCTCTGGATTCCTAGGCCGAGATTGCAGCTGGTATACAACGGCAAGAGGACATATCCAGTGTCCTGACTCCAGAATCGTCATCGTATTCAACATTCTCCTGCAGGTCAGTTGTATTGAGGAAAAAGTACATTAATATTGTTTGATGTATGTTGCACATTAGCGCTTGGATTAAAGACCGCTCACACTTACAGCATTTTGTTTGCATATGGGGTTGGAGTTCACCTACCCGTTTCCAGTTTGCCGGCATTTGTGTGTCGCTCCGATGGCATGTCGTCTGTGTTGTAGTGGTGTACTAATGTGGTCGCTTCGTGATGATCTCACCAGCTACCGTCTATACCCGGGCTGTGACTGTCGATTCTCGAGTAGTTACGCCAGGTTGGCCACGATGAATACCGCCGACTCCCGCGCCGGCTGATGATGCGCTCAACGTGGTGTCACTCCAACCTTAGGGTATCGGGTGGCGGCAAGGAGCATGGGATTGACCACGAGCCGTGCAGACTAGGACAAGAGCGGTGGCATGCATACCATGGCCTTGATGATCTTGGCACCGTAGCTCTAGCTTGCTGCCTCAGGTACGACTCTCCGCCCTCCCCTCCCTCTCTTATTGCACAACTCGGACAGTCGTTTTATTGAATCAGTTGTTTTAGTATTGTAGAGAGAGTAAAGATGGCCGGGTGGTAGGCTGGCATGATGTTGATGTAGTAGATCGTCCTGCTCTTATTTGCATCATTAGGCCACCCAATGTTCGTACGAACTGAAGCTAAAACGATTCTTAGTGTTTCTCTCCTGTACACTCAGGACCCATAGAATAAAAAAATAAAGATCTTAGTTTTTTCAGTCCGCTCGAAATTTACCTGTCCAAAGAAGCTCCATATTCGTATCAAGAAGAATTAAAATGTTTTCGAAACCAGATGCAACCCTAAATTTGTACACTAACCATGGAGCTATCATCCAGTATTTAGCTAGGCACTAAATGGATAAGTGTTTTACCTAATAGTTTGTTGAATAGTACGTCTGGATGATGAGACAATTGTATAGATAAGATTGTTTTTCTCATATTTTATTCAATTTATATGCAACTGAAGTGTTTAAACTTCGAAAAGAAACTAAGATATTGCAGTATATAAGATAATTATGTTTCTGTTATGTCATTTTGAGATTTAGATCATAAGCGTGCATATTTTACCCATGTGTATTTCATAGTGTCACGAAGAACCTCTCATTGGGAACTGGCGTTGGTTTTATTGCTAGATATGACGCGAAGAAAATGGTAAGTATTTTGTATTCGTTATCTCATATAAAATAGTTAGGCATTTGGAATGTATTACTCAACATTGGCAATCCAGATGTATTGATATACAATGCCATTCATGGAGTAGGCATTGCATATACTTGCTTGTCTTAACTAATTGAAACTTCCTCTGTTTGCCTACAATGCATGTACTTTGTTAGTGCTACAAAAATGCATCAACCCGAACGGGAGATTTCCTACATGCCACTATAAATAGGTTACGAACTGAATTTTTTTGTTTAACATTCCAGCATAATCTTGGTCAGCTGTGATTATGAAAGTTTCTGCCCTTTATGGTACTTCTCTCTATGCAGCTGCACTACACATGAATTGAGAAGTATACATTGATTCTTTCCTGCAGTTAAGTTTTTATTTATTCAAGCAAGGAAACAATTAATCATATGTCCAAATGTTCTTTCCTGAACTGAACTATTTAGTAACTTTAGTTCAGTTATGATTTGCGCCTACATGTGTACATTCATGTTTCACACAACAGCTGTCTTTTTCTATGAATCGGGCTTTTTGTGTCAAAATCTCAAGAAAGAACCAGTAATAAAAGTTATATCAAACTGGCAAAGCATGTGCGTATGTTTTTCTTTGCCTCTATAGCAAACCTCTTCTAGCACAGGTCATAGCTGTTGACATAAATTTGCCTTGCTCTAGAAAATGTATTTTCGTGTGAGGAGATGCCATGCCTGTAGGTCGAACTGTCCAAGCACCAACGCTAGAACTACTAATGAATTGTTCCTGTGGCAAGACCATATTCTTATTCTTATATCTGTCACTAGAATTGCTAATTAGCATATATTTTAGTTACATTACAAATGATTGCAACGGAGTGAATTAATCATCTCTATAGAGGACCTTTCAATTAAGAGATGGGATCACCAAAAGTCATAGCAGTACATATCGCTGCAAAAAAGGCATTAATCATCCCCATTAAGAGATGAAATCACCAAAATTTCTATGCAATATCTTCTTTTACCTCTGAATTCGCAGCAAGAGATTATTCCAGAGGAAAATATTTGAATTTTTTTATCTTATTCCTTTTCAAAGAGCTGGCAATAATCATCCCTATGCGAAGTCATTATGGAAGATGAGAGATCAGGGAAATCATTCGAGCTAACAAACCTCTGGATCATCTCAATAATTTTTCTGGGTATATAGTTCAGTTCCATGTAAGTATTAACCTCAATATTTTCCAATGTAGATATTGCTTATACATGTACATGTGCCTGAGGATTTGAGACCCCAACAGAAGATTGCCAATATCTACTTCAATGCTGGTATGCAACATGATCTGTGAGTAGAGCTTAGTAGGCAGCCTTTTAATATATGTGATAGCATAGCCTTTGTAGAAGGATAGAACTTAAATCAGCCCAAGGTAGGGATGAGTAAGTACTGGTACTATTGTGTTGTTCTCTCCATTTATTAAGACATGATTAGTTTTCATTCGTTATAGGAAGAGCATGTTACAACAACTTAATTGCTTGGTATATTTCTCAGTTCCTAACTTGCTCTTACTCTGATTTTAAAGTATGCCCATGCATTTCTACGTGATGAACGCACCAAACCCATTCTTGATTTGATTCGAGACACTCATAGCATGAAAGACACATTGATAGCTGCTACTGGTGTAGTACCATTTCACCACTCATTAGATAAAGGTGGGATCAGGGAGTAAGTATTAGGAAAGTTCAGCTCCGAGAAGTTCCGTTTCTGGTAGCTTAACAGAGTACATGCTCCTCAATTATGTCTCTAATTTATTGTGTTATTTCCCGTTTGAAAGAAATCTGGATGAAAAAAGAAGCATATATAACAAGCCTACAATGTGTGTGTCATGTTGTAGGCCAGATTAGTTAACTAATATGTCGTCCAAAGGATGAGCGTATTTTTGCTGAATAAGTTCAGGTAGTTCAAAATTATTAGATTTAATCTTTTCTATTATTTTTTGTATCTTTCTGATTGGTGCTCTATATTTTTCTCTCCCAATATCTGAAGGCAGGGAAGGCCAAATGTTCCCAAGGAGGTGATGCAGTAATGCTCTCTGTGCTGTCCAGAAAGTAACACCAGTTGGAAATTATGCATGTTGATGCTGCATGTTGTATCAATTTTATCTGTGTGTGGGCAATTCTTTGTCAATGATATGTACACGTTTTTCTATTCTTAGGGTTTGGGTAGCAGAGATTATGGTGAAAAAGTAACATCAGATAGTTGATTTAAGTACTTTGTATATCAATGTATGTACAACATATATCTTCCATGTATCGCCTTATAGTGCACCCTTGGGTGAAGATATAGTTATGGTCTCCTTACTTTTGATAGTAGTAATAGTAAAGAATTATGCAGGACAAATTTTAAATATCCATCTCTTGTTGTCACTACCAAATAAATTGTCTCCTTTGTCCAGAAGATAGTCAGCCGATGAGCATGCCATTGCAATGTTTGTGGTTGTTGGCGTTATCGTTTATTATCATTCTGGGCTAAACCAAATGGATATGTCATATTGCAAGCCTTTTGTATGCCTTCCATGTCTGTACGAAGTACTTGAAAAAACTTTGTTAGATCTTGATGTAAGACATAACTAACTGCTGTAAAAATTTGCAAAGATCGTAAAAATTAGTCTCATACCTCACATCTCACCAATCTATATATAATAATCCCAGATATTAAAGTTTTCACTACGAAATGACAAGATTGGTGCGGTGGCAAGTCACATAAATTGCACAACGCAGTCCAGAAAAAATCAAGTTCACTCTCTGAATTTTGCATTGCACAATTCTTATAAATAACAAAACAAAGCCATCACCACCACCGCCTACGGCCCAAAAATAAAAACACCAACTCTACTACAACCTCCAAAACACAAAACAAACCCGATTCTTATTCTTCAAAATTCAGAAACAACAATTTAAAGTTTCAAAAAAATCTGGAGAAAATTTATTGATATCGGCAATGATGTATTCTAAAAATTTGGAAAATATCAAAGCAAAATACTTAGTATTCTAAGCTACACGAAAATGACAAAATCTAACCATCTTGAGAGATTTGAAAAGTTGCTATTTATGATCTACAATTCTGTTAATTTTGCACTGTCTAGAATATAGATTATCTCACACTGATTTTTAGCAGACTGATAGAATGAACAATTATCTACATCTAGAATTTTTGTTCATATTTTTGAAGTTTAAATTGTTGATTTCAAATTTTAAAAAAAAACAAGCTACATGTAGACCATCCTACATTTTGCCACTCTCATTCTAATTAAGCAACAAAATAAATAAGACAATTCTCATGATCCAGCGCGGCGTGCCGCCGCGCCTTTCTTTGCTAGTGTATCATAAAACAAAAAGTAATTCGTCTTTTGATGGTAAAATATTGGATCTTCACTTATCTTTTGACGGTAAAATGTTGGACGTTTCACTATGCAAAACAGATATAGTACGTACGAGAAGAAGAGATAGCTAGCACCTGTCCGCTATGTACTGGAGGAGCTCATCGGTAACAAACCCATCCCCGACGAACACCTCCAGCTGCCCATCGGAGCGGTCGACGGCCACCTTCGCCATCGCGCGCATGAATCCCGTGTTCTTTTTCAGCACCACCTTGTCAAGCGGCTTGCGCCCCATGTCCAGGTTACGCCACAGCTCAGGCAGCTTCGCCGCATCGACCCATGAGTGGCACACGAGCCCAGCGCCCATGAGAACGTCGACGGCACCGAGCTTGGCGAAGACCGATGATAGAGCATCGAGGGGGAGCTCCGACCAGTCCCTCACGGATGGCGGCGCCTGTATTTCTTCTCGGGAACACCTTAAAACAATCAACATTAGTGCACATTAAGACCTAAGACATACGCAGTATATATCGAATCGATCAAGGATCAGAAGTCAAAACTCTCGGTGTTACTACCCAATGTTACTCTCCACTATGACTAGTCTAAGAAACAACCTCTACAGTGCATTATCTTTAGAGTTGCATCTACTTTTAATGATTTTTAGCTAATATATGCATGTGATTGGATACTTTTTTGTCTATGACTTTGTGCAAGGTTGTATCTTAGCTAAGATAACTTTCTCTTTCTTCAATTAATATGGTGTCATGTCACCAAATGTCCTGTCATACCGTGCCAATAGTCACCCATTGTGAAAAAACTTACGTGATTTGAGAAAATTCCAAATTAAAAAGTCTAGCTTTAGATTCCCGCTCCCGATCAATATCACAAATATGTTTGAAATCGGCTAAATAGTATTGGCAACAACGAAAGCTAAAAGGTGCATTGTTATTTCAGTTGTACGTTGGTCTATTGAAAAAAACGTTGTATGTTGATCAATATGAAATTGTAGAAATGATATTGTGTTTAACATGAAGGATCCTTCTAACTTTTTGCAGGTTATCCATACAGCTGTACACTGGATCACTGGATCCAGCTATGGAGGTTTCTTTCCCCAGAGAATCAGTGGAAGTATGGTTACTGGATGCAACCGGCTCCCGATGTTTGCACGAGATATTTTTTTTACCAGGCTACTTGGTGGCACGTTAATCGGTTGCGTGACGTTTAGACATTAACGATTCTTGGTACTTTTTCGATGATTGTTTTTTGTATCAACTCTCTTTGATCCGTGATTTATAAACTTTAAAATTTGATACTATTTAATAAAAGATTGTGTGCATCGACTAATGCAGAGGTTGGGGATTTCCCCTATTTCAAAAAACAAAAAATAATTCATGTTCCTGAACTGAACATGGCAAAGGCACTAGGAAACCCAAACAGAGGGAGCAAGAGTGCAAGACATCAGATTTACGATAAACTTCGACCAATAATTTAGTTCACAAAATATATAATTTATATCTCAATGTATACCATTAGATTTATATTTAAAAGGGCTTTCTAATGATATAATTTTTATGCCATATATTCCTATTTCATAATTTTTTGACCAAAATAATATTCAAAGCAATTTCTTAACTACATGCGCGCATATTCAACTGATACAAAGGGAGTAAGGTGATTTGAGAGAATTAAAGAGTCTAGCCTTAGATTCGTGTTCCCGAACTAAAAACAGCGAAGGGAAAACATAGGGAGCAAGGCATTTCCATAGGTGTTTAATCCCTACAAACCACAACGAGAAACATTTCTACAGATTTAAATCCTACCAAATTCATTACAAATCAAAACATTAGTGAGTTTCTCGTTGTAGTTACGGAAGAACAAATAGTCCCCCTTTCCTTACAGAATTTGATAGACCTCCAGTTTTGTTTTCTGGGAGAGACATTGAGCTATTTTTTTTTTCCTGAGGGAGATACATTGAGCTATTTACTTATAGGCAGAGCTGAAAGGATGGTCATAACGGCATAAGAAACGTTCGCTAAGCCAGCCTTCCAGAGACACGGACGATCGACGCATCTTCTTATTACGGACAACTGTTGTCCGGGTAAAACGAGGTGAGCTCGAATTTTTGCATTAACCCTACGTCGGCCACCAAAACTGCAGCGAAGCAGTCAAGCAGAGGACTGCCTGTATTGGCCGTTGCAGCGGTTGGGTTGGTGTTTGCGTAGACCATGCCGGCGCCTGCGCTGGTTGGAAACTTGGAACCAACGGCGGAGCCAGTAAATTTTATTAGGGGGGCCAACCAAACAAGACAACACTCGTGCTAAATATTTGATAAGATTTTTTTTTGAAACGGCGGTACTTCTTCACCGATTTTATTGATTAAGCTGGCATTTTTCTGTGATTAGAAGATAAATCTCATAGGTGACATAAAATGTTGGTCTTATACAGATATGTTTAGACCAATGGCATGATTGGCTATTGTAAACTATACTAAGATATTCCATTAAGAAATAAAATTATGTTAGAACTATTTCAGAAGTATCCATATTCAAATACTTACCATTGAATCATCCACAGCTCGCTGGTCCAACCCAGGTAAATCAATCGAGTTTAGGCGAGGAGCTGTTTAAATAATACAAGAAAATGTAAAATTGTTAATTATAGGGGAGGATCTGAATTTACTGAATTATTACTCAAGGACAAACCTGTATAGGGCGTGTCTGAAGCTGCTGCATAACACGAACATAATAAATCAGAAAAGGAGAAATGAGTGGTATCAAAAGAAGAAAGCAGCTCTTCAACGTATATGGAGTTCCGAAAAAAGATAAAATGAAAATTAGAATTGGTATATCTGCTATATGCTGGATAATTTGGAATACTAGAAATGATATGATTTTTAATAATCAGAAGGGTACTAACTTTTTGCAGGTTATTCTCCGAGCTGTGCACTGGATACAGTTATGGGCTTTCCTGCTACCGGAGGATCAGCGCAAGGATATGGATATTGGCTGCAACAAACTACTGCTGGTTACGCAGGATTTCTACTTCCGGGCTACTGGGTGGCGACACAGTAATAGGATAGAGTATGACTAGCCTATTTAGATGTGTCTTGTTCCGCTGGTTGATTTACGTGGCAACCCTGTTGGCGCCATGATGTATTTCAGTCCTTTTTGTTACTCAAACTTGATACTTGATACTTGATACTTTATAATTTATAATAAGCGGCCATGTGCATCAATTGATGCAGAGGCTGGGGCTATTGCTCCTTTTTCGAAAAAAAAAGCTCTTCAACGTATCAGCTGTTAATCACCTTGGTTTTGCATGTTTGCTATGTCCTGAAAGGGAGTGCCGTCTGAACCTGACATGTAACTGGAGTTTTGAAAAATAACACCTCCCTGAAAACTGTAATATCACTCAAATTTTAAGTCTGATGATGGAGAACAAAGTATGACATAGGGTGTATAATTCACAATGTTTTTTCACCGGTTACGATTATGATTATGAGATAGAAGATACGTGTTACAGCTACTGGTATGGAGAGTGAACAAAATACAGCAGTATTGATATGAAGATGAAGAAAAAAGATGACATAATAAAGAACAAGGGCCTACAATTCACAATGTTTTTACCGATTATGATTATGAGAAAAGGATACGGTTACTGCTCCTGGCTATGGAAAGTGAACAAAATGCATCAGTCATTATATAGATACCTCGGATTTGCCGGAGACGAACGACAGAGCAGTGTCCTTTGCGTCGGACAGCAGCAGGGGCTGCGTCTCCTCGCAGAGTGCGGGGCGGCGGCGTGATCGCAGCGTGGCGGCAGGTGGCGGTGTCAGGACGGCATCGTCTTCGCGGGCTTCAGGGAGGTGTGGTCGCAGAGCAGCGGCAGGGCGGCATGCTCGCAGGGTTTCGGAAGGCGGCGGCGTCGTCTTCCCTGGCGGCAGCAGGTGGCGGCGCGGACGGCGGCGTTGTCGTCTTCGGGATGGCCGGCGGCGTGCATTGAGGGCGGTAGCGGGCGGCGGCGTCATCAAGCGGCGTCGGCAGCGGTGTCATCAGGCGGCGGCTTCATCTTCGCGGGCGGAGGCGTCGGGCTGGCCGGCGGCGGGTATTTGGATCCGGTGATGGTGCGTGGACGCGATGTTTTGGGGGTTGTCTATTTTTGCCAGTGCGTATGGTTGAGCGGTCTGTATTAGCATCGGACTACTCGATAAGCGAGGCTGACACCATGTTTTAGCGGGGAAGTCGGATTAGTTTTAGGCCATTGGATCTATATTGGACGGTTAATACTGTTTGGATCAGCCCACTCTGTGCCTTTTTATATTGGTATAGATGAACCATCAAAAGTTGAGAAAGAAAAATGGACAGGTGATACATGGGTACAATAGATGAATAGGACGATTGATGCATCGTATCTAATGGTATAATTGATGCAACCTCATGGACACCTCACAGCGATTAGCGCTTCTCTGCCGTCTGATCTCTCCATCTGCGCATCTCGTCGGTTCATTCTGGGCAGAAGCTGAGAATCGTGGGCACTTTCCTCCCGCTAGGTAAAGCCATGAAACAGTTGTGTTTTACCCGCTTATGGCTGCACGCGGGTCCCATTTACGACCGGGTCCACTCGTCGGTCACTGCGGGTGGGTTTCCAGTTGGTCACGCGTGGCTGCGGGCGTAGGGGTCGTCCATCCACCCCTATGCCGCCGGTCTCCTCCGTAACACAGCCGCAGGTGAGGGATCCTCCCCCATCTCATTTCCCTCTTCGTTGTGCATGATGGATAGACAGACTCCGCCTCCTTCACCCTCTAATTTTTTTCCAGAGCAGAAGGTGGCATGTTCATCCTCGAGGTCGAGCTGGGGCTGATGCGTAGATCCCTGTGACACTGGATCTGGTGGTAAACTGTTATGTGGCTGCTAGGGTTTGGGAGGGAGAGATGGCCGGCCGGGGGCTTTGCCCACGGCCGGTGGCAAGAGGGAAGGGATTTCCTTCTTAATTCTTGCTTGATTAGACGCTATAGCCCATTAGTATTAGGGTTAATTAGAGATAAGGGTAGCTTGCTTAGGGGTCAAGTAAACCTCTCTATATAAGGAGAGGAGATGTATCAATCTAATCAAGCAAGAATTAAGAAGGAAATCCCTTCCCTCTTGCCACCGGCCGTGGGCAAGGCCCCCGGCCGGCCCTCTCGCGCCATCCCTCTAGCAGCACCATAACATAAACATAGCTGTGGTTGTTTTCCTTGCCTTGTCTTCTTCTGACTTCTTAACATTGTTTGTATTTCTTTCTGTTTTATGCATAGTAGTGGCAATGAATGACGGCAAAAATTTTGAGTGATGTAGAGGATTTGGAGCTGATGTTATAATGACATCAGTATCATGCCAAAATGGTAAGGCTTCAGCGTTTTGTATTGAGGTATCTTTTCATGATTGCTTGGTGGCCTCCTTAGTTATATTTTGGATGTGCTACAAATTGTATGACTGAATGCTGCTGTGAGGCACTTCAAAAGTTTGGTAAACATTATGGTATTGTTTTCAACATTCAAGGAGACGAACCCCTTATTGAACCAGATATAATAGATGGCGTGGTTATGGCACTGCAGGTGGTTATGAAACTCTAATCTTGCTATTTCCTCTATTACTTTTTATAAGACGTTTGGAAAACCATTGTAGCCTGCCAAAACATCTTATAAAAGGAACAAATGTTGTATTTCTTTGTCCTCTGCTGAATTAAATAGTTTATCTGAAGTGGTTGCCGACTTGCCGTGGAATCTCCAATATGCAGACTTGCACGAGTATAGTTGGATATCTTTGTTTGTCCAGATCTATTCTTGTATATATGCCCAAAAGGTGTTTGAAATAAAACTTGCAAGGGAAGATTAATCTATGTTATATCTTTTGTATGTTTACTCAGTAATTTTCTGCTTTTCTGAAATTTTGCCCCAATTAACGATCGCAGCTCAAGTTTTTAGTCTAGATGTTTGCGATTGGTACATGAATACAGATACTTTATTTGGTAGCATCATGTGTATTTTCCTTGTGCATATCATTCTATGATTCACTGCCAATGCATATTCTTATTTTAGTCATCTGTAACATTCTTCCTTTTTTATAATTTAGTCATCTGTAACATTCTGCCAACTAGATATTATTGGAAGGATCAGTACGGCCTCAGACATCATACTTTTCCAGGCCATGTAGTAATCTGTATAGTTGGGTAAATTCATGTTTCATATTTATTGCACTAAATCTTCCATGTTCTCCTTGTATTCATTATTGGTAAGTGCAAGTTACAAAAATTTCAGCTTTGTTGACATTGACAAGGGGATGTGGACCTGCAGTTCTCCACGAATGATGAGGCCGCCATGAGAGAGAGAGAGAGGTTTCATGTTTTGGTATCATTCTGTCCCCTTCTTGACCTCTCCCAAGTCCTTTTTTTTTCATTTTGTCATTGTTCCGTCGACACTGCTAATTCTGTGGTGGATTTGACTTCAATATTTTTTTTATTTGTCCTACTACCTTATTATCACTTAACTATTGTAATAATTGGAAGTCTGCTTATGTTTTATCATGTAATTGAGAGCATAGTTTTGGCGTATCTCTGAATTCATTAATATTTCAGCGAAGGCTTCTTCAGATGGCTTGACCTCTGATTTCGGTACTGATAAAAAGTCTTTGTATTCTCTGCGTTTAAATATATGCTTTGGGCTGACTAAAGAAATGGATATGGTAGGAACTTATGAAGCTGTAATAATTATACTTGTACCTGTGCTTCTACCATTTGACCATTTGCCTGCCTACTTTCTGTTCTTATTTTTTGTTCAACTGAATCCTGTTGAGTAACATGGTACCCTTCTACATACCCATATTTCTTACTTGATTGGATTGCAGTGAAAGAATTATTGTGCAGTTCTTAGAGAATTAATGTATTATTTAAATTCAATGGGTGCATTTTAGTAAATTACGCATATCTTGATCATTGTTGTTGCAAGTGGCTTGGTGAGAAAAGATAGATAATATGGGGCGGTTATATGCTTGCCTGACATGCACACTGATGCATGGTGCAGATGGCCAAGCAGATGCACAGCAATGTGCCACTTTCCATTGTTTTTTTTTATAAAATAGATTTATCCTTAAAAGGAAACAAATTTTGTACTTTATTTCTCTCTATTGTAGTAAATTTATATATAAAAATTGCAAAAAGTTCAGTTGGTACTAAAATTTGCATTTTAGTTTTCAGAAATTAATTGAATATGAAGCCAGCTACTCAGATGCGTCCAATCTATATTTATTATGGGCGTCTTTATTTTGCTTCTGATGGCTTCTTTGCCAGCTAATAGAAATAATATATTTGTTGTTGTTTCTTGGCTGAAATTTTCCCATATCATGAAGTTGAGCTTTTTCGAAAGATAGTGTTTGCGTGGCAATTTTTCATGTGTTGGCTATAAATTGGTTCAACTCTTCCCTATGTCATTACGGCTCTGAAGTGATTTTGTTACTCTGGACCATGTACAGGTCGAACATGCCGTTTGGGTGTGAGCGCTTCAGGTTTTATGCAGTGAGGAGTTGGACACTGAAATTTCAATTTTGATTCTGTGATGACCTGATGACCCTAGAGAGTCAAGTTTACTTCGATGACAAATACAAGGGCTAAGGTAGCTTGAGGTAAATCAACTCAGAAGCTTTGATTCCTCTACATGTGTTCCAGCTACATGAAAACTAATACATGATATTTAAGATCTTCCAGTATTATATTACTAATTACTCTGTTATTTTCATTCGAATGCTATTTCTTAATCCAAGTTCATTTTCTCTTTCAAAGCTTTGGCATTCGGCATCCAAATGATTTTTAGTTTGATGACTGGTCCAGTGGAAGAGATATGGTGCAGATTGATGCAGTAATTCGTGTGATGTTTTGCGGGTTTGTAGCTCCGTCTGTAGCATGAGTATGACTCAGGTTGTAGAAAATGCATTCTTCAGAAAAGTGGCAGGTGCACAGCCATTTATAGCTTTACATCGAACGCTATGGAAACCAAGATATATTGGCCCATATTTAGGTTTTGGTTTATCATATTTCAAATTTCCAATACATACCTAGATAGTGGCTTATAACTAGATGCAATAGATACAGTGTGTATGTGAAAACTTTTACTTCTCTTCTGCTATTTGGCATGGACTATGTTATGATTGATCGATTGTGTAGGTTCACGCTTTATGGTCGCATAATTTGTGTTGTACATAATTTCTAGGCTTCATTCTTTAGATTCTTGCTTCGCACTTATGACTCTACCTTTTTTCTCAGGTCAGGAACCTATGACACTAATTAACAGAACTAGAGTTGCAAAATTATCTTTGGTCACTGGCTGTTTGGATTCCTGGCTGTGAGAGCTTCATCCAACCTGTTTGTTTTTCCAAGTCCTATTTATCTATGCCTACATGATATTCGGCATAAATCCAAGCAGGTTGTTCTCGTATGTAGGTGACACTTCTAACTTCTCATTTGCAAAAATATCTTGCTCTTTATCTGGATGGATGACCTTTTTATTATGTAATAATAGTGTTTAGTCTATTTCTTCACGCTTGAAATTTTATTATGTACAGAGTGCACATATCAATGTTATGAACTAATGGACAATTATTTTCAGAGTGACGCCATTTCAATTTCTTACCAATTAACTCGCATAATCAAGACACAGACCCTAAAAAAAGACGCACATCCATAAAAGTGGAGTGTTTATAATAAATCAGTAGAGGAAAACGTACCGACCTGAAGGAGGCCGTGGCCGCCATGCCACCGGTCAAGATGGCCGCAGCTGTCACCTCGATGGCCACCGCCGGCGGAGCGTGCGAGCCCGGCCGACGATGCTGCAGAGAAGCCGCACCATCTGCTTAACGGTTAAGAACTCTGCTGCTTGCAGGTCCGCCCCGGAGATGAACCATGAACGGGCGTGTTCTGCGGGCACCAACGTGGCCCGTGTTCGGCATCCACCACGCGCATATGCTGCAGCGGAACAAGCAGCACCGTCCAGCTTGATGGATCTTTTTTCCTCTCTATGTTGCTGCTCCATGTGAAGTAATACTCTGCCGACGCAGTGAGACAGGCATGCGTGCGTGCTTAGCGGGGCAGAGCAGCGAGGGGATCAGGTGGTCAACGGTGCCATGGACAGAGGCTGGCGACGGCCACGGCTCTCTTCCAACCTGGCATGGAGATGGAGCTGCGGGAATAGCAGCAGGGGAAATCTTGGAACATCGAGCTCACCCACACAGTATTCTCTCGGGAGAGAGAAAGGAGGGGAGAGGGGAGGTAGGCAGCTAGAGAAAATGGAGTGAGTGTCCAAGAATCTTAAGATGCTATGTGTGTCCAAGAACAACACTTTCATATATCTCATAGTGGTGTCACACAGGTTGTATACGGTCATGATTCAGCTAAATTTAATTGTTGTTTTCCTGGCATTTGAGACGCTTATGGAAAAAGCAGCGCTCTTTTAAAATGTTGTCTTATGAGTGTCAGGTTTATTTTAAGTTTTACTCATATCTTCTCTTACTTCCGTTAAGCACTAAAGTGTTGAACATATGGTTCGCATGCATGTCTCCATTTTATTCTATTAATGTTACAAATTTCATCTATATTTGTTTATTCCCCTGAAAAACGGGTTAATAGTTACATTCTTTTGTACTGTACAAAATAAGACAAGTGTCCAAATGGCCTGAGTTATATAATTGTAAACATTCTATTATTCAAATCCAAGATTTCATATTAGTATGTGCTGCTGTTATTCAAATTCAAGATTTTTCTGTTGGTTTTTAATAAGGATCAATGCTGAAGCGACTATTTTCTTGCACTTACATACTTCTGCCTCGCCCGTTGTCAACACCCGGATTTTTAAGTCCAGATGCCTATTATGCCATTCCTCGCAATCCCAGGAATATTGTTTTTTGCGAGACATAATAGATTGATATCACAACACATCATTCATTACAACACATAATCGTCTTACAACAAAGGATCACATGATCCAGTCTTAATACAACATAGTGGATCTAGAGATCCTATTACAAAACACATAGCGGAAGCGAAGTAGTAGCGGTCGTGGTCCATCTATTCCACAGCAACCGTTGATGTCAGGAGTGGTCCTAGTTGTCGTAGACGTCCTGCTGTCCTTCTTCCGGGTTCTGGTACTCCTCTTCATAGTCTGGCCATTTGAATAGCCAGGGACAAAGCCATGAGTACTTTAAAGTACTCGCAAACTAATACTAAGGTAAGTACTATCAACTATAGTAAGGGGGTTCTAAGCTCTAGTTTCATTTGCATAAAGCCAGTTTTATTTCATAAGCACTTTAGTAAACAAAACCTCTTCATTTGCCTAACTTACTCAAGTGGGAACATTAGTGTCATTCCCACAACTCTGTTGTGATTCAAGTCAAAGTCACCATTTCAAGTTCAAAATCACCAGTCACCCTTCACATGTCACATTTGTGAAAATGGTCTGATGACGGAACAGTATGGCCTTTCCAACCGTCCATAACCGTGGACGCGGCTATTCGAATAGTTCTACACTGCAGAGGTCGTACACTTGTGCCACAACATTTGCAATAATCCGTCAGGGTTAACTGGCCCTGATTTACCACACTCCGTGTGCGGACTACCAACCATAACCTTTCACTTACATACCCTAGTATAGGCACCTCTCCCCATGAGCTTGGCCTCCCGGTGAAGACAAAGCTGTCGACTCGGGAACTCGCACGAGGCTTGGGCCGGACATTCACCTCATATTCACGTCATATCACATCATTCCATATTTCTTTGGAGGCAGCCCTTGGCATAACCCCGATGACGCTTGTTTAGAGGGAACCCATACTAAGATACATAAATTTCTAGTTAAGCCCTACCCATATCAGGTATTGTGGGGGTACTTGTAAAATTGGAATGGTATCGCATCCGAACCCAACCATCAGTTTTTGTAAAATTCACCATGTCATTCACCAGTCATATTCACCTTCAAAATCTTTCAATAGAATGACTCTTCATTCCAAGGTTTTCCAAAGTCATTTCATTTCACAAGTTCCCATCTAGAGTAGTCAATTTTATTTGTTAGCACTAGCAACTAATCATGAGGGGTGCTATCTAGCTTTCATTGCTCTACGCTAAATTTGATGATCTTGTTCTACTCTAGACCAAGTGAATCATGAATCAAAAAGTACTTTGATAAAACCAAAGCAATAAAGCTTGTAATTAAAAGTTTGTAAGTAAAAACTTGGGAGGGGCTCAATAAGCATAAAGTAAAATGTGGTGGTGCCTTGCTCTTGTAGAGCTTTGCACTTAGCAAGAATATTAGCTTGCCTTGGTTGGCGTATTGATCAAAGTGGTCTTCTTCTCCTTGGAAGTAGACCTCCTCCTCCTCCTCTTGATGCTCCTCGGTACTAGCGTCTAAAATACGAATACGGGGTACACAATCATCATACCAAACTAATTTACTAAACTAGGCACACTCATGATTTACACACTTTAAACTAGCATCACACATTACTATTAAGTTGGTGGATGTGTTCTTCTTATTATTTAAGAAAAATAATTTCCTATCATACTAATCTTAAATGTTACTTTTAATTATTTAGAGATATAACTTCCTCTCATTATCTTATTATGATTTAATTTCTCTCATGCATAATATGTGACCTAGGTTGACCAAGGTCAACCTCTTCACACTTATCATTTAAGAAAATGATTTAAATGAGGTGAGTACCTCATACCATTTAATTCTAGCATGGTAAAGATTTAATATCACCAACAATTCCTATGAGACCTAATTGAGCAGAGTCTCTACCTCATGTTGAATTGGTGGTGACAAGATTCAAATGAGAGAAACACTCCCATAAGATTTCTTAATAGTTTTGGACAATATCTTTGACTAGAAATAGCCATAAAGTCATTTTAATTCAACTAGGCCATGATCATTCAAAGTAAGCATGGCATATTTTTGCAGAAACAATTAATATAAGTGAAATGTGAATTATAGGAGTTGGAATTAACTGAAAATCATTTATGGTTGATTTTTAAGAATTATTCTAAATCAGAAAAGTCCCTGTCTTGTTTATTTTGCTACTTTAATTCTATAATAGATCTAGGGTTAAATCCAGTGGCATTGTGTAGATAAAATCCTAAGCTTTCCAAATATATAAAATTTGTAAAATTTGGCCAAGTATATTTGGAGTTATTAATTATTTAGCAAGCCATCTGATAGCAATTTCACTGAAAAAGAATTAAAGCAATTTGAATTCAAACGGGGGCGGGAAGGAGATTGGGCCGGCCCAGCTGTGGCCTGGGCCACGCATGCATGGCGCATGCACGTCGGGTGCAGGCGACGCACGCGGTGCGCTGGATCGGGATCGGACGGCGCTGGTTCGTCGTGTACCTCGCGATTCCGCAACCTTGCGGGGGCCGTATCTTTCACTTCGTAGCTCGGATTGAGGCGGGGTTAGGTGCGTTGGAAAGCTCTTTCCAAGGGCTACAACTTTGGTATAGGGGTTGGAGGCTATGGTGGCAAAAATCTGGGCGGCTTTTGGTGTGATCGCCGGCGAGCTTGTGGACGCCGGTGAGCTGCGAGGAGGGCGAGAGGGAGGCGCTAGGGGGCAGAAAGGGAGGCTGCTAGGTGTTGTGGTGTTTTCCAAGGCGAGGGGCGCTGCTTATATAGGCTCCAGGGAAGGGAACGCGACGGGGCAGGCATGGTGGCGACGTCACGGTGCACGTCGTGTGCAGGGCTCTCTGGCGTCGCTTTGGTGTCAGAGAGTGAGGTAAGGGGTAGTGGGTGACGCGCGTGCAGTGGCTGGATTGCAGGTGTAGTGTGCAGTGCACACGAGGACGAGGCCGACGTTGGCATCCTCGCGTCACGGCGTTGTCCTGGCACGGGAGAGAGTCAATGGTCATGTCTAGTAGTTGCATGGGAGTGAGAGGAAGCTAGTGGCGCAGTGGGACGCGATGGGGCGCAGTGGGACGCGATGGGATGCAGTGTGCACGAAGAGGGACACGGGTGGCCACGGGTTGGTGATCAAGTGACATGGCATGAGTGTTGTGGTCAAGTCTTTGCTCTCCTCCACCAAGGACCATGTCTGGCAGGTGTCTAGGGTCCAGGGGACTGTAGGTGACATGGTGAGAGGGAGGGAAAAGGGCCAGGGCATGTGGGTGCATGGTGGTGACTATGTGAGTGGCATGGTGTGACATGGGCTATGCTATGCTTCTCCCGAGCTCAACCTTGGCATGGTGGGGGTCGGTGAGGTGAGGGAAGCTTATTTGACAAGGTGAGGGTGACTAGAGAGGGAGGAGGACAAGGGTTGGCATGTGATGTCATTTGGAGTGGCATGGTCATGTCTTGGCATTTTTTTGTGCAAAATCTTTATCCCTGGGTCCATGGCTTGGTCAAGTGGGGTGAGTCCAGGTGAATTGACAAGGTGAGCAAGTGGAGAGGGGTCTAGAGCATGTACATCTAATATTTGTCAAAGTATATGTGACATAAGACAAGATTCTTGGGCATGGTGGTGATGGGAGGTGACCATGTACTTGGTGAGGTCATGCTAGGTGGGTTTGGGCACCAGGTAGTGTGGATGAGCACAAGGGAGAGAGAGGTGAGGTGATAGGAGAGTGGGTGGAATAGTGGTTGTATAGTGTTTGTACTCTATGGCATTGAATTGATTCTTTGCTATGGTCTCATGTGTGATGACTTTTGACCAATTTTTGTGATGGATGGGTTCTAAATGATGTTGGGCAGCCATGTATGGCATTGGTTTGAGATTTGGAATGGATTTGTGAAAATCCTAAATTTTGAGGGAATCTAGAATTTGTTTCAAAGTGGCATTTTGGTTTGACTATTGTGAACAATGGTCAAAGATCTGGTCAAAGTGGTCAACACAAAAGTTGTTCACCTTGATGAGGTCTTGGATGACATGTCAATGGTTGGTCAAGGTTGGTTGAAGAAAAGTCAAAACCAGGGGGTAAAGTAGTGAACATTTTATAAAATCCAAAATTGACCATTATCACATGTATGTTGGTTTTGAGATTTTCTTGGATTTGATTCTGGTTTCTTTGATGCATTTGTGTTTGTTTATCATATATAAGTATTCTCCAAGCAATAGATCAAGCAATGGTGGCCTTTGGTGATGATTTGCAAAATTGGCCTTATGTGTATGTGGGTGAAATTGGGATTATCTCACTAATTGATTTCTCTCCATTTGATTTGACTTTTCTTGACTCTAAGGGGATTCTTATTAGTTTAGAAACATTTCCCAACCATTGAAACCAATTCAAATGGTCTTGATCAAAGATTTGCAAAAATGGCCATAACACATAAGAGGTGATGTGTCAATTTTTCTTAATCTTGTAAATTGTTCCCCTTGCTTTACTTTTGCATGGGTTAGGGTCAATTTAGTGTTATATTAGGTTGAGAGATGGTTTCACATCATTTGGTCAAGGTTTTAAGTCATATGGCAAGAATTGGGTATTATGGCTATGTGTCACATATGCCTCTATGCATATGTTGCATTTGATTTTTAATTTGATTGTTCTTGGCCCATTTGATATTGTTGAGTGTTGAAATGGTATATAGGAGTGATCCAACCATTCACCACAAGTCTTAGGGTCAAGATCCTCAATTTCACAAATTTGCATTTTACTCTCATATGCCTCTATGGCATTATTACTTTCTTTTTAAAATCCTTTGTTTCACTTTGGATTGGGTTTGAGAAGTACTAGATAAGGTATATGAAGCTTTTCCAATCCTCTAATTAAAGTGGAAAGGTCTAGGGTAAAGTTTTATAAAAATAGCCATAGGCACATATGCCTCTTTCTTATTTGAATTCTTTTTATTTTATTTTAACATGGATGGTAAAAAGGAATATGAGGTTTAGGGTTTAAGATTATTTCAAAAACTAATTTAAACAAGCAATCATGGCAATAGAACAATAATTAAACAAGATCTCTATGGATCAACTTAATTTAATAAAAGTTTTTGTTGGTTCCAAAATTTGGAACTGGGAAATTCATTTTGTTTGTTTTGAAATTTTTGGGATGTTACAAACCCTTCCCCCTTAAACAAATCTCGTCCCGAGATTTTAAGAAAAGTTAGGTTCCTAAGAAAGATTGAGCAGTGAGATTAACATGAGAACATACTTGGCATGGCCTGAGGGGCTTCCTGGGCTTCATTGGCCGTCATGTGGTAGAAACGGCCGTTGTTGTTGTTATGGTTCCTTCTTCCTGCAAAGCGGCGGTCGTTGTCGAGCAGGTGCTGCGGTATTGGCGGCAATCTTGGCAAGCTTTTTGGGGCACTCATTGGAGAAGTGACCCACAACTCCACATTCATAGCAGTTGACAGTGGACTTGTCTTTGGGAGTGACGGGAACAACGTTACTCCCAGTCACGGGGGCAGTATTGGGGTGGTTGTTGGTGCCATTGGGGTGGTTGTTGTTGTTGTTGTGATTGCCGTTGTTAGGGTTGCTGTTGTTGTTGTTGTTGTTGTTGTTGTTGTTGTTGTTGTTGTTGGTGGTGTTGCGGTTGTTGTTGTTGTTGTGGTTGCTTGGGCGGTAATTCTGAGCTGGGGGCTGGTTGTATCTTGAGGCAAATCCTCCAGTTGAGTTGTTGCGGTATTTCTGGGCGTGGTTGGGTCCATTCTGGTTCATCATTCTTCTCTTGCGGTTCTCGTTGGCTTGGTGCATCTTTCCTTCCATCTGGATGGCTGAGTCCACCAGGGCTTCGAGGTCAGCGAATGGAATGTTCACTAACACCGTTTGCATTTCATCATGCAGTCCGTTCAGAAATCTCTCCTTCCTTTTCTCATTGGTGTCGGTCTCATCCGGGGCGTACCTTGACAGAGTAAGAAACCTGTCGCGGTATTCCACCACGGACATCCTTCCTTGCTTGAGTTTGCGGAACTCGTCTCTCATTTTCTTGATCAGTCCTTGGGGCACATGGTACTTGCTAAACTTCAGCTTGAAGTCTTCCCAGGTCATCATCTGTCCCGCATTCATTGCACGGGCACTTGTCCACCAGGCTCTGGCAGGTCCTGACAGGTAGTGGGTGGCGAATAGTACTTTCTCGGCGTCTTCAACTTGTGCAACTTCCAGGTTGTTCTCCATTGTCTGGAGCCAGTCATCAGCATCTAGGGGCTCTTCAGTCTTGTTGAACATGGGTGGGTTGGTGTTCTGAAAGTTCTTCAACTTTGACCCCGGGTGGTCGTGGTTTCCATGGCCGTTGTTGTTCTGAGCAAGCTGCTGTAGTGCAACGATGTTGGCTTGGCGTTCAGCTCTCTCGACTTCTCGATCTGCCATCATTGTCTGCAACAGTTGCATCATGGCATCCTGGGTGGCGTTGCGGGTTGGTGGGGCCATCTGAACATTGAGGTAGATGATAAGATAAGAGGGAAATTTCTAGGGTTTGTTTGGTTTAAAGTTTTTTTTCTTTTCAAAAGTTCACAACTTGAAAATTTAAGTAGTGCTGCGGGGGTAAAAACCAACAACACTTTTTCATTCATACCAAGCATCACACATTACAAGTCTAACACACCGTTGGTTGGAAGAACCATTCATTCGCTCTACGATACAAGGGGAATCCTGATACAACTCACTCTAGTGCTCTCTTCCGTAGGTGTGAGTTCTACTAAAGTGATCAAGTGTGCAAAATTTTAGGTAGAATTTCAAGAAAAAGTAGAGCATAGATTTATCATGTTTGAAAAGATCTCAAAGGTAAGGGTGAGAATAAGTTTTTCGCAAATATTCACTTCTTTGATTTTTGAAACTAAGTTTTGCAGACGTCCATTCTAACTAGGGTCTCCTAAGGTCAAACAATGGCTCTGATACCAACTTGTCAACACCCGGATTTTTAAGTCCAGATGCCTATTATGCCATTCCTCGCAATCCCAGGAAATATTGTTTTTGCGAGACATAATAGATTGATATCACAACACATCATTCATTACAACACATAATCGTCTTACAACAAAGGATCACATGATCCAGTCTTAATACAACATAGTGGATCTAGAGATCCTATTACAAAACACATAGCGGAAGCGAAGTAGTAGCGGTCGTGGTCCATCTATTCCACGAGCAAGCGTTGATGTCGGGAGTGGTCCTAGTTGTCGTAGACGTCCGGCTGTCCTTCTTCCGGGTTCTGGTACTCTTCTTCATAGTCTGGCCATTTGAATAGCCAGGGACAAAGCCATGAGTACTTTAAAGTACTCGCAAACTAATACTAAGGTAAGTACTATCAACTATAGTAAGGGGGTTCTAAGCTCTAGTTTCATTTGCATAAAGCCAGTTTTATTTCATAAGCACTTTAGTAAACAAAACCTCTTCATTTGCCTAACTTACTCAAGTGGGAACATTAGTGTCATTCCCACAACTCTGTTGTGATTCAAGTCAAAGTCACCATTTCAAGTTCAAAATCACCAGTCACCCTTCACATGTCACATTTTTGAAAATGGTCTGATGACGGAACAGTATGGCCTTTCCAACCGTCCATAACCGTGGACGCGGCTATTCGAATAGTTCTACACTCTGCAGAGGTCGTACACTTGTGCCACAACATTTGCAATAATCCGTCGGGGTTAAGCGGCCCTGATTTACCACACTCCGTGTGCGGACTACCAACCATAACCTTTCACTTACATACCCTAGTATAGGCACCTCTCCCCATGAGCTTGGCCTCCCGAGTGAAGACAAGCTGTCGACTGGGAACCGCACAGGGCTTGGGCCGGACATTCACCTCATATTCACGTCATATCACATCATTCCATATTTCTTTGGAGGCAGCCCTTGGCATAACCCCGATGACGCTTGTTTAGAGGGAACCCATACTAAGATACATAAATTTCTAGTTAAGCCCTACCCATATCAGGTATTGTGGGGGTACTTGTAAAATTGGAATGGTATCGCATCCGAACCCAACCATCGAGTTTTTGTAAAATTCACCATGTCATTCACCGAGTCATATTCACCTTCAAAATCTTTCAATAGAATGACTCTTCATTCCAAGGTTTTCCAAAGTCATTTCATTTCACAAGTTCCCATCTAGAGTAGTCAATTTTATTTGTTAGCACTAGCAACTAATCATGAGGGGTGCTATCTAGCTTTCATTGCTCTACGCTAAATTTGATGATCTTGTTCTACTCTAGACCAAGTGAATCATGAATCAAAAAGTACTTTGATAAAACCAAAGCAATAAAGCTTGTAATTAAAAGTTTGTAAGTAAAAACTTGGGAGGGGCTCAATAAGCATAAAGTAAAATGTGGTGGTGCCTTGCTCTTGTAGAGCTTTGCACTTAGCAAGAATATTAGCTTGCCTTGGTTGGCGTATTGATCAAAGTGGTCTTCTTCTCCTTGGAAGTAGACCTCCTCCTCCTCCTCTTGATGCTCCTCGGTACTAGCGTCTAAAATACGAATACGGGGTACACAATCATCATACCAAACTAATTTACTAAACTAGGCACACTCATGATTTACACACTTTAAACTAGCATCACACATTACTATTAAGTTGGTGGATGTGTTCTTCTTATTATTTAAGAAAAATAATTTCCTATCATACTAATCTTAAATGTTACTTTTAATTATTTAGAGATATAACTTCCTCTCATTATCTTATTATGATTTAATTTCTCTCATGCATAATATGTGACCTAGGTTGACCAAGGTCAACCTCTTCACACTTATCATTTAAGAAAATGATTTAAATGAGGTGAGTACCTCATACCATTTAATTCTAGCATGGTAAAGATTTAATATCACCAACAATTCCTATGAGACCTAATTGAGCAGAGTCTCTACCTCATGTTGAATTGGTGGTGACAAGATTCAAATGAGAGAAACACTCCCATAAGATTTCTTAATAGTTTTGGACAATATCTTTGACTAGAAATAGCCATAAAGTCATTTTAATTCAACTAGGCCATGATCATTCAAAGTAAGCATGGCATATTTTTGCAGAAACAATTAATATAAGTGAAATGTGAATTATAGGAGTTGGAATTAACTGAAAATCATTTATGGTTGATTTTTAAGAATTATTCTAAGTCAGAAAAGTCCCTGTCTTGTTTATTTTGCTACTTTAATTCTATAATAGATCTAGGGTTAAATCCAGTGGCATTGTGTAGATAAAATCCTAAGCTTTCCAAATATATAAAATTTGTAAAATTTGGCCAAGTATATTTGGAGTTATTAATTATTTAGCAAGCCATCTGATAGCAATTTCACTGAAAAAGAATTAAAGCAATTTGAATTCAAACGGGGGCGGGAAGGAGATTGGGCCGGCCCAGCTGTGGCCTGGGCCACGCATGCATGGCGCATGCACGTCGGGTGCAGGCGACGCACGCGGTGCGCTGGATCGGGATCGGACGGCGCTGGTTCGTCGTGTACCTCGCGATTCTGCAACCTTGCGGGGGCCGTATCTTTCACTTCGTAGCTCGGATTGAGGCGGGGTTAGGTGCGTTGGAAAGCTCTTTCCAAGGGCTACAACTTTGGTATAGGGGTTGGAGGCTATGGTGGCAAAAATCTGGGCGGCTTTTGGTGTGATCGCCGGCGAGCTTGTGGACGCCGGTGAGCTGCGAGGAGGGCGAGAGGGAGGCGCTAGGGGGCAGAAAGGGAGGCTGCTAGGTGTTGTGGTGTTGTCCAAGGCGAGGGGCGCTGCTTATATAGGCTCCAGGGAAGGGAACGCGACGGGGCAGGCATGGTGGCGACGTCACGGTGCACGTCGTGTGCAGGGCTCTCTGGCGTCGCTTTGGTGTCAGAGAGTGAGGTAAGGGGTAGTGGGTGACGCGCGTGCAGTGGCTGGATTGCAGGTGTAGTGTGCAGTGCACACGAGGACGAGGCCGACGTTGGCATCCTCGCGTCACGGCGTTGTCCTGGCACGGGAGAGAGTCAATGGTCATGTCTAGTAGTTGCATGGGAGTGAGAGGAAGCTAGTGGCGCAGTGGGACGCGATGGGATGCAGTGTGCACGAAGAGGGACACGGGTGGCCACGGGTTGGTGATCAAGTGACATGGCATGAGTGTTGTGGTCAAGTCTTTGCTCTCCTCCACCAAGGACCATGTCTGGCAGGTGTCTAGGGTCCAGGGACTCGTAGGTGACATGGTGAGAGGGAGGGAAAAGGGCCAGGGCATGTGGGTGCATGGTGGTGACTATGTGAGTGGCATGGTGTGACATGGGCTATGCTATGCTTCTCCCGAGCTCAACCTTGGCATGGTGGGGGTCGGTGAGGTGAGGGAAGCTTATTTGACAAGGTGAGGGTGACTAGAGAGGGAGGAGGACAAGGGTTGGCATGTGATGTCATTTGGAGTGGCATGGTCATGTCTTGGCATTTTTTTGTGCAAAATCTTTATCCCTGGGTCCATGGCTTGGTCAAGTGGGGTGAGTCCAGGTGAATTGACAAGGTGAGCAAGTGGAGAGGGGTCTAGAGCATGTACATCTAATATTTGTCAAAGTATATGTGACATAAGACAAGATTCTTGGGCATGGTGGTGATGGGAGGTGACCATGTACTTGGTGAGGTCATGCTAGGTGGGTTTGGGCACCAGGTAGTGTGGATGAGCACAAGGGAGAGAGAGGTGAGGTGATAGGAGAGTGGGTGGAATAGTGGTTGTATAGTGTTTGTACTCTATGGCATTGAATTGATTCTTTGCTATGGTCTCATGTGTGATGACTTTTGACCAATTTTTGTGATGGATGGGTTCTAAATGATGTTGGGCAGCCATGTATGGCATTGGTTTGAGATTTGGAATGGATTTGTGAAAATCCTAAATTTTGAGGGAATCTAGAATTTGTTTCAAAGTGGCATTTTGGTTTGACTATTGTGAACAATGGTCAAAGATCTGGTCAAAGTGGTCAACACAAAAGTTGTTCACCTTGATGAGGTCTTGGATGACATGTCAATGGTTGGTCAAGGTTGGTTGAAGAAAAGTCAAAACCAGGGGGTAAAGTAGTGAACATTTTATAAAATCCAAAATTGACCATTATCACATGTATGTTGGTTTTGAGATTTTCTTGGATTTGATTCTGGTTTCTTTGATGCATTTGTGTTTGTTTATCATATATAAGTATTCTCCAAGCAATAGATCAAGCAATGGTGGCCTTTGGTGATGATTTGCAAAATTGGCCTTATGTGTATGTGGGTGAAATTGGGATTATCTCACTAATTGATTTCTCTCCATTTGATTTGACTTTTCTTGACTCTAAGGGGATTCTTATTAGTTTAGAAACATTTCCCAACCATTGAAACCAATTCAAATGGTCTTGATCAAAGATTTGCAAAAATGGCCATAACACATAAGAGGTGATGTGTCAATTTTTCTTAATCTTGTAAATTGTTCCCCTTGCTTTACTTTTGCATGGGTTAGGGTCAATTTAGTGTTATATTAGGTTGAGAGATGGTTTCACATCATTTGGTCAAGGTTTTAAGTCATATGGCAAGAATTGGGTATTATGGCTATGTGTCACATATGCCTCTATGCATATGTTGCATTTGATTTTTAATTTGATTGTTCTTGGCCCATTTGATATTGTTGAGTGTTGAAATGGTATATAGGAGTGATCCAACCATTCACCACAAGTCTTAGGGTCAAGATCCTCAATTTCACAAATTTGCATTTTACTCTCATATGCCTCTATGGCATTATTACTTTCTTTTTAAAATCCTTTGTTTCACTTTGGATTGGGTTTGAGAAGTACTAGATAAGGTATATGAAGCTTTTCCAATCCTCTAATTAAAGTGGAAAGGTCTAGGGTAAAGTTTTATAAAAATAGCCATAGGCACATATGCCTCTTTCTTATTTGAATTCTTTTTATTTTATTTTAACATGGATGGTAAAAAGGAATATGAGGTTTAGGGTTTAAGATTATTTCAAAAACTAATTTAAACAAGCAATCATGGCAATAGAACAATAATTAAACAAGATCTCTATGGATCAACTTAATTTAATAAAAGTTTTTGTTGGTTCCAAAATTTGGAACTGGGAAATTCATTTTGTTTGTTTTGAAATTTTTGGGATGTTACACCCGTGATTTCCATGGCCGGTTGGCGGCCCTCGTCCAGGAGCTCAGCCTCCTTTGGAGGCCCTCATCAACCCTGCGCTGGTTCTCGCCGTCGCTTCTCCTCCAAGTGGTTCGTCCCCGGATCTGTAGAGACGGCTGGCGCGGTTGATTCTTCGTAGGAATTGAGAACACCCGGAGCTGCTTCTTCTATGATCTCGGTGCTCTGCGTCTTGAGGTCAGCGGCGTGCGGTGGAGAAGGAGCCCGGGCACTTGATTGCTTTCCCTATTTTTTTGCTAGGGTCATCTATAATATATAACTAAATATGAGCAACCCACTAAATGATTTCTCTCAACATGCAGCCTATCGACCTCATCAAACATGACACGTAATCTTTTGTTTCTAAGAGAAGATTTTATTTTTTATTGCCTCACTCCATCAAAATTAGGCAGCACCAAATCTCTCTACATTATATTATGATGAAACTGAACAGATGGCATGCATGTCTTCTACTACTCCACTAGAAGAGACGAACAGTCCTTTTGGCTTCGGTTCAGTTCGGCGCTCCTCCTCCACCACTGCTTCATTTAGCTAAACACCTCAGTTTCACTCCCCACAAACCTTCCAAGTCTGCATCTCTTCAGCTTCTTTGCCATTACTTTTGTCCACTACATGCATGTGCCACTTCTTTTCTATTTAGGGCATCTCCAGCGGACCGACGCATTTCGGTCGTCCGAAATGTCCGTTTGCGTCGGTCCGCGGACGCGATGTGGCCCAGGGCGACCGTTTGCGTCTTGGATACCTCCAGCGGTGCCGACGCATTTTTTTACCGGGACAGCGTCAAGCTCGCTAATGGCGTTTTACGTCCCGTCGAGGACTGCCGCCGGCGATTAACTGTTCCCGCGCGATGACAATCGTTCCCGCGCTTGCCCAATACATTGGCATGTTTCGCCGGCGTTTCGCGCGCGCGGGAAACGACCTGCGCGCCAACGCCGTTTCCCGCCCCGCCGTGGCTATATATGGTGAACACCGGCGGGGGCGACGGGCACACCTCAAGCTACCATCCATCCATGGCCGACCACATGAATTGGGAGCACGTTGTTCACATGTGCCGCCAGCTCCACCCGGAGGAGGAGGTAGGCGCCGCCGGCATTGAGGCCCAGCAGCTGGACCTGGAGGTGGCGGCGGCGGAGGCGGAAGTCGCGGAGGCGGAGGCGGCAGAGCGCGCGGAAGGGCGCCTCGCGGCGACCAGGGCGGAGATCGCCAACGCCATGGCCGAGCTCGCCGACGCCAGGGCCGAGCTCGCGGAGGCGCGGGCGGCCATCGCGGCCCCTCCGGCTGACGCCATCATCCACGACATCGCGGACGACGATGTCCCCGTGCCCATGCACTTCGAGTGCGCCGGCGACCAGCGGATTCTGCTCGCGTCCTTCGAGTCCTTGGCTGGGGACGCCCAGCGCCGTCAGGCTTGGGTGGCGGAGGAGGAAGCCCACAACTATGCGATGGCCATGGCTCGGGGGTTAATGTGCTCCGACCTGGACTCGCTCCAGCGTAGGGGCCCTTCTCCCGCGCGGGTCGAGCAGGAGAACCGCGAGCTGGAGGCCGCCATCGCCGCCAGGGATGAAGCGGTGGTGGCGGTGGCTAGGGACAGGGCCCGCTTCATCGCCGACATGGCGGCGATCCAGGCGGCGGTCCAGGCGAACGAGGACGCGGCGGCGGTCCAGGCGGCGGCGGAGGAGGAGGAGGCCCGGGCGGCGGCGGTCCAGGCGGCGGCGGAGGAGGAGGAGGCCCAGGCGACGGCGTTGGCGGAGGCTACCCAGGTGGCGTTCGCCCAGGCGGAGGCCTGTGGGACAGCTCCCTGGCCGAGGCCCTCGAACGACGCAGGCGGCAGGACGAGATGTCCAGTCACCGGCGTGCGCGGCGCGCGGAGTGCACGAAGCGCTCCCGCTTCGACGACGCCACCGGCCCTTCCGGCGGCCAGTAGTAGGGCGCACGACTGCGAGTAACCGAGGCCGGTGTAGGCCGCGCGACGGCGAGTAGGTACGGCCGTTGTAGTTTTAGGTTAACTCGACTAACCATCTCTGTAAAGATGGTCCTTTTGGCTAATCAATAGTAATAAAAAAATCTTTTGCTTACCTAGTCACTGCCGACCGGGCCCGGATGTACCCAACACGGACAGATTCCGCGAACGCCGATGGGCTAGGTTTGCGTCTCCGCGGACAACCCGGTCACTTTGCGTCGCCCCGCCGGAGCAGGCCCCAGACAAACTAGTAGGAAAACGCTTATAGGTGGAAGCTATTTCTGTGGCGCACCACCAAAAATGCGCCACAGAAAGTTGTTTTGTGGCGCACCAGGCACGGTGCGCCACAGAAATAGCTTAATTTTGTGGCGCACCAACAATCCATGCGCCACAGAAACTTGGTGGGACCAGCCCCAACCATTGGTTTCACTATTTCTGTGGCGCACAGGACCACGTGCGCCACAGAAATAAGACATTCAGTGGCGCACTGGTCCTGGTGCGCCACTGAATTAAGACTTTCTGTGGCGCATGTGGGATGGTGCGCCACAGAAACTACACATTTCTGTGGCGCACATGAGTTCCATGCGCCACAGAAGTTTTTTTGGCTTTCCACGCAACTCCACCCCCCCCCCCCGTGGATCGCCTTTTTTACCTCTGTAAAAAATGAAAGAAATAGACAGAAATTTCAAAAAATAAATTCCATGTCATCTAGCACCACTGAAATTTAACAAACATGAATTTCGACTTTTTTTGCAAAATTGTATGGAAAAATCATCAAACTGGATTTCTGGTTGCATACAAACTCGAAAAAAGATGCACAATATATCAAAATGATCCCACGAAAATTCTACATCCGAAAATGATTTCTGGTTGGACAATTTTTAGAATCCCAAAATTCGAAAAGAGTAAAAAGTTACGGCCAGTTAAAGTTTTTTTGCTGCAAAATACAAAAAAAAAAAAAATCTGTGGCGCACCAAGTGCCCATGCGCCACAGAATTAACGTCCAAAATTTGAATTTTCTGCCGCCCTCCTCCACTTCTCCTCCACTTCTCCTCACTACTCCTCCACTTCTCCTCACTTCTCCTCTTTGGATGCAAACTTCTCCTCCACTTCTCCTCCTCCTCCTCCTCCTCCTCCTCCTCCTCCTCCTTCACCACCACCACCACCACCTCCTCCGGCCGGCCTCCTCATCCTCCTCCACCACCACCACCACCTCCTCCGGGGCCGGCCTCCTACTCCGGCGACCTTCTCCTCCGGCCGGCCTCCTCCTCCTCCTACTCCGGCGACCTACTCCGGCGACGACGACCTTCTCCTCCTCCTCCGGCGACCACCTCCTCCTCCTCCACCACCACCTCCTCTTCCTCCACCACCACCTCCTCTTCCTCCACCACCACCTCCTCTTCCTCCACCACCTCCTCCACCACCACCACCTCCACCACCACCTCCATCACCTCCTCCTCCTCCACCACCACCACCTCCACCACCACCACCTCCATCACCTCCTCCTCCACCACCACCACCACCTCCTCCTCCACCACCACCACCACCACCTCCTCCTCCACCACCACCACCACCACCACCACCACCACCTCCTCCTCCTCCTCCGGCCGTCCTCCTCCTTCACCCACCCAGCGAAATTTAAAAAAAATAAAAAATTTCGGCGGCCCCAGATCTAGATCTAGATCTGGCCGCCATTTTTTTTGAATTTCAAAAAAAAATTTCTGTGGCGCACCACCGCCGGTGCGCCATAGAAATAAGTTTCTGTGGCGCACCGGTGCGCCATAGAAATAAGTTTCTGTTGCGCACCACCGCCGGTGCGCCACAGAAATAAGACTTTCTGTGGCGCATGGGTCGGTGCGCCACAGAAACCTTATTTTTGTGGCGAGAATTCTGTGGCGCACCGTCCATGCACCACAGAATTGATTTTTGGTGCGTCACTGATGAGCCTTTTCCTACTAGTGACGCATTTCCGGTCACGGCGGACGAAAACGGTCGCTGAGCGTCCGTTTGCGTCGCGCCGCTGGAGATGCCCTTAATCTGTAGGCACCTTTACAATTTCCTGCCTCCACTTTGCGAATGTTGCTGCCTCTTTCATCTACCGTAAATAAATTGGAGTTCATGTTATCGCCTCAAGGTCTCTGTTACTAGCATGCTCTGGCAATTTATTTGAATATATCCTGATTGAGATTGGAGTAGAAAATTTCTCCCTATTATCCTACGATCCTGCTTCTCTGTCTTTTGATCCCTGATCTTCCCTTTGACTTCCTCTCATTTCCCTTCTTGTAATCTCTCTGTCTGTCTGTAAACCGCATGATATTGGCACTCTATTTTTTGACTCGCTGGTTGAAGCTAAAGTGCTAAAGAAACCGCAGTTTTCTTTACTAATTGCTGGCAGAAGCTAATAAAATGGTGTGGCGTGTTTGATTTTAGAGCATAGGTGATTTGTTCTACTCCGTATGATTATTAAGCATTTGTCATTGGTTCACAGGTAAAGCTATTGCCGCACATGAGCATGCCTCAACAACCTATTTTTTATATAAAAAACTCTTTTTTTAACATAGTAAAACCTGCTATGTTTTATATCGAGATTTCGGTTCTGAGAAGTTCTATTGTTGTTATTACTGGATCTAAGATCATTTCCTCTCATTGAAGATTCAATCTTTTCATGTTTTATTCAGTTCACTACACTGAGTTCTATAATAGTTTTGCTCTGAATTTGCGCAGTTTGCGAACATTAAAAATAGTTTGTGGCCTGCAACTGGAAGGAAGATCATAGAAGAAATCAATTAAGATGTGTCTTCTCAGTAAGTATGATACTCCCTCCGTCCATAAAGACTTAACTTTGTCAAAATTTAGATGTATCTAGATCCATTTTAGTATCTAGATATACATCCAAATTTGTCCAAAGTTGAGACATTCTTTTATAAACGGGGAGAGTATATACCAGGGTTACTATTTTACGTTTTGTTATGAAAATACAAAGCATATATCTCACACTGAGCAATATACAATATCTGGTAGATAAAGGCTGATAATAATATTACTGCATTCCGATGTACTATAGATATTTAGTGTGTTTTCAACAGTGGTGTATTAGTCATATCTATATTAGTCATGACTTTGAAGAGAAACCAACGGGAGCTATTCTTTTTGAGTTTTTTACTAGGTTAAGGCAGCTGCCAAATTGTTTTTTATGTACAATATATTGGATTCATCTTACATTCTCTTAACAGTGCTAAACTGAAGTCATAACTTTTCGTGTGAGTGTCTGCAGTTGGAGTACAAATTAGTGGTCTTCAACAAAGGATTATAGCCACATTGGTCTTCTACACGAAATTTAAATGCCGGCTGGCCCTATATTTAATTTTAGATCACTTAAAAGTTCATCTCAGTGCATGTTGTTCATACAGTATATATGTTGGTCTAGAAGCCCACGGTGACTACCAGGTATGAAAATATTTTAATGATACTCGGTAGTTTTATACAACATCCAAAATGTTAGCATCGAGATTTTTGATTCAGTTTCTTCCTTTTAGAGTGCATATTTCTTTCGGATATAAAATACGAAATGTCTCTCAGCAACGCGCGGGGTTTCTTCTAGTTTTTGTAAATTTCGGTACCTTTACTACAATTTTAGGTTTCCCAGGGCAAGAGATGCTAAAGGGCATCGTTGTAATTTATGTATCCACCGCTTTTAATCTATCTTCCCGGCCTTTCGAGGCCGACTTTGTTAAAAAAATCATAATTTCATCAAATTGACTTTATTTTGCAAAAACTGACAAATGTATTACTATTTACCTACCTGATTTCTTATCGTTACTACTGTAATTCTGTGAGGATTTCACGCGATCGTGTGCCAAGGCGCACATTTAAATGTAGTTGCGTTAAGTCTCGGAGTTGCATCCCCGGACAGAGACATGCAACCTAACTTTCAAGTTTGACTTGAGTAAGTTGAGGCTTGAATATATGCATGTAGTACCATTTTCTAACATGCGTTCTGATTTCTGACATACTTCGTCCAATATTCTTTTGTTTTTTGAAAAGTTAAACTATCTAAAACTCGACCGAATTTACACGAAATTATATTACTAGTACTTACGAAACAAAATAGCTATGTAAGAATATATTTTATCATGAATGCTTAAATGCGAGGCCTCACGGCCAACCATATATAGACCGCAGGGTCGTTTCTGTTCAGCCCAATAACCCCATTTCGAGCCCATAAATACGGTCGGTTTATGGTGGCTGTGGATGGCACACGCGTCCGCGTGTCCTCCTGAAATTAGCATGGACTGGGTGGGTCTCCTTAAATGGAGAATAATGGCCCCTCTCACTCTCCTGTCCCCACTCGCTACTGAATCTTCCAAACCCTAGCCACCCCGAGCTCCCAATCCCTAGCCATGGCGAAGAAGGGGG